>NC_060184.1:70415024-70743357 GCF_021184085.1 Oncorhynchus gorbuscha | reverse complement strand
TGCCCGTGATTGGGAGTTCCATAGGGTGGCACACAATTGGCCCAGGGTCATCTGGTTTTGGCCGGGGTAGGCTGTATTTGTAATAAGAATGTATTATTAACTCACTTGCCTTGTTAAATTTAATAAAATCACTATTTTTATTTTTATGAAAATCACTGAGTGTGATGGTCCTCCCCTTCCTCCTCTGAGGACCTTCACTGCCATGGATATTATGTTGCAGGAGTATCAGTGACTCAGCATTGTAAAATGTTTGAAATGGAGAAGACTGATATTCCAGCTGGTGAGTAATACACTGGCAATAGAACTGGATTTAATGTAGAAACTGATTTTTACAGAGACTTCATTGGTGTTTTGTTGTATTTGAACAATGGTTTTACCTTTGAAGGGGGTACAGAAGTATACATAACAATATGCTATCGGGTGCTGAAATGTGCTAATGGGTCAGGTGCTGAAATGTGCTATTAGGAGTGACAAGTATTATCTATATGCTGGTACTAGTTATGCTGAAGAAGACCCTTTACTATTAAAATAATACACTGCTCAAAATATAAAGGGAACACCAAAATAACACATCCTAGATCTGAATGAATGAAATATTCTTATTAAATACTTTTTTCTTTACATAGTTGAATGTGCTGACAACAAAATCACACAAAAATGATCAATGGAAATCAAATTTATCAACCCATGGAGGTCTGGATTTGGAGTCACACTCAAAATTAAAGTGGAAAACCACACTACAGGCTGATCCAACTTTGATGCAATGTCCTTAAAACAAGTCAAAATGAGGCTCAGTAGTGTGTGTGGCCTCCACGTGCCTGTATGACCTCCATACAACGCCTAGGCCTGCTCCAGATGAGGTGGTGGATGGTCTCCTGAGGGATCTCCTCCCAGACCTGGACTAATGCATCCGCCAACTCCTGGACTCCTGGACAGTCTTTGGTGCAACAGGCCCTGTCCAGGAGTTGGCGACATGTGCTCAGTGTGAACCTGCTTTCATCTGTGAAGAGCACAGGGCGCCAGTGGCGAATTTGCCAATCTTGGTGTTCTCTGGCAAATGCCAAACGTCCTGCACTGTGTTGGGCTGTAAGCACAACCCCCACCTGTGGACGTCAGGCCCTCATACCACCCTCGTGGAGTCTGTTTCTGACCGTTTGAGCAGACACATGCACATTTGTGGCCTGCTGGAGGTCATTTTGCAGGGCTCTGGCAGTCCTCCTCCTGCTCCTCCATGCACAAAGGCGGAGGTAGCGGTCCTGCTGCTGGATTGTTGCCCTCCTACGGCCTCCTCCACGTCTCCTGATGTACTGGCCTGTCTCCTGGTAACGCCTCCATGCTCTGGACACTACGTTGACAGACACAGCAAACCTTCTTGCCACAGCTCGCATTGATGTGCCATCCTGGATGAGCTGCACTACCTGAGCCACTTGTGTGGGTTGTAGACTCCGTCTAGAGTGAAAGCACCGCCAGCATTCAAAAGTGACCAAGCCAAGCACTGAGAAGTGGTCTGTGGTCACCACCTGCAGAACCACTCCTTTATTAGGGGTGTCTTGCTAATTGCCTATAATTTCCACCTGTTGTCTATTCCATTTGCACAACAGCATGTGAAATTTATTGTCAATCAGTGTTGCTTCCTAAGTGGACAGTTTGATTTCACAGAAGTGTGATTGACTTGGAGTTACATTGTGTTGTTTCAATGTTCCCTTTAATTTTTTGAGCATTGTATATACAATGCACGCACATACATTTTACTTACGTGTGACCCTGGGAATCAAACCCACTATCCTGGCATTGCAAGTACCACTCTATACCAACTGAGCTACAGAGGACCACACTGTGTCACTGTTCAATGCTGTTCTTCCAATGCTGCACTATGATGTTTCAATGACAGCCGACTGGCTATTTAACTTCTGATCTAGTGTCCAGTGATCAACACTGATTTTAACTATAACCTATTAGTTATTTTTCCTTTCACAAAATCACAAATCAAATTTCAGCTCAGGCGATTCTACAGTAACAATGCCTTGGCAAGACAACGGTTAGCAAGCACTTGAGGTTCCACCGAAGAAGAAAACAAACAATGCCTCACCGACCACAAACCATGTCGGTGCATCTGCACTTAGTTGTCATGACAACAATTCATTTAAAAAATTGTAAATAAAGATGATGCCATTCCAGTGCCTTTGAGGAAATGTTATTAGCATGTCAAGCTCTCTGGAGAAAACAGGATGTTTATGAATGGTGGCCATTGGCTATGTTCTCCTAAACCTGCACGTTAGAAGGTAGAGGTCATTAGCGGACTGATTAGCATCAGCCCCACCCTCAACCAATAGGGAAGGTTTGTGGGCAGAGTATGCTAATGACACTGAGCAAACAAACCACCATCAGTCAGCAAGCACCATAGACCTGTCCCCCGGCCAGCCTGATGCTTCTAATACAGACCATGGCCTCTGGGTCCTGCTCTGTTTGTGATTTCACGTCTGAGTGGTCAGAGGCCTGATACGTGGTATCCACATGCCCAGCGTATGTTACAGTTGTCTTGCCCAGGGGAGAGCAGTGTGTCCTTCATCCTCCCTGAGACAAGATGAAGGGCCAGAGGATCCCTGTTAATGTGGGGAGTTTTTGTACACACACACACACACACACACACACACACACACACACACACACACACACACACACACACACACACACACACACACACACACACACACACACACACACACACACACAGAGTCACCTGGTCAGACATCTGTGTTACTTTTTCTTAAACATATCCTGATGCCTACTATTGTGGGTCAGGCAAATAACAACAGGGGCTACATGTGTATGATGAAACCTTGCAGCATTCTACTAAAATGGGATTTGTGTGAATAACACACTTTGGAATTATATGTGAACTCTAGAACACTATTACTATTCATATGCTAGAAATCTGTTGAAGGCTTTAGGATTTTCAAAAGACCCTGTGACAAGCACACTATCATTTCCATCACATACTTAGATTTACATAGGACCTGTTTTGTAATTCATGGATAGAATAATGCACGACACAACGCAGAGAGCCTGGATACAGCCCTTAGCCATGGTATATTGGCCATATTCCACAACCCCCTGAGGTGCCTTAATGCTATTAAAAGCTGGTTCCCAATGTAATTAGGGCAGTAAATGTTTTGTCATGCGAGTGGTATACGGCCTGTCAACCAATCAGCATTCAGGGCTTGAACCACCCTGTTTATAATACAGTTTTATTTATTTATTTTATTTTATTTAACCTTTATTTAACTAGGCAAGTCAGTTAAGAACAAATTCTTATTGACAATGATGGTCTACCCAGGCCAAACCCGGATGACGCGGGGCCAATTGTGCGCTGCCCTATGGGACTCCCAATCACGGCCGGTTGTGATACAACCTGGATACAGGCTGTAACGTAACAGAAGGAGAAGTCTGGCCTTTACAACAGCTTTTGCTCTCCCTGCTGATACTTAAATAAAACCAATAAAACCACGAGGAAAATGCACTCTGCCTGCCTTTGTTTTTAGTGCTTTTAGCCAATAGCCATTACGGCTTTCTTCCCATGTTCACCACCCCCTTAACGGAGATAACAATTATAGATCAAAGTGGACTCTCCCTCTAGGGTTGTAATGTAATTGACTGTTTGGCTGTTGTTTTTTGCCTCCTATGTTCTTTTTCTATCCACTAAAGTAGCAACAAACACTGCAGGTAGTGTATGTACTGAAGAGCACTGGCTATCGATATGAATATGAGCTTGTGGGAGACTGCTGGGTCATTTTATACAATTTTACTTGAGAAAAACCGAACTTATTTGAATAAAACACTAAATGTGTTGCTGTAGTTTGTCCATAAATCATACAAATTGTATACTAGTTGAAGTTTACATTCAACTTTAATATTTATTACGTACAAACACAGTGTCTGTAGACGTGTCTCATTACAATAACTATTTTTCAAGTTCCTGTAAAAACACCAATCACTTTTTAAATAGTTTTATTCACCCCATAATGCATCATCTAAAGGAGTAGTAGAAGTTAAGTAAGTAAATGTAACGGCGTTCGTCTGTTGAAGGAAGAGAGTCGGACCGAAATGCAGCGTGTTTGTTACTCATGATCTTTAATGAACGAAAACGAAACGATACATGAAATAACTCAATACAAAAACAACAAACGGAACGAGAAACCTATTACAGCCTATCTGGTGAAACTACACAAAGACAGGAACAATCACCCACAAAATACAAAGTGAAACTCAGGCTACCTAAATACGGTTCCCAATCCGAGACAACGAGAATCACCTGACTCTGATTGAGAATCGCCTCAGGCAGCCAAGCCTAACTAGACACACCCCTAATCATTCACAATCCCAATAATACAAAAATCCCAATACGAAATACAACAACAAAACCCCATGTCACACCCTGGCCTGACCAAATATATAACGAAAACACAAAATACAATGACCAAGGCGTGACAGAACCCCCCCCTAAGGTGCGGACTCCCGGACGCACCTCAAAACCATAGGGAGGGTCCAGGTGGGCGTCTGTCCATGGTGGCGGCTCCGGCTCAGGACGTGGACCCCACTTCATTAATGTCCTAGTTCCTCCCCTTCGCATCCTGGGATAATCCACCCTCTCCGCCGACCATGGCCTAATAGTCCTCACCCAGATCCCCACTGGACTGAAGGGCAGCTTGGGACAGAGGGGCAGCTCGGGACAGAGGGGCAGCTCGGGACAGAGGGGCAGCTCGGGACAGAGGGGCATCTCGGGACAGAAGCAGCCCGGGACTGAGGGGAAGCCCGGGACTGAGGGGAAGCCCAGTACTGAGAGGAAGCCCAGTACTGAGAGGAAGCCCAGTACTGAGATGAAGCTCAGGCAGGTAGTAGGCTCCGGTAGATCCTGGCTGGCTGGCGGAACTGGAAGATTCTGGTTGACTAGCAGATCTGGAAGAGACTGGTTGACTGGCAGATCTGGAAGAGACTGGGTGACTGGCAGATCTAGAAGATCATGGCTGACTGGCGGATCTGGAAGAGACTGGGTGACTGGCAGATCTAGAAGATCATGGCTGACTGGCGGATCTAGCTGCTCTATGCAGACTGACAGCTCTGACTGCTTCTTACAGACTGACAGCTCTGGCTGCTTCGAACAGACTGACAGCTCTGACTGCTCCATGCAGGCTGACAGCTCTGACTGCTCCATGCAGGCTGGCAGCACCTTGCAGACTGGCAGCTCCTTGCAGACTGGTGCTCTGGCTGCTTCATGCAGACTGACAGCTCAGGCTGCTTCATGCAGACTGACAGCTCTGGCTGCTTCATGCAGACTGACAGCTCAGGCTGCTTCATGCAGACTGACAGCTCTGCCTGCTTCATGCAGGCTGACAGCTTTGGCTGCTTCATGCAGACTGACAGCTCTGGCTGCTTCATACAGACTGACAGCTCTGACTGCTCCATGCAGGCTGACAGCTCTGACTGCTCCATGCAGGCTGGCAGCACCTTGCAGACTAGCAGCTCCTTGCAGACTGGCAGCTCTAGCTGCTTCATGCAGACTGACAGCTCAGGCTGCTCCGAACAAGCAGGAGGCTCCGGCAGCGCTGTAGAGAAGGAAGGCTCTGATAGCGCTGAACAGGCGGGAGACTCCGACGGCACAGGAGGGAAGGAAGGCTCTGGCTGTGCTGAACAGATGAGGCGCACAGAAGGCCTGGTGCGTGGTGCTGGAACTGGTGCTACAGGATTGAGGACACGCACAGGAAGCCTGGTGCGGGGAGCTGCTACCGGAGGACTGATGTGTGGAGGTGGCTCTGGATAGACCGGACCGTGCAGGCGCACTGAAGCTCTTGAGCACCGAGCCTGCCCAAGCTTACCTGGCTCGATGCCCACTCTAGCCCGGCCAATATGAAGGGCTGGTATGAACCGCACCGGGCAATGCACCCGCACTGGAAACACTGTGCGCTCCATAGCATAACACGGTGCCTGCCCGGTCTCTCTAGCCCACCGGTAAGCACAGGGAGTTTGCGCAGGTCTCCTACCTGGCATAGCCATACTCCCTTTAAGCTCCCCCCCAATAATTTTTTTGGGCTGCTTTTCGGGCTTCCTTGCCAACCGTGTTCCCTCGTATCGTCGGCTCCTATCTCCGGCTGCCTCTGCTCTCCTTAGTGCCTCCACCTGTTCCCATGGGAGGCGATCTCTTCCAGCCAGTATCTCCTCCCAAGTGTAACAAACTTTACCATCCAACACGTCTTCCTATGTCCATTCTACGAATAGTTCATCCTCCTTTTGCTGCTCCAGCCGTCGCTGTCGCTGCCTGTTAACACGCTGCTCGGTCCGTGAGTGTTGGGTGATTCTGTAACGGCGTTCGTCTGTTGAAGGAAGAGAGTCGGACCGAAATGCAGCGTGTTTGTTACTCATGATCTTTAATGAATAAAACAAAACGCTACATGAAATAACTAAATACAAAAACAACAAACGGAACGTGAAACCTATTACAGCCTATCTGGTCAAACTACACAAAGAAAGGAACAATCACCCACGAAATACAAAGCGAAACTAAGGCTGCCTAAATACGGTTCCCAATCCAAGACAACGAGAATCACCTGACTGATTAGGAATCGCCTCAGGCAGCCAAACCTATACCACACCCCTAATCAGCCGCGATCCCAAATAATACAAACCCCAATACGAAAACAACATATAAACCCATGTCACACCCTGGCCTACCCAAACATATAACTAAAACACAAAATACCATGACCAAGGCGTGACACCCTGTTACATCCTGTACCATAGTCATTATAATGTCCAGCCCTGTACCATACAATAGTCATTATAATGTCCAGCCCTGTACCATACAATAGTCATTATAATGTCCAGCCCTGTACCATACAATAGTCATTATAATGTCCAGCCCTGTACCATACAATAGTCATTATAATGTCCAGCCCTGTACCATAAAGTCATTATAATGTCCAGCCATGTTACATCCTGTACCATAGTCATTATAATGTCCAGCCCTGTACCATACAATAGTCATTATAATGTCCAACCCTGTACCATACAATAGTCATTATAATGTCCAGCCCTGTACCATACAATAGTCATTATAATGTCCAGCCCTGTACCATACAATAGTCATTATAATGTCCAGTCCTGTTACATCCTGTACCATAGTCATTATAATGTCCAGCCCTATACCATACAATAGTCATTATAATGTCCAGCCCTGTACCATACAATAGTCATTATAATGTCCAGCCCTGTACCATACAATAGTCATTATAATGTCCAGTCCTGTACCATACAATAGTCATTATAATGTCGAGTCCTGTACCATACAATAGTCATTATAATGTCCAGCCCTGTACCATACAATAGTCATTATAATGTCCAGCCCTGTACCATACAATAGTCATTATAATGTCCAGCCCTGTACCATACAATAGTCATTATAATGTCCAGTCCTGTTACATCCTGTACCATAGTCATTATAATGTCCAGCCCTGTACCATACAATAGTCATTATAATGTCCAGCCCGGTTGCTATTCTTGGCCTTTAATTAAGTATCCAAAATGACTCTGTACGACTGAGTCCCAATCAAGACAACAACAGATGTGCATGTGTAGAGAAGGAACCCTCTTTTCCCTAGTGGTGGGATTTTAAGCTTCTTCCCAAAAATCTCAATAAAAAAATGTATTTGAGTCAACCAGGAACATATAATACAGTTTGCTTCACGGAATCAGAAGTCTGGCTTTACAACAGTCCCATGTTCACCACAGTCCCATGTTCACCACAGTCCCATGTTCACCACAGTCCCATGTTCACCACAGTCCCATGTTCACCACACCCTTAACGGCAATGGCAATTATATCCTTCTGTAGTGGTCCTTCTGTAGCTCAGTTGGTAGAGCATGGCGCTTGTAACGCCAGGGTAGTGGGTTCGATTCCCGGGACCACCCATACGTAGAATGTATGCACACATGACTGTAAGTCGCTTTGGATAAAAGCGTCTGCTAAATGGCATATATTTATTTATTTATTTTTATTTATATTTATATTTATATACCGAACACAAATATAAACGCAACAGTTGATCCCATGTTTCATGAGCTGAAATAAAAGATACCAGAAATGTTCCATAGGCACACAAAGCGTATTTCTCTCAAATGTAGTGCACAACTGTGTTTGTATCCCTGTTAGTGAGCATTTCTCCTTTGCCAAGATAATCCATCCACCTGACAGGTGTGACATATCAAGAATCTGATTAAACAGCATGATTATTACACAGGTCCATCTTGTGCTAGGGACAACAAAAGGCCACTCTAAAATTAGCAGTTTTGTCACACAACACAATACCACCGATGTCTCAAGGTTTGAGGGAGTGTGCAATTGGCATGTTGACTGCAGGAATGTCCACCAGAGCTGTTGCCAGATAATTTAATGTTCATTTCCCTACCATAATGTTGTTTTAGAGAATTTGGCAGTATGTCCAACCGGCCTCAAAACCGCAAACCACGTGTAACCACGCCAACCTACGACCTCCACATTCGGCATCTTCACCTGCGGAATAATCTGAGACCAGCCACCCGGACAGCTGATGAAACTGTGGGTTTGCACAAATGAATAATTTCTGCAGAAACTGTCAGCAACCGTCTCAGGGAAGCACAGCTGCGTGCTCGTCAGCCTCGCCAGAACCTGACTGCCGTTCAGCGTCGTAACCGACTTCAGTGGACAAATGTTCACCTTCCATGGCCATTGACATGCTGGAGAAGTGTGCTTTTCATGGAACAATCCCAGTTTTAACTGGACCGGGCAGATGGTTGACAGTGTGTATGGCGCTGTGTGAGCGAGCGGTTTGCTGATGTCAACGTTGTGAACAGAGTGCTTCACAGTTTTTCACAATTTCTGACATTTAAGCCTAGTAACAATTCCCTGTCTTAGGTCAGTTAGGATCACCACTTAATTTTAAGGATGTGAAATGTCAGAATAATAGTAGAGAGAATTATTTATTTCAGATTTCATTTCTTACATCACATTCCCAGTGGGTCAGAAGTGTACATACACTCAATTAGTATTTGGTAGCATTACCTTTAAATTGTTTAACTTGGGTCAAACGTTTTGGGTAGCCTTCCACAAGCTTACCACAATAAGTTGGGTACATTTTGGCCAATTCCTCCTGACAGAGCTGGTGTAACTGAGTCAGGTTTGTAGGCCTCCTTGCTCGCACACTCTTTTTCAGTTCTGCCCACAAATTGTCTATGGGTTTAGGTCAGGGCTGTGATGTTGGCCACATCAATACCTTTACTTTGTTGTCCTTAAGCCAGTCTGGTATTAATTTACACTTTTCTCACCAAAGTACATTAATCTCTAGGAGACAGAGCGTGTCGTCTTTCTGAGCGGTATGACGGCTGCATGTTCCTATGATGTTTATACTTGCGTACTATTGTTTGTACAGATGAACGTGGCACCTTCAGGCGTTTGGAAATTGCTCCCAAGGATGAACCAGACTTGTGGAGGTCTACAAAAAAAATTCTGAGGTCTTGGCTGATTTCTTTGATTTTCCCATAATGTCAAGAAAAGAGGCACTGAGTTTGAAGGTAGGCCTTGAAATACATTCACTAGGTACACCTCCAATTGACTCAAATTATATCAATTAGCCTATCAGAAGCTTCTAAAGCCATGACTTAATTTCCTGTAATTTTCCAAGCTGTTTAATGGCACTGTCAACTTAGTGTATGTAAACTTCTGACCCACTGGAATTATGATGCAGTGAATTATAAGTGAAATAATCTGTCTGTAAACAATTGTTGGAAAAAGTACTTGTGACATGCACAAAGTAGATGTCCTAACCAAGACATTTGTGGAGTGGTTGAAAAACAAGTTTTAATGAAGTGAAACCTAAGTGTATGTAAACTTCCAACTTCAACTGTATAACCTACCTTTCGTAATATTTCCCCTAATGTTATTAGCCTACCTCCACTTTCTCTCTCTATTGTTGCTTGATTCCTTCCCTGCTTTCAACAGTTCAGTGAAATAAGTTGTTGTCCTTATCTTCATCCTTCTAATGACATCCTTGAATAATATACTGTCGGACTAGAATTAGATACGGAAGGCTTTCACTTCTCTTCACGACGATTGAATGGTTATGGGTCCGAATAATTAACTTCTATAGCCTTCTGCCATCACGCATTCGCTCTTCTTTCAAACTTCCCATGAGTTCTGTTGGCTGCTGTATTTGACATTCAGCAAAAAAAGAGGTTGTGTGCCTCTTCGAATAGTCTACTGTTATAAGAAATGCTAAACAAATTATGTCCAGCAAGCTGTTCTAGTCTAGCTTTTCCTGCATGGGACTCCAAGAGCTATGAGGCGTTTTTTAAGGAAAGAGGCCAACATTTATATTGTTTGGTTCAGTGTAGATCAAAGTGGACTCTCCCTGTAGGGTTGTAATGTAATTTGGCTGCTGTTTTTTGCCTCCTCTGTTCTTCTTTTATCCACTAAAGTTGCAACAAACACTGCAGGTAGTGTATGTACTGAAGAGCACTGGCTATTGATATCCAATTTATCATAAGCGCCGAATACAACAGGTGTAGGCATTACTGTTAAATGCTTACGTGCCCCTTCCAAACAATACAGATTTCAAAAGTAAGAAAAATGTGCAAAAAAATAAAAAGGTGTACTGGTACCGAGTCAATGTGCAGGGCTACGAGGTAGTTGAGGTTTCTAGGGAGAAATCTCAACTCAATATGAGCTTGTGGGAGACTTCTCAGTCTTCTTTGTAAACCCAGAGAACACACTTTTTTAATCTACAATATCAGCATTGACAGAAAAGTCAAACAGAACATTCCCATTTCTCATGTTAAGCATTGCTTCGACATTCACAGAATTATAGATCCACATACATAATTGTCATCCTTGTTGGGATGATGAGTCATTACAAGGCTATTACCAGTGCCATAGCAATCAATCGGCACAGTGTTTTGAGGTTGCATTGGTATTGATTTGTAGGCAACATCTCATCAGTCTTGAGCACTTCTTCCAGTTCATTAGGTTGGCAGCCATAAGGGCCTCCATTTGTTCCGGGAGGTTGGCACCGCCACTCAATTAATCTGTAACTTCTAAGGAATGTGTGTTTAAACAGAGCCAAGGCCACAGGCATCCCTCATCCTCTCCTTGTCCATTTGTCAACATCACAGGGGTTGAGGTTTGGAGGTTTGTGTACAGGCTCCCCCACCGCAGCACAATGGGCATTTGTTATGTTACAGCGACTGAGTAGCACTGTATCCGCCATCAGCCAATCGGGGCATCTGGTCCAGAGTGGGCATCATTAGTTTGAAGTTGATTGATTCGCCCAGCAACAACCCTTTTAGTTGTATAAGTCATGCTGTTGATGTTAATTGCAATAGGAGCGGTAGAGAAGGGCCAGTTGTGTAGTAGTGGAGTGTTTGGTTGTACACGATGACATGCTGTGTAGTGCCTCAGTAGTGCTTTTACTAGTGTCAACTTATCTATGTTTGTGTGAGTTTGATTGTCTATGTGTGTGGAAGTTTGTTTTGTATACTGTGCTGTGTACAAATCCTACTCTATTCAGTGTTTTTGGGATACTTTGGGTTCACTTGGACAGGGATGCAATTGTTTTTGCAACTTTTTAAAGCAGGCATGCAAGGGGTCTAAAAGTAGGGACTCTGTTTGAAGGACATAGCTTTCCTTCCACTGTGCAGCAGTGTGCTTATCATGCAGGCCCGACACTGCCGACAACCATCTGGGATTTCATAGTAATTTACCTCACCAAAACACAGTGCCCACAGTTAATTAACAAAGCAGCATGTGTATATTAAAAATCCTGCTAAGACAGAGAGGAGAATGGAAGAATAGAACAGGTATCATTACCATGTAGAATGTCTGAGTATAAGTAACTCATTTATATACCGTGTTTGGATATTGAATGCAATGGTTCTTCCTAGAAATGTTTAATTAACACAGCGCTTCAATACGTTACATTTGGTTTCATTTGAGGGATAACCAAAAGTGGCTTGTGTGAACATTAGTGCTTTGCTTGAGAGCCCCTAAAGTGTAAGATATTAAATGAATGGTATTATGTTAATAATACTTGCGCTACGTGTACGTTTGCAGTGTGAGCAATCGTAGTTTCGCTTCATTGTACCTTTGAAAAAAGGATGGTTATTTTCTTACACTTTAGAGTCGCTCATTTGGATTTCAGTGTCCAAATGTCTTAAGTGTACATTTAGTTTTTTTCGAAGGCCACAGTAATTCCATTAAGTGTTTCTATCAAAAGTATTTTACCATGCCATCATTATAATAACACAACGGAACAGAGGTTAGGAAAAGTCACGATAGCTGATAGCTGAAAAGTCATGGTAACTGACATGTATAGTCATATTAATTGCGTCTTAGTCACCTTGTGCTCAATATCTCATACACTTCTGTCAGAATTCTTGTTTCGTTTTAATGGTGCTACTCAGAGACTTTAAATTCAAGGAAGAACATTTTGGTTGGATACACCCTGCTTCCCCTAGCACCAATTTAGACTTGTTTGCTCGTTCTATTTCGCTGAAACTCTGTCTGCTGCATACATTAGCCCTAAAGAGATATATTAAAATATACTTATACATGATACAACTATATATATTCTAACCGAGCAACTTGGATGCCTCTTCTTACTGGTTTATTAGTTACATTTCAAGTATTTGTTTCAATATATTTCCTGTCATGCCATCTGGGGTGCTGCAATCTCCGGCAATGGATTTTCTACACTTTACTGTCCAATGGTACTGGTCTCGCTCTTGAAGCAAAAAAATGTTTTATTCTGTGTTTAGAAGAGTTGAAAATCATTGACGTCAAAAAAACATATTGCATAACATTATGTGTGAGTGTGTCAGCGCAGAGCTCTGTAGAGACTGTCAATGTGACCTATTTCATTGAATGTATGAAATACACATGTTTCAGTGGTAGCTTTGATGTCATTAAACTATTCATTATATTTTACTGTTATCTGAATTGAATGGTCCAGATAACAGGAAGGATTGTAAATGCCTAAATTACCTCTACAATTATTATCAATGATATCACCATTTTAGTAGTGTCTGTGTCTCTTAGCGGGTGCATGCGTGAAAATCTGATACGTGCGACGTGGTGGGGGACAAGAATCGCTGTTCGCCTCCCCCCATCTCAGTCGCCCGTTGGTGGTTGCCAGGCATTTATCGAAGTGGCGCGGTCGGTATCAATTGCAGTAGCTGTCTTTGCCTCAGCTCTTATCTCTACCTCTCTCCCTCCCACTTTCTTCCATGCACAAGGTTACAATTGAGTATCATCTGCGTTGTCTCAGATTAAGACTCGTTTTGCCGGGATTTTCCCCCCAACTCCTTATTGCTTACATCAAGCTCTCTCTCAACTTTAAACATCACGACTGAAATTGAATGTATTTTTCTCGGTGGTACTTTGCCGGCTCCGGTCACCTCTCAAAGTCACCTGTGATTGTGTTGTGGTGTAGCAGCTGGTTGATCTGACTGTAGGGCATCATGACTACTGTGAAGGAGACAAACGCACCGAAAACGTCTCAACAGCAAGAGCAGGTAATGATGCGCTTTCTTTCATTCAACCGATGTCATTACTCCCTGTACTGAAAATGTAAATTGCTGTGATTTTTTTTCTCAAATTTTGTGTGAAGCCTGCAATTCTTTACTATAACGCCACATGCAGCATTATCATAATAGCAGAGACTATTTTGTATACAATTCTCCATCATTTTAAACATTTGGAATTGTTGCAGCGTTCGGCAAGACAACCGGCTCTAACACCAATGTCAGTCACTCTTCTCTGTAATTCAAGGTGATTGCTGTGAGTGAGCATCACTACCCCCACCTTAGCCTAGACTCCATTTAGCCTCTTTCAAATCAATTATCGCCATAACGGACACGTGTTACACCGGCTGTGTCGCGTTGATACAACCTTAACTTGGCCAGTGCACCGCGACTTACATTAAGCTGGATATGACGTTGAAAAGGCGGGAAATCCTCAGGTAAAATACTTCGAAGTAATTTATTGCAGGCCACGTTATCAGACAATTGTCATTTTGTCGCCTGAGTAGTAAGGCCCACATAAACAATACAAGACAAGATGATTTGTACAGGAATTTGTGTTTATAATAGATAACTAACCCAGCATTCAAATGTGGTGTGATGGTTTATGTGATGGTTTATGTGTGACCTCTAGCTCAAACAACTAAAGTGTATCTTATTTTTGGCTAGTGAATTGAACCTTTTCAGATAATCCACAGTCAAATAAAGTGACAGTGTTGCAACAGGTGATTTGATTTGCCTTTGGAGATATACATTGAATAAATCATTGAATGCATTTTAAAGGCTGATGTATAATGATCTTGCTTTCCACTGAAATGTGTGCTGTAGCCTATCTCAATGCAAAACATTTCAGCACCACTAAAAGGACAGCACCCAATACCAATTTCTGGACCATCAGAGGAAGAGCCTGGGTGGCAGATTTCAGCACCATTCAATGGGCAGCTCCACCAGCACATACTGATCACGGTGCTGTCAACTAGGAATACGTTGCTATGGAAAAGAGTGGGAATCATCATTTGGTGATACAGGCCTAGAATGATACTGTTCCATTAGAGCAGGCACTGTAACAGGGGGGAGCTTTGGACAGCATCTGTCATTGTCTGGAGTCTCTTGTCTGTACAAAGTATATCTTCTAATATGACAGAAAAGGTGAGAAGGACTCATGGCTGTGTCCCGTAGAGCAGCCAACCTTCACTTGAGCCTCTCACGGCTTTACTCATGTGTAGCATATGACTGTCAAGCTCTGCTAGGGAGGCAATGAAAGACATCGCACACTCAAAGCACACACCTGTCAAACATATACACATAAAACACATAAATACACACACTTGTCAAATATGTACATGTGTCATGCACACAATACACATGCTTGTGTGTGTGTGTGTGTGTGTGTGTGTGTGTGTGTGTGTGTGTGTGTGTGTGTGTGTGTGTGTGTGTGTGTGTGTGTGTGTGTGTGTGTGTGGGGGGGGGGGGGGGTTGCATTCACGGACAGTGTCATGGTGCTGAAATTATTTGAGCCATAGAGACCAGCCGTAGAGACTGGTTAACCCTTGCTCATGTGTTTTCCATTAGCGCCGGCTGTTGGCTAATCAGCTGGTTAGAGACTCATTTTCAGCCGGCTACATATTCCACTTCATAGTAACTTAGCTACTTTTCATTTAAAAGTTTTAATTCGCTAGTGCGTTGAGCCCTCTCCCGCTAGAATGAACGATATGCTTCTTCTAGTGCAATCTATTGATAGGATAGGCGCCTGTCAGTCACAAAGCGATCGATTTCGGGGTAGCGCAGCAGAGAGGAAGAGGTTTCACTCTCGCCAAAAACATTGGGCATATTTTGGGCCTAAACTTGTCGCCTGCCTTCCAGTCTTTTGGACGACTAGCATTGTTAGGGCAGAGATATGAGCATCTCGTCATTATATACAGATCTCTGGTTGCAGTCGTATTTCTTTACACAGAGGAGGGAGAGATCGTGATGCTCGTGAATTTGCACTTCCCATGTAATGTAAGTGGTCACAATGAGTCGAAATCCACGATTTAGCTTAATTATTTTCGAACGCATTTCACATAGCCAGCAACGCAGAGTCGTGGCGCATAGTAGGCTATTTACTGTGTGTTGATTTGACAACTGAGGACGGCACAGTGACACTGAGGAAGGCACAGTGATGCCAAAACATTGGTAAATACCCATTAAATTGCTGGGAGATTACACATGGAGTGTGCAACTTTCTTTATTTTGATAGTTTGTTGATTTGACAACTGAACAGCAACTGTTGACTAGTTTATAATAGGTGTTGAACTGACTGAATAAAGTCGATCTCTTTGCCATTCATAAATCATGCAACGTGGTTATATGTCCATGAAATCGTATAGGAAGAAGTAAACCAAAGTATTTCCAAGGTTTCTTTTCCTAGGATGTCGGGGCTTTCCAAACTGACTCTAAAATGAGTGAGTCTCGTCTCCTCAGTCAGTGTAGCTTACCAAATGGCATTGGTGAGAGAACTGTTCATTTGGCTCTTTAATTTGCGTACAGTACGCTACTTGTGGGCCTATGCGTTTTGCTGAGAATCTGCAGATAAATTATGAAAACATTAGATGAAGATGGGGAATATTCACTGCCGGAACTCATTCTGGTCCAAATATGATAATTAGGGCCCTCACAAAATCCAGGCATTAGAACAGAATTCAACAATGTTCAAAAATGTATTGACCTGTAGTAGGGAATCAACTAAATGTATTGAAAAATCAACTAAATGTATTGAAAATGTATTCATTTTCCCAAGTTTATCATAAGCCATGAACAGAATGCATCAATGATTTCTATTTCCTGTAACTTTCTGAAGAGGCAACAAGAATACCCCTGTGTGTGTGTGTGTGTGTGTGTGTGTGTGTGTGTGTGTGTGTGTGTGTGTGTGTGTGTGTGTGTGTGTGTGTGTGTGTGTGTGTGTGTGTGTGTGTGTGTACGCATCTACCACTTTGTGTAGCCATTAGTGATGATTCTAATAAAAACAGGCTTTCCCAAAGGCTTTCCCAAAAATCTTCTCAATTAAATTGAATTATTGGGGCTCCCGAGTGGCGCAGCGGTCTAAGGCGTCACTACAGACCCTGGTTCGATGCCAGGCTTTATCACAACCGGCCGTGATTATGAGTTCTATAGGGCGGCGCACAATAGGCCCAGCGTTGTCCGGGTTAGGGTTTGGCCAGAGTAGGCCGTCATTGTAAATAAGAATTTGTTCCTAACTGACTTAACTAGTTAAATCAAAAATAAAAAATGTTAACAAACAAATAGGCTATGCCTTCCAGGCAGAATAATGTCATGATTATTTGCATCAATCCAATGGGTATTTGTTTTCAAAATGCTACCAAAACACCACTAAACAACAGCCTCTTGCTAGGTGCACACTTGAATTAAAGGGTATCTCACCATGCTTAGGACAGCGTCTGAACACCTCCCTCTGCAACTAGATTCTGGACTTTCTGACAGGCCAACCCCAGGTGATGGGGGTAGGCAACATCACCTCCACCATGCTGACCCTTAACACTGGGGCTCCACAGGGGTGTGTGCTTAGTCCCCTCCTGTACTCCCTGTCTACCCATGACTGTGTGGCCACGCACGACTCCAACACCATTGTCAAGTTCATTGACGACACAACAGTAGTAGGCCTGATCACCGGCGACAATGAGTCAGCCTACAGGGAGGAGGTCAGTGACCTGACAGTGTGGTGCCTGAGCAACAACCTCTCCCTCAACATCAGCAAGACCAAGGATATGGTCATGGACTACAGGAAAGGGGGGGGGGGGTGAGCACGTCCCATTCACATTGATGGAGCGGCAGTGGAGCAGGTAGACAGCTTCAAGTTCCTCAATGTCCAAATCACTAGACTTAAAATGGTCCAAACACACACTCACAGTTGTGAAGAAGGCACGACAGTGCCTCTTCCCCCAGGAGGTTGAAAAAGTTTGACATGTGCCGTCAAATCCTGAAACGGTTCTATAGTTGTACCCATTGAGAACTTATTAACTGGCTGCATCACTGCTTGGTATGGCAATAGCACTGTCCTCGATCGCATGGCGTTACAGAGTGTTGTGCCGGAAAGTCCAGTACATTACTGGGGCAGAGCTCCCAGCCATCCAGGACCTCTATATCAGGCAGGGTGAAAAGAAGGCCCGGAAAAAAAATCGCCAAATACCCCAACCACCCAAGCCATAGGCTATTTTCTCTGCTGCCTCACGACAAGAGGTACCGGTGCTTCAAGTCTGACACCAACAGGATCTTGAACAGCTTCTATCCCCAAGCAATACGACTGATACGTAGCTAACAAAATAGCTACATGGACCGAGTTTACCTTGTATCTTTATTGACCTTTCATTTCAGTATTTGCACTGTCTCTGCATACTCACAGGGCCCTACACACTCACACACACACAATCACTCACTCCATCATCTGCTCCCTCACACATATGCACATACATTTATACCTACTCTACACACACGCACACCCACTCACTTACAAGCTGCTGCTACTCTGTTTATCTTATATCCTGTTGCCTCGTCACCTTACCTCTAAACATATCTACCTCTAACACTGTAGTATCTCTGCACATGTAAATATGGTATTGTAGATTACTTTTTAAATATTTTCTGTATATAGTATGCTTGCTTACTTACTTTTATTGTGTATTTCTTATTCTCATTTCTCATGTTTTTTTGTGTTTTTGGCTTTCTAGAAAAACATTGTTTTTCATTTTTGCATTGTTGGGTTTTGAGTTTGGAAGAAAGACATTTCACTGTACTTATGCATGTGACATTAAAACTCGAAACTACACCCCAAAATCTACATGTCTCATATTTTTTCACAGACCTCAAAGTGGTCTCCTGATGTGGTTTAAGCATTGTTGTGGACTTAGAACATCCAATTTAGTTGTTTTATCTCTTTTTTTAAAGTGTGATTTTGGGAGCAGAAACCTGCAACCTACTTAATTTTTGTTTTGTTTTAATAAAATACATAATTTAAAGAATAAACATATTTTTGGCAATTTATATCTTGCAGTAAAGCTATAAATAAGACTTTAATCTCAAGAGAAGTCAGGTTAAATGTTGAAAAATATTTAATGTTCTCTTACTTAGAAAATAGCCCTGATCATATAGGCCTAGAACTTAACAATATCCAAAACAACTAACACGACACTGAATTCATACATTTCCAGTCATTTACATTGTAAAGTCATCTACATAATACCACAACTCATTATGTAATCTGTGAGGTAATCTCGATAAAAGTATTCAATCATTTCTTTCTGTATTTCTGAATCAAGGCATTAGAATGTACCAGAGGACACCAACATAGAGTTTCTGAGTCCTGTGGGTTGTGTGTATGGCCTTGGGGTCTTCTCTAGGGGTGGGATTGGTGTGTATATAAAAACAAACAGGAGAATGAAGACAAGACTAGCCATCACTCAAACAACAGATGGCAAATATATTGGGAAGGGGAGAGGAAGGCAGAGTAGAAAATGGTCCTTGATGATGGGTTTTGTCTTCAAAGGAATTTTGTTTCTAGAATGTTAACATAGTGTTAGGCATGTGAGCGTTCCCAGATGCGCTTCAGCCCAGCTTAAATAAAAATAGCAAAGTTTTATGCTTGTGTTTCTGGTCACTAGAATCCCCCAGGCCCTAGTGGAGACAGAGTGTTGCTTCAGTGCCTCGCTGATGAAGAACTGGAATGATGACCTCTTACATCGATGTAAATTAACTTTACTTAAAACATAAACACACAGGGGAATGAACACTTTAGGGACTGTAAAGCCACCTTCTGCTTTCTTCCACTGCCGAGTCAAGGGACCTGCTTTGCTTGGTGGTTTTCCATAAACTTGCATAATTTGCATTATAATTAACATAAATACATTAGACAACAGGTTACAACAGCCCAACCATGCTACGTCAATTCAGCCTACTCAGTTAGTATTCTGTTCAAGTCCACTTGGCGTTAATCTTCAACCTGAAATGATGTAACATGCTTAGAAACCAACATACAGATGAACATCGTGGGAAAATCAAAAGAAATCAGCCAAGACCTCAGAAAAAAAATTGGAGACCTCCACAAGTCTGGTTCATCCTTGGGACCAACTTTCAAACGCCTGAAGGTACCACATTCATTTGTACAAACAATAGTGCGCAAGTATGAACACCATGGGACCATGCAGCTGTCATACCGCTCAATAAGAAGACGTGTTCTGTCTCCTAGGGATGGACGTACTTTGGTTCAAAAAGTGCAAATCAATCCCAGAACAACAGCAAAGGACCTTGTGAAGATGCTGGAGGAAATGGGTACAAAGGTATCTATATCCACAGTAAAACAAGTCCTATATCGACATAATCTGAAAGGCCGCTCAGCAAGGAAGAAGCCCCTGCTCCAAAACCGCCATAAAATAGCCAGACTACGGTTTGCAACTGCACATGGGGACAAAGATCGTACTTTTTGGAGAAATATCCTCTGGTCTGATGGAAAAATATATAATTGTTTGGCCATAATGACCATCGTTATGTTTGGAGGAAAAATGGGGATGCTTGCAAGCCGAAGAACATCATCCCAACTGTGAAGCACAGGGGGGGGGGGCATATTCATGTTTTGTGGGTGCTTTGCTACAGGAGGGACTGGTGCACTTCAAAAAATACATGGCATCATGAGGTAGGAAAATTATGTGGATATATTGAAGCAACATCTCAAGACATCAGGGTAGCCTAGTGGGTAGAGCGTTGGACTAGTAACCGAAAGGTTGCAAGTTCAAATCCCTGTGCTGACAAGGTACAAATCAGTCATTCTGCCCCTGAACAGGCAGTTAACCCACTGTTCCTAGACCGTCATTGAAAATAAAACTTTGTTCTTAACTGACTTGCCTGGTTAAATAAAGGTAAAATAAAATAAAAAAGCTTGGTCACAAATGGGTCTTCCAAATGGACAATGACTCCAATCATACTCCCAAAGTTGTGGCAAAATGGCTTAAGGACAAAAGAGTCAAGGTATTGGAGTGGCCATCACAAAGCCCTGACCTCAATCCTATAGAAAATGTGTGGGCAGAACTGAAAAAGCATGCGTGAGCAAGGAGGCCTACAAACCTGACTCAATTACACCAACTCTGTCAGGAGGAATAGGTCAAAATTCACTCATGTGATGAAAGAAATAAAAGCTGAAATAAATAATTCTCTCTACTATTATTCTGACATTTCACATTCTTAAAACAAAGTGGTGATCTTAACTTACCTAAAACAGGGATTTTTTTTTACCAGTATTAAATGTCAGGAATTGTGAAAATCTGAGTTTAAATGTATTTGGCAAAGGTTTATGTAAACTTCTGACTTCAAATGTAACTAGGAGCCTAGAGTAGCCCAACCCGCAGTTTCTGCACCTAATTAGGCAGAAGGCAGTAGCAGCAGGGATGTAGTATAACATACTTTTGACAGGTACTTGATTTGGGCCCCTGGAATTCACACCTATAAGGATGTGGCTCTATAAAAGTATATGGAACCTGCAGAATGGCTGTTGATAGTTATCACATTTTGTTAAAGAGATCCATTACTCTTCGTTTCAGACAATACAAGATGTGAGGATCATTGCATCTGTTTAAAGAGGTTTTAATCCGATTATTCCTTGAAACTTAAGCTGAGCGATACGGACAAAAATCCATATTGCGAAAATACCTGAATTTATGCGATAACGATAAATAGAACGATAAGTTTATAACATTAATGTACAACATAGTTTTATTTATTTGTTATCTTTTAAACTACTATTACTAGTTTGATGGTCGTAGCCATCAATTGTCCCAATAACAATCACCCCATATTAGCAACCGTATTTAATTTCAAACACATTTCTCTAGTACAGGCTACTTATCATAATGAATGAGGTCAGCAAAATGCCTGCGATAAAGTGATCTGTATGATCGGTGTCGATCATTTTTGGTTTGTCATCCCAACTCTACTTGAAACCATACAGTATGTCACTGTGTACTTAATCCAAGCACTCAATATGTGTATTCATTGCCACACCTTCACATATTGGTGCATTGTGGAATGTGGTGCTACAGTACCACGGCATTATGCATTCTAGCATTAGTGTGTACCCTTGAGCTTCTTATTCTGCATTTTCTTCCTCGCTGGTTGTACCTATTCAGCAGAACAGCTCCTTAATGGGACTGATAAGCAGCGTGGCTAAATGAACATTTTAAGAGAGAACGAAGCCCGGATTTGACTGCCTCTGGAATAAATAAAGATATATCCCTCCTTTTTTTTTCCAAGTGCCCCCAAGCTGATAAGTAAAGAGATTATGGATTTAGGAGGGAATTTGTTTCTTGATTTCCCCCCACTGTTGTTTGTGCCATAGTTCATAGTAAGGGCAATTAGGAACAATTGAGCCGTGATGTTTGGGGCTAGAGCGGAGATTAGACAGTAGATTGGAATGTGGCCACCACAGCAATGCATCATGATTGTTGTCGTGATATAAACACTTCTGGCTGGGGACGCAAGTAAAGCTCAATAGCTTCAAGGGGGACTTTAATAAAGCCATAAATATGAAATGCTTTGACCGCATCGCTCCTTTCTTTCTGCTTCTCTGTGTCCCTGCAGATAAACTAAATGCGACAGCAAGCAGCTTCAAATCTTACTAATAGTTGTCTGAGGCAGAGTATGTGGGTGTGTGTGGGTGGGTGTTTGTGTTGGAGCAGTCTTAGTGTTTTTCTCTCACACATCCTCCTGCAGTACTGCATCTCTGGAGTAATACTGATCTTGTTTAAAACCTCCCCAACAAAGAGGTCAAGCATTTCCTGTCAGGTGTGAGGAAAATATATTTTTGTTATGTTCTAATTGTGTCTCTGGGCTATGTGAAGCATCAGTGATATGCTTATGAAGCCTATTAATCACAATTCAGTGTTTTCATTTAAACCTTCAAGGCCTATGGCATCATATTGTGGGTAATTCCATTGGAGAAAATTGTGCTACAATTGCAAGTGTTCTTTAGGTATTTAAAAGAGAAACGTAATGACAGGTATCTGTGAAGTAAGATGCCTTGTGTGGGGATAAAATTGTTTTGTTTTGCTAACACTGTAGGTCCAACTAAAGAAAGATATTACAGCGTGCGTTCTGAGCCCTCTCCTGTACTCCCTGTTCACCCACGACTGCGTGGCCATGCACGCCTCCAACTCATTCATCAAGTTTGCAGACGACACTAGTGGTAGGCTTGATTACCAACAACGACGAGACGGCCTACAGGGTGGAGGTGAGGGCCCTCGGAGTGTGGTGTCAGGAAAATAACCTTACACTCAACGTCAACAAAACAAAGGAGATAATTGTGGACTTCAGAAAACAGCAGAGGGAGCACCCCCCTATCCACATCGACGGGACAGTAGTGGAGAGGGTAGTAAGTTTTAAGTTCCTCGGCGTAGACATCACGGACAAACTGAATTGGTCCACCCACACAGACAGCGTTGTGAAGAAGGCACAGCAGCGCCTATTCAACCTCAGGAGGCTGAAGAAATTTGGCTTGTCACCAAAAGCACTCACAAACTTCTACAGATGCACAATCGAGAGCATCCTGTTGGGCTGTATCACCGCCCGGTACGGCAACTGCTCCGCCCACAACCGTAAGACTCTCCAGAGGGTAGTGAGGTCTGCACAACGTATCACCGGGGGCAAATTACCTGCCCTCCAGGACACCTACACCAACCGATGTCACAGGAAGGCCATAAAGATCATCAAGGACAACAACCACCCAAGCCACTGCCTGTTCACCCCGCTATCATCCAGAAGGCGAGGTCAGTACAGGTGCATCAAAGCAGGGACCGAGAGACTGAAAAACAGCTTCTATCTCAAGGCCATCAGACTGTTAAACAGCCACCACAAACATTGAGTGGCTGCTGCCAACACACTGACTCAACTCCAGCCACTTTAATAATGGAAAATGATGGAAATTGATGTAAAAATATATCACTAGCCACTTTAAACAATGCTACTTAAAATAATGTATGTTTGCATAACCTACATTACTCATCTCATATGTACAGTGGGGCAAAAGAGTATTTAGTCAGTAACCAATTGTGCAAGTTCTCCCACTTAAAAAGATGAGAGAGGCCTGTAATTTTCATCATAGGTACACTTCAACTATGACAGACAAAATGAGAAAAAAAATCCAGAAAATCACATTGTAGGATTTTTATGAATTTATTTGCAAATTATGGTGGAAAATAAGTATTTGGTCACCTACAAACAAGCAAGATTTCTGGCTCTCACAGACCTGTAACTTCTTATTTAAGAGGCTCCTCTGTCCTCCACTCGTTACCTGTATTAATGGCACCTGTTTGAACTTGTTATCAGTATAAAAAGACACCTGTCCACAACCTCAAACAGTCACACTCCAAACTCCACTATGGCCAAGACCAAAGAGCTGTCAAAGGACACCAGAAACAAAATTGTAGACCAGCACCAGGCTGGGAAGACTGAATCTGCAATAGGTAAGCAGCTTGGTTTGAAGAAATCAACTGTGGGAGCAATTATTAGGAAATGGAAGACATACAAGACCACTAATAATCTCCCTCGATCTGGGGCTCCACGCAAGATCTCACCCCATGGGGTCAAAATGATCACAAGAACGGTGACCAAAAATCCCAGAACCACACAGGGGGACCTAGTGAATGAGCTGCAGAGAGGTAAAAGTAACAAAGCCTACCATCAGTAACACACTACGCCGCCAGGGACTCAAATCCTGCAGTGCCAGACGTGTCCCCCTGCTTAAGCCAGTACATGTCCAGGCCCGTCTGAAGTTTGCTAGAGAGCATTTGTATGATCCAGAAGAAGATTGGGAGAATGTCATATGGTCAGATGAAACGAAAATAGAACTTTTTGGTAAAAACTCAACTCGTCGTGTTTAGAGGACAAAGAATGCTGAGTTGCATCCAAAGAACACCATACCTACTGTGAAGCATGGGAGTGGAAACATAATGCTTTGGGGCTGTTTTTCTGCAAAGGGACCAGGACGACTGATCCGTGTAAAGGAAAGAATGAATGGGGCCATGTATTGTGAGATTTTGAGTGAAAACCTCCTTCCATCAGCAAGGGCATTGAAGATGAAATGTGGCTGGGTCTTTCAGCATGACAATGATACCAAACACACCGCCCGGGCAACGAAGGAGTGGCTTCGTAAGAAGCATTTCAAGGTCCTGAAGTGGCCTAGCCGGTCTCCAGATTTCAACCCAATAGAAACTCTTTGGAGGGAGTTGGAAGTCCGTGTTGGCCAGCAACAGCCCCAAAACATCACTGCTCTAGAGGAGATCTGCATGGAGGAATGGGCCAAAATACCACAAACAGTGTGTGAAAACCTTGTGAAGATTTACAGAAAACATTTGACCTCTGTCATTGCCAACAAAGGGTATATAACAAAGTATTAAACTCTTATTGACCAAATACTTATTTTCCACCATATTTTCCACCAAATAAATTCATAAAAAATCCTACAATGTGATTTTCAGGATTTCTTTTTCTAATTTTGTCTGTCATAGTTGAAGTGTACCTATGATGAAAATTACAGGCCTCTCTCATCTTTTTAAGTGGGAGAACTTGCACAATTGATGGCTGACTAACTACTTTTTGCCCCACTGTATATGTATATACTGTACTCTATATCATCTACTGCATCTTTATGTAATACATGTATCACTAGCCACTTTAAACTATGCTACTTTGTTTACATACCCTACATTACTCATCTCACATGTATATACTGTACTCGATACCATCTACTGCATCTTTATATAATACATGTATCACTAGCCACTTTAAACTATGCTACTTTGTTTACATACCCTACATTACTCATCTCACATGTATATACTGTACTCGATACCATCTACTGCATCTTTATATAATACATGTATCACTAGCCACTTTAAACTATGCTACTTTGTTTACATACCCTACATTACTCATCTCACATGTATATACTGTACTCGATACCATCTACTGCATCTTGCTTATGCCGTTCTCTACCATCACTCATTCATATATCTTTATGTACATAGTCTTTATCCCTTTACACTTGTGTGTGTATAAGGTAGTAGTTTTGGAATTGTTAGGTTAGATTACTCGTTGGTTATTACTGCATTGTCGGAACTAGAAGCACAAGCATTTCGCTACACTCACATTAACATCTGCTAACCATGTGTATGTGACGAATAAAATGTGATTTGATTTAGAAAGAAAATAAGATGATAACCGCATTCTGTTATTTCGCTTTTGTATAATTTCATAAACTGCATTTTTTAAATTTGGGAAATATTCAAACTGATTCTTAAAGGGTAAAGGAAAAAGTTTCAGCTTTAGTTTTGATCACTCTTTTATACCCTTTTCACATGACTTATCTGAGCTGTGATGGTCTAGTCACGCATCCACAATGGCGCGTATGTGTGTCTCATGTCTCTGTTTGTTTGTCTGGCTGTCTGTGAATGTCTGCGGCTTTGTAAAAAAAGTGTGTGTGTTTATCAATGCCTGACAGACTTCACCTCAGTTGAGATGCTTTTGTCTGGGCTTATCGACCTCCTGCAATTAAAGCCCAGAGCTGCAGAGGAGGGGTAGCCATGTTCCACAGAACCTCTAATTGGAACGTTGAGCGTTCAGGAGTTAGCCGCCAACCCCAGGTTTCCAGTTGTGACCTTCACACCTCACAGGCAGCACTGACAAACAGGGATAAGAGTGAATACTAGTCACTAGCGATAAGCATGTAATTGCTTGTACCAGCAAATGCGAATAAGACAATTGTGCTATTCCTGTTCTGACTTCATTGAAGAGTTTGCCAGGGACTGTTTCTATGTGTTTTCTATGTGTTGCCATGGACTGTTTCTATGTGTTTTCTATGTGTTGCCAGGGACTGTTTCTATGTGTTTTCGACGTGTTGCCAGGTACTGTTTCTATATGATGCCAAAAGTCAATTGGAGATCAAATGTTATTTACCGGTTCTATTTTTTACCAACATTTACCATATAGTTCACATTGGATTATTGTTGGGAGAACAAAGTAGGCCTAGTTACTGTATGCACTTTTCTCCGTCATTATGTGTTGACTAACTATTTAGGATTTTAGAGGCTGATGCCAGTCCACAGGTGCCACTGTACCTGCATGGCTGCATCTGGCTTAGAGGCAGTAGAATTAGCCTAACATGTCATTCAAACCCCACTGCACATTCTGATGTTTATCGCCCTCCTAACTTTATGGTGTTATTGTCATGACCGCCCAGGGATACTGTTATCACACCAAATTGACATGCTGCATTGTTAAGGAGACATTGGCAGATTTCGGCAAAGGGAGCGTGATGTGAAGTGTTACGCATCATCATCATTTCCCCTTTTAGGAGTGTGCTTTCCTTTTATCAATCACAGATCATTAGATGTTCATTGGCAAGCCACATCTGATTAATTCTCCTGGAAGCCACAACAAAACCAGCGTCTTGGCGGACAGGATTTGGCCAAGTCAAAACATCTGAAACCCCCTTTACTTTTTTCTTAGTCAAAATATTGGCAGCTATATTATTTGCTTGCATGGGATATGCTGGTGATCACGCCTGAAATACTGACTTTCATCATGACATTGCATTGGTTCACTCCAAACCCCCCCAGGAAATTAGCTTCTATAACGATGCTGTAGCTCACAGAATGGTGTTGTATAGACACACGCACACACATGTAAAAACAGAAGACACACACACACACACAGGGAAGAAAATCATGGACTTTTAATCGAGTCTTCCCAATGTTTTATGTGTTACCTCGTTAGATGGTATTGCAAATTAAATAATGCACTCCTCATTCCAGAAAATTAACATTCAGCTTTGTTCTAGCATCAAACGGCATAGAACGCTTGATTTGGGCTTTTGATTTAGCAGTTGTTCAACTGATATAAAAATGTAGTACAGTGTAATGAACACTGAAAACTGGCTCACCACGCCAATATTCTAATTAGTACCTCACGTCTTATTTTCATGTTAGTTTTTTTGAAACATTTTTTTTTTGTCTTAGCATAGATTTTGAAGTTCACTACCCTGTCTTGCATATTATGAGCTGTATCACCGTCACGTTCTGACCTTAGTTCCTTTGTGATGTCTTTGTTTTAGTATGGTCAGGGCGTGAGTTGGGTGGGCAGTCTGTTCTTTTTTTATGATTTGGTATTTCTGTGTTTGGCCTGGTAAGGTTCTCAATCAGAGGCAGCTGTCAATTGTTGTCCCTGATTGAGAACCATACTTAGGCAGCCTGTTTTCACCCTTGAGTTATGGGTCATTATTTTCTGTTGAGTGTTTGTATTCTGCACCAGACAGAACTATTTCGGTTTCGTTCGTTCACTTTGTTGTTTTAGTTCAGTGTTCATTGGTCCTCACCTTCTTCCATCAACATGACCGTTACAATCACTCTGTTTCTGCATTCCTGGATTGTGTGCAGTGGGTAGCGATGGGTAGGAGAGAGAAATCACTCAAATGGAATATTAGCTTAATAGAGAGGGCTTGCCATTTTCCCGAGAGTTGTGACATGAAACCTCAATGTGGAATCCTGCAAATAGCACAAATCTTAATGCTTGTGGTTCACATTTAATTTGTGTGGGAATGATGCCTACAGTAACTGCAGCAGAGCATTTGTTTTGATATGTGGGTGGTGTTCATTAGGGCACAACGTAGTAAAACGTTTTGCAGCATAAAACAAATGAAATAGTACCAACCTATTTCCTTAAGTTTCAGAGTTTTCTTCCACTCCGTGTCTACTGAACACAACTCTGGGCTTTCTTCTTGCTGATAGGCAGGGAAGCTTACTCTGTCCCATTTCCCGCGTTCTCTCCCCTCCCTGGTTGTGTGTTAATAAATATTTTTGATACTCAAGTATTTTATCACAGGTCCTCGGGCTGCTATCAGTATACAGCTTAATTATAGTGTGACTCTGTACCAAATGAAAAATAGGATTTCTGAGCAAGAGGTGCTCTGATATGAACCTATGTAGTTTCAAATAAACTCTAAATGAGTTGTAGAAAAAAAAGACTGACAGCCCTGCCTCTATGTCCAGGTTGTCTCCTTTCCTTCCACCCCCTCATGAGCACTGCATGATTGCCACCTATCCAATCCACACGTGTCAGTGGAAAGATAAATCATTTTTGTTGTTTTGATAAGAGGTCCTCTGAGACGCTACAATAAGGCTATTACATGCATCTATCCCCAAGGATTTACTCAAGAGTAGTAAAAAATATATCATCTTGATTTGGGTGGTAGCTTTACTTCCAGACTTTTGCGCTAAAGCATCCCTGGCAAATTATGTTTCATTTTATGTTTTGTTTACCTCCAAACATTTTTGCAGAGATACAGTACTTATCAAGTCCCCAAAACAGGAGGAAAAGGTGGGTTGGGGTTTTATCTTCACCTGGTCTTCCCACACTCAATGGCAAGTAGAAATAGACAATAGAAAATAGAGCCTACTACCTCAGTATGGTGTGGAATTATGGGAGACTTTGAATGAAGTGAAGTACAGTAGGCGTACACTTGGAAGAGAGAAAACAACAGCCTCAGGGGTGAATAGGGTGTTGGAACCTTGTTGATATCATTCTGTCAATAGAAGATGGAAGAATGTGGACAGTAAATCCATAGCGCGGCATTGATAGTGAACTAAACCCTATTAGTGCATTAAGTGTATTGAACAGGGACAATGTCATTGTCTTCACACGCGCTAGGTGTCAAGAGAGAGCTTTTAAGTATGGAGTACACTGATTGGCAAGCGAGACATATTTTAGGCATCAGTGTTTGTGTTTGTGTGTGGTCTAACTTGCTATCCGTTTGAGTCACCAAAAAAATCTAATTTTGCCGGTTCCCAAAAGGAAATAGGCTATTTTAGGCATAGGGGTTAGGTTTATGCTTAGGGTTAATTTTAGGGTTTAGGGTTAGGTTTAGAGTTAGGAATTAGGTCATGGGAAATTTTTTTTTTTTTTAGTCACAACGTGTGTGTTTTTTGTCGTACGCGTGCGTGTGTGTGTGCCTCAGTGTGAGTCACAACTTCCCTAATGTCAAGTTTTAATGATTTCTTTCCGTCTCAGTTGCTGGAGGGAGTTTGGAGCATGACACCATTTGACACAGGCGCGGAGGCGGAGCGTGACGTCTAGACCCAAGTGACAAATGTGCACCCTTCCACTTATCAGTCTCCTCTGCTGCTCTCACTTGCCAGCCTTCAAAAGCCATCTCTCCAGCTACATGGTGATTTAGCAATCAGACTGATTCCAACATGATATAAAATACCACCACCCCTTTTCTGACGATGCTTTTATCACTTCCATTCTGTTAGATTAGCATGTCTCTAATTAGCTCGTCGTCTCTGCTCTTTCCTGATAACGGCTTTGCTCCTCCTATTCACAGCTTTGCTCCTCCTACACTATGTTAAAATCAGCTTATTTTAACAACACAGCATTTGAACAGATGATTGAAGGCACCTACGCTCAGCATACATTCACCTTGATTTCTGTCCAGAGTGAAACGGCCATTTTCAAAAGCCTATTCTTGATAGCTCCAATATTTTCTGTCCCCTCTACAGTGCATTTGCTGGCCAGCTATTGCTTTACACAACCCGAATCTGTGTCTAGTAACACTAGAAAGGCCCCATGGACCTCCCCCGTCCCTTCCAGCCAACATTTGAACAGTTTAATTAATATATTTTATATATGCTATTGGAATCGCGGCCGGCCCGCTCATTAAGCAGAGTTAGGTGGTCGCCTATGGCGTCAGATTGATGAGGGCGGCATTTTCTGAGCTAAACTGACCAAGACGCACCTCCAACAACAACACATAAAACCTCACATAATTCTGCTCCAAAAAGGGCTTTTTAGGTGAGCGTTGATGCTGCCCTGTGATAAGCAGTGCCCACTTTGTCAAAGACAGGGGCACAAAATATTTTGCTGGTCCATTCCTAGCGTTCCTACAGGGTGCTGTTGGAGAGACTCCTCACTGCGGCGCTCCACCAACGTTCCGTCCCAAAAAATAATCCAACATAAATCATGTAACAGATATAAAATATGGAAGAAAGATTATGTGGCCTTTTCTGTAGCCTACAGGCGAGAGATAAAATGTGTTTTTATTTTTTAATTTATTTAACCAGGCAAGTCAGTTCAGATCAAATTGTTATTTTCAATGACTGCCTAGGAACAGTGGGTTAACTGCCTTGTTCAGGGGCAGAACAACAGATTTGTACTTTGTCAGCTTTGTACTTTGTAACCTTCCGGTTACTAGTCCAACGCTCTAACCACTAGGCTACCCTGTCGTATGACAATGTAATGAGCAGATTTCTCCTATCAAATAGTCTAACCTATCAAACATCATACAAGTTTCTCCGATGGCACCCAATCAAATAAAACATGTGCTGTCATATAAGCAAACAACATACAGTATCCTAAAAACAACATACAGTATCCTAAAAACAACATACAGTATCCTAAAAACAACATACAGTATCCTAAAAACAGGACAGTTCAAAGTTAAATGGAAAGTAAAACTATATGGAAAGGGGACAATCACAACTGTTTCAGGAGTTTCACTCCATTGTCATGATCAGTGATTTCAATTTTGTATTTGTCAATTTTTTACAAGCTGATCATAGTGAAAAAGGGTCAGGGTTACTTCTGCATTACTGGTAGGCTACACCCCAGTAAGGGTCAGGGTTACTTCTGCATTACTGGTAGGCTACACCCCAGTAAGGGTCAGGGTTACTTCTGCATTACTGGTAGGCTACACCCCAGTAAGGGTCAGGGTTACTTCTGCATTACTGGTAGGCTACACCCCAGTAAGGGTCAGGGTTACTTCTGCATTACTGGTAGGCTACACCCCAGTAAGGGTCAGGGTTACTTCTGCATTACTGGTAGGCTACACCCCAGTAAGGGTCAGGGTTACTTCTGCATTACTGGTAGGCTACACCCCAGTAAGGGTCAGGGTTACTTCTGCATTACTGGTAGGCTACACCCCAGTAAGGGTCAGGGTTACTTCTGCATTACTGGTAGGCTACACCCCAGTAAGGGTCAGGGTTACTTCTGCATTACTGGTAGGCTACACCCCATAAGGGTCAGGGTTACTTCTGCATTACTGGTAGGCTACACCCCAGTAAGCATGACGTCTTTTGGATGTCTTTTTTTGGTCCCGTCCAGACATCTCTTTTTGGCGTTTTACAAATGGTAGGCTTACCACATGGATGGGCATTCATAAAATGTCATTTCAGGCAACACTGTAGGCTACACCTCAGTAAGCACGGACCGACGCCGACACCTTTTAGACATATTTGCCGACCGGCCTTTATTTCAACTTCATGGATATTGATTTTTGGTCCATTCTGGAGCAAAACTGAACCAATCATAGACGTTTATGTTTGGTTCAGATTTTGTCCGGTCTGGACCAGCCTTGATTTAACCCAAACATAGACTTCTATAAATTACGTATTTTCAACTTTCATTCAGAACCAAAAATAAGCCTGATTTCAACATCCAGAAAATATGTATTTTCAAAATCCGGAAAAGATGCCTTTTCAACATCCTGCAAAATATATATTTCAAAACGTATGGAAAATACATATTTTCACCTTTCATTCAGAACCTAAATTGAACCTAACCTCAATGTCTGTTAAATATTTTCTTACTGGGACTATTCTAGTTTTGCAGGGATGCATTTTTTGGTCTTGCCTAGGGCGGCAGAACGGCAAGGCCCTGTTTGGAATAATATGCTTTTGGTTGTGTTTATGAAGCTCTTAGGTATCATTAGAATACAAAAATAATTATTATTTGAAATATAATTTGTATTACTCTATGTTAGTATAAATTAGTATATCTGTTGCCGCATGGTCGTGTGGAGCGCATGGAACAGTGGTTATTCTTGGAAAAAGTGATATTTCGAAATAGAGCTCATCTCTTCAATTTTGTGTTATATGGTAGGTGTTTTAGAAACCTCAGAATGCTCTTAAAATGTCTTACCTGCATGTGACTCTGTAGGAGGATTTGAAGAAGTCACTTTTTGGCTCTCCGCTCCTCTTAAAACTGCTTGTAACACAAATTCTGTTAGTGATTTGAAAATTATAGCAACATAATTTAATAATTAAGTATACTTATTTAGGAAAACTCAAGGATGGGGTGGAGGGCATGACTTTAAACATTTTGAGTCAAAATGACTCACTCTGCCTTTCTATACTGAACAAAAATATAAAAACGTGACATGCAACAATTTCAAAGATTTTACTCAGTTATAGTTTATATAAGGAAATCAGTCAATGGAAATCAATTCATTAGGTCTTAATTTATGGAATTCACATGACTAGAATACAGATATTCATCTGGTACATTAAAAAAAGATAGGGGAGAGGATCGGAAAACCAGTCAGTACCTGGTGTGACCACCATTTGCCTCATGCAACACGACACACTCCTTCGCATAGAGTTGATCAGGCTGTTGATTGCGTCCTGTGGAATGTTGTCCCACTCTTCATTAATGGCTGTGCGAAGTAGCTGGATATTAACGAGAACTGGAACACGCTGTCGTACACGTCGATCCAGATCATCCAAACCATACTAAGTAAGTGACATGTCTGGTGAGTATGCAGACAATGGAAGAACTGGGAAATTTTCAGCTTCCAGGAATTGTGTACAAATCCTTGAGACATGGGGCCATGCATTATCATGCTGAAACATGGGTTGATGGCAGTGGATGAATGGCATTACAATGGGCCTCAGGATCTCGTCACGGTATCTGTGTGCATTCAAAAGTTGGCATTGACTAAATGCAATTATGTTCTTTGTCCGTAGCTTATACCTGCCCGTACCATAACCCCACCACCACCACGTGACACTCTGTTCACAACGTTGACATCAGCAAACCGCTCGCCCACTTGACTCCATACACGTGGTCTGCGGTTGTGAGGCCTGTTGGAGGTACTGCCAAATTCTTTATAATGACATTGGAGGAAACTTATGGTAGAGAAATGAACATTAAATTCTCTGGCAACAGCTCTGGTGGACATTCCTGCAGTCAGCATGCCAATTGCACGCTCCCTCAAACCTTGAGACATCTGTGGCATTGTGTTGTGTGACAAAACTGCACATTTTAGAGTGGCCTTTTATTGCCTCAGTACAAGGTGCACTTGTGTAATGAACATGATGTTTAATCAGCTTCTTGATCTGCCACACCTGTCAGGTGGATGGAATATCTTGGCAAATGAGAAATGTTCATTAACAGGGATGTAATCAAATTTGTGCAAAACATTTTAGAGAATTAAGCTTTTTGTGCTTATGGAACATTTCTGGGATCTTTAATTCCAGCTCATGAAACATGGGACCAACATTTTACATGTTGCATTTATATTTTTGTTCAGTGTCGATTAATTCTACTCCTCTCTACTGCAAATGTTCATGTGTTCTTGTAATAGGGTCCATCTAGGGAGTTTCAAGAGTAGCTGTTCAGTTTTTCCAAACAGTTTTCCTCAGCCGACATCATTAGCCTATATGTGGAAAATGGCTTCTAGTCACTTACAGATGCAGGATCTTAAGTTTAGCATTTTCTCACAGCAGGAAAACAATCCTGCAGAAAAAGGAGATGTGAATTATTATTGTGTTAATTATAATTAATGGACATTTTTGTAGGGATTGTTTAATGTTTGGTTAGGACAAATCAAGTCTGACATTTTAAAGTGGAAATTACAAAATCAGAATCCTTTTTAAAAATGACACAGTACAAATTAGCTTTTCTTGCTGTGAATGGACATTTCCTGCTACAACAGGGTGATCAAATTAAGATCCTACATCTGTAGCGTCCCTGAGCGTGCCACTTCTGATAGCCAAGTGAAGAGGAATACTAGGAGGGTGGCATACATATTTATTGAAGAGCTTTCATGAGGATCACATGAAATTAAAAGGCTTAGAGTCATGTTCTGAATTGAGAATGAATGAATAAATTATATTAATGACTGAAATATGTTCCAACCACGGATAAGTGAAATACCGAAACAAATATTTGAAAGAGAACCTTGAATAGGTTTTTGGACATGATCTCATTTTGAATGAATCCATTCCAGAGCAGTCTGTTCTTTGTTTGTGCCTTACTAAGAACATGCCATTGCATTTGAAACACTGTAAAGAAATGCACATTTCTCAAACTGCCTTCTACAGCTCTCCAAGCAATATTTCCCACAGCACAGATGATAGATGTTTTACATTTGACCAACTTGCCCTTCTGGCACGAGTCCAGGCTTTGTTTTGGATGTGTATTTTATGGGAAGAGGATGGAGAGAGATGGACAGAGAGATGGAAGGGAGCAATAAAGAATGAATAGACCGACCCAATGAAGTAGAAGAAGTAGAAGAAGTATTTCTTAACTCTGTTGTTAATTATTGATATGCTTACAGTCTACTTCCTGGTCACTTGACATCAAAGATTTTCTCAGCCCTCCTCCTGAAGTTCACTTGGTCCGCAGTGCTAAAAGCCTCACTATGCCTTGCTTCGACTGCCCAGCTCACCAGATTAGGTTTTCTTCTCTCAGCTATGGCTGTCAGGCCCACACACTCCAGACGGATCACACTTGGAATGAACTTTGCTTTGAAAGATCGTTATTTTCCAATGGGAATGAATGCTGTGCGTATACTCTGGTTTATTTCAGTATTGGTGCAGTATACAGGAATAAAGGACTAGGTGTCACCATAGGCATTGCAGATTTACTGAACTGACTGTGATGAGCAGTGTTTGCAAATGCTCTAGTGTTTTCAAGTACCCCTTTGTATGCTGGTTTATGCATCAGTTCAATGGTTTACGTGCATTTCAAGGACCACAATTTACCAACGTGAACACTCTTATGGTAAAGTTCTGTGGAAACGGTACAATAGCAGTTCAGGATTTTGAACCAATAACAGGGTTGATTAACATTGTTTATTTGCCCACTCATCTAAGAATATTGTAGCAAACAGTGACAGTGCAACACCCCGTGTCTCCCGGCCTGTAACCACTGCGCCAATAGGGTTATCTATTCGGGGAGAACATAACTTGCTTACTACCTAGGCAATGGGTTGCTTTAACAGTTGGGTTAGCTAAGTATTTCCAATAGGAGATACTGTAGGTCTCCATAGCAAAGTGACTCATCCTTCCTGTGACGCCCACAGATCACAGCAGGGTTAACTCGCTCCCAGGACCCGCTCGATTCTTATTGGATGGTAATGGTGTCTGAGATACTCAGCAGGTGGCTCAATAAACTCCGGTAATAGAGCAATTATTCTCAAACAAAAGGTCACCTCAGGCGTGACGACATCCCTGGCAATCAATAAACCCCCCAATTATGATGGAACAGGGCTTGACATTAACTTTTTTAGCCACTTGTCCTCTGGACAGGTAGGACTGATGTCTACTTGTCCAAAAGCTCAAGTAAAAAAATGGTGTTGTATGATCCCAGTGGTGGGAAACCTACCCAGTAAAATACTACTTGAATAAAAGTCTTTAGTTTGAAATATACTTACAGTTGAAGTCGGAAGTTTACATACGCCTTAGCCAACTACATTTAAGCTCAGTTTTTCACAATTCCTGACATTTAATCCTAGTAAAAATTCCCTGTTTTAGGTCAGTTAGGATCACCACTTTATTTTAAGAATGTGAAATGTCAGGATAATAGTAGAGAGAATGATTTATTTCAGCTTTTATTTCTTTCATCACATGGGTGAATTTTGACCTATTCCTCCTGACAGAGTTGGTGTAACTGAGTCAGGTTTGTAGGCCTCCTTGCTCGCGCATGCTTTTTCAGTTCTGCCCACACATCAGAAGTTTACATACACTCAATTAGTATTTGGTAGCATTGCCTTTGAATTGTTTAACTTGAGTCAAACGTTTCGGTAGCCTTCCACAAGCTTCCCACAATGAGTTGGGTGAATTTTGGCCCATTCCTCCTGACAGAGCTGGTGTAACTGAGTCAGGTTTGTAGGCCTCCTTGCTCGCACACACTTTTTTTCCGTTCTCAAATGTTCTATAGGATTGAGGTCAAGGCTTTGTGATGGCCACTCCAATACCTTGGCTTTGTTGACCTTAAGCCATTTTGCCACAACTTTGGAAGTATGCTTGGGGTCATTGTCCATTTGGAAGACCCATTTGCGACCAAGCTTTAACTTCCTGAATGATGTCTTTAGATGTTGCTTTATATATATATATATATCCATTTCATTTTCCTTACTCATGAAGCCATCTATATTGTGAAGTGCACAAGTCCCTCCTGCAGCAAAGCACCCCCACAACATGATGCTGCCACACCTGTGCTTCACGGTTCGGAGGATGTTTATCAGCTTGCAAGCCATCATCCTTTTCCCTCTAAACAGAACTATGGTCATTATGGCCAAGCAGTTCTACTTTTTGTTTCATCAGACCAGAATACATTTTCCAAAAAGTATGTTCTTTGTCCCCATGTGCAATTGCAAACCGTAGTCTGGCTTTTTTTGTGGCGGTTTTGGAGCAGTGACTTCTTCTTTGCTGAGCAGCCTTTCAGGTTATATCGATATAGGACTTGTTTTACTGTGGATATAGATAATTTTGTACCTGTTTTTTCCAGCATCTTCACAAGGTCCTTTGCTGTTGTTCTGGGATTGATTTGCACTTTTCTCAAGCATTCTCAAGTTTCCAAAACACTTACCATATCTCAAGTACGTTCATCTCTTGGAGACAGAACGTGTCTCCTTCCTGAGCGGCATGATGGCTGCATGGTCCCATGGTGTAGATACTTGCGTACTATTGTTTGTACAGATGAAGGTGGTACCTTCAGGCATTTGAAAATTGCTCCCAAGGATGAACCAGACTTTTCTCAGCTAATTTATTTTGATTTTCCCATGATGTCAAGCAAGGAAGCACTGACTTTGAAGGTAGGCGTTGAAATACATCCACAGGTACACCTCCAATTGACTCAAATGATGTCAATTAGCCTATCAGAAGCTTCTAAAGTTATGACATAATTTTATGGAATTGTCCAAGCTGTTTAAAGGCACAGTCAAATTCTGACCCACTGGAATTGCGATACAAATGACTAATTTGTAAATTATGTCTGAGTGAAATAATTATGTCTAAGTGAAATAATCTGTCTGTAAACAATTGTTGGAAAAATGACTTGTGTCATACACAAAGTAGATGTCCTAATCGACTTGCCAAAACTTAGTTTGTTAACAAGAAATTTGTGGAGTGGTTGAAAAACGAGTTTTAATGACTCCAACCTAAGTCTATGTAAACTTCCGACTTCAACAGTACCTATGAAAAGTAAATGAAACTGCAAAAATATACTTAAGTATCAAAAGTAAAAGTTAACATAATTTCAAATAGCTTATATCAAGCCAACCAAATGACGCAATGTTCTTGTTTTTAATCTACAGATAGCCAGGGGCACACTCCAGCACTCAGACATAATTTACAAATGAGTAATTTGTGTTTGGTGAGTCCACCAGATCAGAAGTAGTGGAGATGATAGGGACGTTCTCTTGATAAGTGTCTGAGTTGAACCATTTTCCTTTCCTGTTAAGCATTCAAAATGTAATGAGTACTTTTGGGTGTCAGAGAAAATGTACTTACAGTGCCTTGCGAAAGTATTCGGCCCCCTTGAACTTTGCGACCTTTTGCCACATTTCAGGCTTCAAACATAAATATATAAAACTGTATTTTTTTGTGAAGAATCAACAACAGGTGGGACACAATCATGAAGTGGAAAGACAACTTTACAAAATTCTAACTTGCAATGCTTTTCTTTCATTATTCGTTTTTTTATGCATGAGTACGAATGATCACTGTTTGTTTTTGGCAATTCCTGCCTATGTTTTCCCACTTTGCTAATTAAATAACCATTCAAATAATTAGCAACATCAAATGGTTTTGTGAGAAATAAGCCATCTGATTTGATGAAAGATGGAGTTGAATTCAAGTTGTTTCAATCATTCTTTATATAATTGATCTTTGCTTCATAATACAGTTTCTTCTACTTTTTGTTGAGTTTAGTCAAATAAATCAGCCAGTCAGATTTATTAGGCAATCTTTTTGCCCCATCTCTTTCAACCATACAGTTTTTCAATTCCTCATCAACCCATGGAGCCTTAACAGTTCTAACAGTCTATTTCTTAACAGGTGCTTGTTTATCAATTATTGGAAGAAGCAATGTCATAAATTCATCAAGTGCTGCTTCTAGATGCTCCTTATTAATCATATCAGACCAACAAAGATTTTTTTACATCATCCACATAAGAGTCACAGCAAAATCTTTTGTGTGATTTCTTATACACTATTTTAGGCCCAGATTTTGGAACTTTGGCTTTCCTGTTTATAGCCAATGTATTGTGATCACTGCATCCAATGGGTATGGATACTGCTTTAGAACAAACTTCTATAGTATTAGTAAAAATGTGATTGATAATTGTGGATGGTGTTGTTCCTGTAGTGTTTGCAAACATCCTGGTAGGTTGATTAATAATCTGAACCAGATTGCAGGTACTGGTTACAGTGAGAAGCTTCCTCTTGAGTGGACAGCTTGATGCAAACCAGTCAATATTCAGGTCCCCAAGAAAGTAGACCTCTCTGTTTACATCACATATGCTATCAAGCATTTCACACATATTATTTAGATACTGACTGTTAGCACTTGGTGGCCTATAGCAACACCCCAAAAGAAAAGCCTCTAGAAGTGCCAGGTGTACCTGCAACCCCAACACTTCAATGACACTTGAGTCGTGGATGTGAAGTCAGGCACAGGAAACAGAGGGTAAAGGAAAGGAAAGAGGGTAAAGGACAATAGTTTTTTATTCCGGCGCAGGAAAACGGTCACGTCAAAACACCAGGCGCATAACAAAGACCGGCCCAAAAACATGACCCAACCAGTCCGGAGAAAAAAACAAGAAAATTGCACAACCATAAACATGAACAGAGAAAATAAGCCCTCACAAATGCAGGCGGGCATCTCCGGCTTAAATAGCCCAACTGAAACCTAAACGAGAAACAGGTGTAACCAATAAAACAAAACCAACAGAAAAGGGATCGTTGGCAGCTAGTAGACCGGTGACGCCGACTGCCGAGCGCAGCCCGAACAGTAAGAGGAGCCACCTTCGGTGGGAGTCTTGACACCATGGTCCCAGCCACAATGGCTAACCGCATCGCTGGCTGCGTTTAAGTCCTCAAGAAAAACCTGCTAGCTTTATAGGCAGCTAGCTAGCTGCTAGGCTAACTGCTCCGCCAAATAGCTCCTCAGACCCGGCCTTGGTCAGCAGGATCACTGGACAGAAAGTAGCAGTCCCAGCAACTGATGCCAACTGCGTCACGGGATCCAAACTACTGTGTAGCCTAGGCCTACTTTGTTTATGTTTGTACATTTTTGAAGCATGTGTCAAGAGGACCACAATGGAAATATGTTTCCAAACATTGTTGTGTCAACTTCGATGATTTTAAATGCATTATCCACGTTGTTGTATTGTGTTTTAAATTGTCCAAAAAATCAATTTATATATCTATAACTAAGCTAAGCACTTGTGACTGTTGAGTCAGTGATTAAGCTCACTGGCTCAACAGTCACAGGTTTATTTTCTCTCGTGTGCTCTGTCAATATAGTTAAATTGGATGTGTATGGATGTGTAACAATATGCTTGTGCAAGTTGAAATTGGATAGCTGAGCAGTGCAGCACACATCATATCAACATAATAACAGTTCTGTCACTGAGATGTGTTTTCAGTTCTGTACCCCTCTCTCTTTCCCATTTTGATAAAAGGTGCAGCACAACCTGTTGATGACGTGTCATCTCACTGAACGTACTCAAGTCTACTGTGGATATGGATCCACTTGCAGCCAAGTGAGCAGAAATGAACCCCATACATACTGTAAAATATGGTGGTGGATTTTTGATATTATGAGGCTATTTTGCTTCCACTGGCCCTGGGGCGATTGTTAAGGTCAACGACGTCATGAGCTTTACCCAGTACCACAACATTCTAGTCAAAAACTAAAGGAGGCTGAAAGTTGGCCGCAAGTGGATCTTCCAGATAAACAATAACCCCAATCACACATTAAAATCCACAAAGAAATGGTTAATTGGCCACAAAGTCCGATATTTGCAATGGCCATCTCAGTCTCCGGAGGACTTGAAACCCATTACAAACCGGTAGTTTGAATTGAAGAGGGCAGTCTAAGCACAGACTAAGGATATCAAGGATCTGGAAGGATTCAAGATCCTTCCCAATGTGTTCTCCAACTCATAAAAGATTTTATAAAAAAAGGCTCAGTGCCGTTATCCTCGCAAGGTGAGGTAGTGAAAGGTATATAAAACAGGGGTGTCAATCATTTTGACCCTTACTTTTTTTCTCAAATAGCTATTAATTGTTAAACAAAATAAAAACAATTCTGAGCAAATGTATTAGTATTTCTCATATTTTTTGTTGTTGTTGCATACAATATTTCTCATCTTTATCAGGGATGTCAATTATTTCGGACCCCACTGTATATGTAGTATAACATAACCATATTCAATTAAACTCAACTCTTTTCTGTTTGAAAATCAATACTATATGGCTCTGCTTTAATTGTTCTGAACTGACAAACCAACATTGTCTTATTTCCACCACATCAAGGTTAGGGTACATTTCTTCCTTCATCTCTGTCAAACATGGGATAGAGCATGTATGCTATTTATATTCTATTTGTCAGAACAAGCGCAAGTTAGTTATCGAAAGACAAATAGGGGAAATATGTTAGACCCTCTGTTACATTACAAATTCCTCGAGGTAGGAATATCGGAAAAATATGATCAGTGGCTCATTTGAGAGAAGACCTCCTCCTGAGTCATGACATCGGCCAGAATTTAAATCTGACATGAATGATAGACATTTTCACCATCTAAAAGACATTACTCCTATTAACTTCCAGTGTCGTGAGAGAGACTTTATCACAGTGCTACGTCATACTGGCTGGCTGCTTGATTTCTGCCTGCTTGATTGGCAATATCTCGGATACACATGAAAACATGAATTGATCCAGGGAATCGATAGAACGTCGCTCAGAGATGCACGAAAACAATATAACATTCAAAATGGGTGAATCTTTACTTTAAATGATGCTAGTCAGTCTTATAGCATTGTCTTCTACAATGCAGGTGTTACTGTATAATTTTCACTTCTCCATCTGTCAATGTCCAAACATCAAGACACACTCAGTCCGAAGTGACAGTGGGCTTGTGCATCTGTCGTAAACAAATCATTAAATTTGGTCAGCATGTGCCTATCTCTTCCCTAGTAGGTAAATGATAGCATTGTGCTTGTATGTATGTCTACTGTATTGCTTGTGGCACCATCAAATCAGATGGCTTTGGCTTGGATTAAATCCCTCCCCGTCCCATGATACATCAGTCTTTCCCTTCTTTGAGCCCACCCCTCTCTTTATTCATGTTTTTGTTTACTCTGATGCTTTGTTTTTCTTTTCATTTCTACAATTGTTAAGCGATGTTGGGTCCTTGAAAAGTGCTATATACCTCCCACCTATTATTATTATTATCTTTAACAGCTGGATGAACAAACTGTCAAATACATGGAATTGTTTTCTCAAATGAATTTACTCCATATAAAATCCACTTTATAAGATGACAAGAATCGACCTTTCGTGTGCCATTGCACGTTCAGCGTCTGACACCGGGTGAAAATGAGAAAGGGGAGAAAACATGGATTACTGGGAAATAGTTTGGAGTATCAGGGTTTCAATTTCAAAGTCTCCCGTCTGTCCCTAGTCAGAGTGGGAGAGAGAGGGGTGAACCCTTATCCTAGGTTCTGCTGGCATAGTGCCACAAACCAATCTCGTGTGCATTTGTCAATAAGGTGAACTACATGAGAGTGCTTTTCTCTGCCTTTTCGAGAAGTGATGATGAAGTCTAACATGGTCAGCAATATAGCTCACCTCAGCCAACCCCCTAGAACACCTCTTTAGTCTCTTTTCCATCAAAACAAAGTTGAAATATCACCAAAGTATTAAAAAACAAATTCACAGCCACACACTGCTCGGTGGACGGATTCTATTCTATATTTATTTTTTATTTCACCTTTATTTAACCAGGTAGGCTAGTTGAGAACAAGTTCTCATTTACAACTGCGACCTGGCCAAGATAAAGCAAAGCAGTGCAACAGAAACAACAACACAGAGTTACACATGGAATGAACAAGCGTATACAGTCAATAACACAATAGGGGGGAAAAGTCTATATACAGTGTGTGCAAATGGCGTGGGGAGGTAAGGCAATAACTAGGCAATAGTAGCAATTACAATTTAGCAAATGAACACTGGAGTGATAGATGAGCAGATGATGATGTGCAAGTAGAAATACTGGAGCTTTATCCGAAGTCGAGGATTGGTAAGATAGTCAGTTTTACTAGGGTATGTTCGGCGGCGTGAGTGAAGGAGCCTTTTTTGCGAAATAGGAAGCAAATTCTAGATATCATTTTTGATTGGAAATGTTTAGTATGAGTCTGGAAGGAGAGTTTACAGTCTAGCCAGACACCTAGGTATTTGTAGTTGTCCACATATTCTAAGTCAGAACCGTCCAGAGTAGTGATGCTAGTCGGGCGGGCGGGTGCGAGCAGCGAATGGCTGAAAAGCATGCATTTAGTTTTACTAGCGTTTAAGAGCAGTTGGGGGCCACGGAAGGAGTGTTGTGTGGTATTGAAGCTCGTTTGGAGGTTTGTTAACACAATGTCCAATGAAGGGCCAGATGTATACAGAATGGTGTCTTCTGCGTAGAGGTGGATCAGGGAATCACTCCCAGCAAGTGCGAAATCGTTGATATATACAGAGAAAAGAGTCAGCCCGAGACTTGAACCCTGTGGTACCCCCATAGAGACTGCCAGAGGTCTGGACAACAGGCCCTCTGATTTGACACACTGTCTGAGAAGTAGTTGGTGAACCAGGCGAGGCAGTCATTTGAGAAACCAAGGTTGTTGAGTCTGCCGATAAGAATACGGTGATTAACTTTGAGTAGAAAGCCTTGGCCAGGTTGATGAAGACGGGTGCTCAGTAAAATCTTTTATCGATGGCGGTTATGATATCATTTAGTACCTTGAGCGTGGCTGAGGTGCACCCGTGACCAGCTCGGAGACTGGATTGCACAGCGGAGAAGGTACGGTGGGATTCGAAATGGTCAGTGATCTGTTTATTAACTTTCAAACACTTTAGAAAGGCAGGGCAGGATGGATATAGGTCTGTAACAGTTTGGGTCTAGAGTGTCTCCCTCTTTGAAGAGGGGTTGACTGCGGCAGCTTTCCAATCTTTAGGGATCTCAGACGATACAAAAGAGAGGTTGAACAGGCTGGTAATAGGGGTTACAACAATGGCGACAGATAATTTTAGAAAGAGAGGGTCCAGATTGTCTAGCCCAGCTGATTTGTACGGGTCCAGGTTTTGCAGAACATCTGCTATCTGAATTTAGGTGAAGGAGAAGCTGGGGAGGCTTGGGCAAGTAGCTGCGGGGGGTGCGGAGCTGTTGGCCGGGGTTGGGGTAGCCAGGAGGAAAGCATGGCCAGCCTGCTCTTTACACTGTCTTTACAGTGTCCCAAAATGCTTTGGAGTTAGTGCTACAGGATGCAAATCTCTGTTTGAAAAAACTAGCCTTTGCTTTCCTGACTGCTTGTATTGGTCCCTGACTTTCCTGAACAGTTGCATATCGCGGGGACTATTCAATGCTATTGCAGTCCGCCACAGGATGTTTTTGTGCTGGTCGAGGGCAGTCAGGTCTGGAGTGAACCAAGGGCTATATCTGTTCTTAGTTCTACATTTTTTGAAAGGGGCATGCTTATTTAATATAATACACTCTTATCGCCTACTGAACCAAATCCATACACAAAACCTTGTTAAATATTTTCTCTACATTCATTGATGTACATATGTGTCATGGCATGTGTTTTACAAAAGCCTGGTAATTGTGCACAATCCATCTTTTAGTTTTTTTGTCAGCAATTTAAGAGTGAAATGGCTCCCCATTAAACCTATCCTCAACCTATTTCTAACTTCCCGCTCCTTGGAAACCGGGGCTGTGCCCTCAGAGGAGATGTGCTCCCTACATTTGTGTGTCGCTGACGGGGGAGCCTCCACCGATTTGGCAGCACTTTGAAAGAAAGGAGGAGAGAGTAAATAGGAGAGGAAGAGAAAGAGTGGGGTGGCTCACTACCTAATTTCTTAGCCTACAGTAAATAGCTTTTACTTGACATATACCTACAGAATACACAGTCCTTGGAAAGGAAAGTGTACTCCATATCAACAGTAGTCAACAACCTATACATTTACAGAACTATCTTAATTTGATAACTTTGTTGTTGCAGAGAATTGTCAAATTAAGATAGCTCATCTCTACATCCATAGTACACTGTATATTGTAACAGTATAGTTCTACACAGTGTAATCTTTTTAGAAGAAAAAGTTGTTTTTGTGTTTTTATGAAGTGATTGTTGCTGTGCTTTCATCTGTCCTTTTATTGGGCTTTTGCCACCATTTGTCTTCCCCCTCTTGTTGAGCTGTGCCTTTCTCAATTTGCTTTTTCAATCTTCAGATTTAATACACACACCCACACAGTCCGATGCACAAGCACACAAACACAGAGACAGTAATACATACATTTATTTTCTCGCTCTCTCATGGGAGGCCCAGAATAAACCGTTTTTTTCCATTGTATCTTCTTAACAGGAGTGCAAACTGCTTCTTTTTTGGCCTTCCTACCTGTCACATGGGAAAGCACTTTCTCTGGGATATTTTCAGGAGAAGATTGGAAAGGAAAATGGAGAGGAAGAAGAGGAGGAGGAAGATTGTATAGAAGAGAGAGGGAATAGGTGTAGGTCTCTCAATGTAGTACACGCTTAGAAAACAGGGTTCCAAAAGGGTTCTTTGGCTGTCCCCATAGGAGAACCCATTTTGGGTTCCTTGTCGAACCCTCTGTAGAAAGAACACCTGTAACCAAAAAGGGTTTTTCAAAGGGTTTTCCTATGGGGACAACCGAAGAACCTTTTCGTGTTCTAGATAGCACCTTTTTGTGTGAACAGTACGTACTTGTAATCGTTAACAAAACTTTTAAAAATCCCTTTTCATTTGACAGTATGTGTGTGTTTGGATGCATATTCAACAAATCCATTCACACCATTACCAGTTATGCACCTACTAAACCCCATCACTGGGGTCACTGAATACAGATCAGTAGAGCACTGTAAATCCATTGACCTTTCCTCGTTTTTCTTCCCTCCAGACGTCTCGGATGGTGTCTGACACTGTGTCGTCTTACCCTGTCTGGGCAGTTCCACTGACTCTGAGCTCTGCTCTACCAGCCTTGTCCGTCAAACCCGATTGGGTCCTCCATTTCTTGGATTGTAGGGGTATTTTGTTGGGCCTCTACACTAGGGAAGAATTCAGGATCACTGCACAGATGAATGACTGTTTTGGCGCCAAGATGATGCTCGCTTGACTGTCTTGTGTTTTCAGTGCTACTATATTAGATTAAAGGCGATAATTGTGCTCGTTGTGTATAATAATATTTGAAATAATGTCAAATAGTGTATCTGTGCTTGACTGAGCTTGAGCCAAGTTGAGTAAAGTGAGGACTGTTTATAAGTGACTTTAAAATTGTGGGTTGAGCTTGGATGTGAACATGTGTATAAATTACACATGTGTACATGTGTGAAATAGGACAAATATAAGCACCCACTTATTATTTTTCTTATTGTTATTCTTATTGTTATTATATACATCTTATTATCGTAATTGCATTTCAAGGAGGCCAATAGTCACTATGATGATAAGCCAACTGTGGTGCATCAATGGAGACCTACTTTCTAACTCTCAACCAGGCCTGTTTCTGAAAATATTTTTTTTTAATTGTGTGTTGTGTTATTGAGAAGTGGGGAGAGATTTTAAGGGGTGATCGGGCCCCTTAAAGGGCCCCTGTCAAAACCCCAGAGAAGAGCTGAAAGCAGTCCCAGTCCGAGTGTCATCACTATGAATAATGACAGAACAGTCATCTAGATTTATTTTGGTCCTTTCTTTATTTCTGTATTTGTTATTAGTTTCGGCTGCAATGGCTCGCCTCTCCACGTCAACTGATTATCTGTGTCTACACTAATGTAATGAAGTGTGTGTGTGTGTGTGTGTGGGGGGGGGGGGGGGGTTATCCACTAGCTCGAGGTGAGTATGTGGGGAGTGGGGATGAGTGTCCTGTGAATATGTGTATGTATTCGCTTCATTGACTTTAATGAAGTTTATCAAAATGTAGATGGATTTGTTTAGGACAATGTAGACTCTCTAGCCATTTTTAATATTCCATGTGGACTTTGCAGAGGATTCAATTATCCATAGATATCGATTTAATATTTTTCAGTGGCTACTTTAAAAGGCAGGCTGTGCTATCATATTCTCAGGTGACTGTGGAACATGATTAATATGAATAAATCAACAACGACAGGTGGCGCGATAGAAAGCCTTTGTCAAACTACTTGTTGCTTCACCAGGGTTCCCATGAGAACATAACAAACAAACTGACTAATTGAAAATAATTCAATTCAGAGTGAATACTAAATAGTCCCAGCAGGCACCCTGTGTACTCCTAGGGCAGAAAACTCTTTATAAATGTGTGTATATACAGGGCCTTCAGAATGTATTCATACCCAGGTACTTATTCCACATTTTGTTGTGTTACAGCCGGAATTCAAAATCGATTAAATAGATTTTTTTCTCGCCCATCTACACACAATACCCCATGATGACAAGTGAAAACATATTTTTAGAAATGATAGCAAATGTATTGAAACTTAAATACCGAAATGTCTCATTTACATAAGTATTCACACCCCTGTCAATATGTGTTAGAATCACCTTTGGCAGTGATTGATTTGGGGCAGCAGGGTAGCCTAGTGGTTAGAGCATTGGACTAGTAACTGGAAGGTTGCAAGTTCAAAACCCCCAAGCTGACAAGGTACAAGTCTGTCATTCTGCCCCTGAACAGGCAGTTAACCCACTGTTCCTAGGCCGTCATTGAAAATAAGAATATGTTCTTAAATGACTTGCCTGGTTAAATAAAGGTAAAACATTTAAAATGACAGCTGTGAGTCTTTCTGGGTAAAGCTCTAAGAGCTTTTCACACCTGGATTGTACAATATTAGCACATTATTTTATTTGTTATTCTTCAAACCCCGTCCTGTTGGTTGTTGATCATTGCTACACAGCCATTTTCAAGTCTTGCCATAGATTTTCATGCCAATTTTAGTTTTCATGCCAAGCCTTTGTTATTACATTTAAAAATGTATTCATATTGAAAAATATAAACATGAATATTGAAAATATACATTTAAAAAAAGGATAATCTTTCAATATATTTTTTCAAACAAAATATACTCTATGTGCATATCAAAGTTCCAGAGTGGGATCTCTGCTACTTTTGGAGTTATGATCCAATTTGAAGGATTTCAAACAGAGTGAATGTGAAAATGGATTCAATTTGCAATGATACAAGTAAAGAAGCCCTTGTGATTGGTTACATTGCCGACTATGCAAATTTCTCTGCATAAAAGGGGTCATTACTTTAAAATTAGCAGAGAGTATATTATGTTCAACAATATATTTAAAAATGTGCCTAATCAAAAATGGTATATTTTCAATATTCATAAATGAATATAAGAAAATTGTTGTTTAAATACAAATACTACTCATATTACAGAGCAAGCAGTAAAGCTTCATATAATGCCAGTGTTTGTAGCACCTACAGATGAAGCATTATGGAGTCTTAAATGAGACCTGGTTAAAGCCAAAATGTCACAAATGTTCCAAATTCAATTCATTATCTTTCAATAATGCTTTCAGACACAAATGTCAAATACATATTAACAGTCCTTCCTCCAAAAGACTGGATTACATTTTTATGAAAATCCCCAGAATCACGTTAATTTTTTGTTGCAATTTGTGTCTCCGATTGTGGCACACCAAATAACCACTTCCATCAAAGAATTCTGAATATGATCACATACAGTGCATTCGGAAAGTCTTCTTGCTCTGTAATATGAGTAGGATTTGTATTTAAACAACAATTTTCTTATATTAATTTATGAATATTGAAAATATACCATTTTTGATTAGGCACATTTTGTTACATTACAGCCTTACTGTATTTTAAAATTGATTAAATAACACATTTTCCTCATCAATCACACACAATACCCCATAACGACAAAGTATAAACAGGTTTTTAGGAATGTTTGCACATTGATTAAAAATTAAAAACAGAAAAACCTTGTTTCCGTAAGTATTCCGACCCTTTGCTATGAGACTTGAAATTGAGCTCAGTTGCATTGTTTCCATTGATCATCCTTGAGATGTTTCTACAACTTGATTGGAGTCCACCTGTGGTAAATTCAATTGATTGGACCTGATTTGTAAAGGCACACACCTGTCTATATAAGGTTCCACTGTTCACAGTGCATGTCAGAGTAAAAACCAAGCCATGAGGTTGAAAGAATTGTCCGTAGAGCTCCGAGGCAGGATTGTGTTGAGGCACAAATCTGAGGAAGGGTAACAAAAAATGTCTGCATCACTGTAGGTCAGCAAGAAGACAGTGGCCTCCATCATTCTTAAAGGAATAAGTTTGGAACCACCAAGACTCTTCCTAGAGCTGTCCGCCTAGTCAAACTGAGCTATTGGGGGAGAAGAGCCTTGGTCAGGGAGGTGACCAAGGACCCGATGGTCAACCATTTCTGCAGCACTCCCCCAATCAGGCATTTATGGTAGTTGCCAGACGGAAGCCACTACTCAGTAAAAGGCACATGACAACTTGGTATTTGCAAAATAAAACATTTAAAGGACTCTGACCATGAGAAAAAAGATTCTCTGGTTTAAGGAAACCAAGATTGATCTCTTTGGCCTAAATGCCAAGCGTCACGTCTGGAGGAAACCTGGCACCATCCCTACTGTGAAACATGGTGGTGGCAGCATCAATCAATGCTTTTCAGAGGCAGAAACTGGGAGACGAGTCAGGATCGAAGGAAAGATGAACAGAGCAAAGTACATAGTGATCATTGATGAAAACCTGCTCCAGAGCTCTCAGAGAACCTCAGACTGGGGCGAAGGTTCACCTTCCAACAGGACAACAACCGTAAGCACACAGCCAAGACAACGCAGGAATGGCTTCGGGACAAGTCTCTGAATGTCCTTGAGTTTTCCAGCCAGAGCCGGTCGAACATCTCTGCAGAGTCCTGAATATAGCTGTGCAGCGACACTCCCCCTCCAACCTGACAGAGCTTGAGAGAATCTGCTTAGAAGAATGGGAGAAAGTCCACAAATACAGGTGTGCCAAGCTTTTAGTGTCATACCCAAGAAGACTCGCGGCTGTAATCACTGCTAAAGGTGCTTCAACAAGTACCTAGTAAGGAATCTGAATACTATATTTCAGTTTTTCAAAATACCAGTTTCCTTTGTCATTATAGGGTATGGTGTGTAGATTGATGAGAAAAAAAACAATTTAATACATTTTAGAGTAAGTCTGTGGAAAAAGGGAATGGGTCTGAATACTTTCCGAATGCACTGTATATCTCAATTCCACCTAAAGGTAGCAGAGATATTAGACTATTGGGTTTATATTTACTGCATATTTAAAGTAGCATGTTCCCAATTTTGTCCAATTTTCTTTTCTCATTTGTTGGTCTTGTGTTGATATATCCTGGAAAGAGATTGATGAGACGGGAAATGGAGATGAGCTTCTGTTCTATTACAGCCTTGCGGAAGACTTGTTTTATTTTTTCTGGATCTCTACCATCCTGGACACACTGATGGAGTGTGATGAAACAAAATGAAACTGTAGACACATTGATGATCCATCCTGCATGACTGATCTTAGTGTTCTAGATTTTTTTCAAGAAATATTTGAAGCGTTGCACTCCCAACGAACAACAGAAGAACACAGATATCTATTCATCCATTATACATGAGTTCTTTCACACAAGTTTTTAATCAGTATAGACGTGGCGTCTACCTCATGTGCACCAAGCAGATGAACGTCACAGAAGATTTTTCCATGTATATCAATACCATTCAAACACTGTTTCCATGGTGATGTGCGCAAGGAACTCTCTGAGCTGTAGTATTGATGTCGAGCATGATTATTATATACTGCTAAACATTTAGCTGCCCCTAATCTATTGAATGCTTGTGGTGTCCCACATCAGAGTTGCCATTGGTTGAAATCTGTTTTATCACCGCACCCCTCCACATGCTTCAGAAATTTCATTTCCATCCTTTGCCAACTGTTCAGCTTCTGGTTTTAGGATGGACAACTTTTATGAGCATCCAGCATAGGCCTATCCCATGATAGGGGATGTATAACTCCATTCTCCTGTAACTAACTTTGGCAGGTGTCAGAGAACAGCACACACTGTTTCTTTTCATATAGATTTGATTTACTCTGAACCCAACAGCAAGAGGTCCGTTTGCTGTCACACCCTCCGAGGCTCTCTCTAACGGATTGGAAAAGAATCACTCGCAAATCAAACAATCCAAGCAAAATGAGGCAGAGGATTCTGGGCACAAAGCTTTACATGTCCTGACCAGTAAAACTGAACGTTCTGAGAACGGAAGTTAACATTTTGCCTTTTCTCGGAATGTACATTTTTAGGTTGCAGGGAGTTTCTGTGAGCCTTTTCCTATGGTTCTCTGAATGTTTTCCTGGTAGGTTTTGATAACGTTCTGAGAACAGAAAAAGTTGGATTATTTTAAGGCAATTAAATAACGTTCTGAGAACATGTTTCAATAAGAACTTTAAATAACACTGCTATCTTATGTGAATGGATTTAAATGCCAAGCACAGGTAGGACACATGGAAATGAATTTGCTTAGGCATTAATCATGCAAAAACTTGTTTATTGTGGCACATCGTCAGTGAGACTTGAACTTGTGATCTTCTGTTCCCTATCAATGGAATTAGTCCACTGCACCACCAGCAAGGAGGTAGCATGCTATGTTTTTTTAACTCATACAAAGCTGTTCATTTTAGTCTATTCAAACAGACATTTCAAAGGAAACAAGCACTCATTAAGATCAGGTGTGGCAAATTAGTGTGCACAGCCAACACACCTGAACACATATAACAAGATAGGGGATAGAGAAAGTTTTGTTGACGCAGAGATAGGAATGCATACGTTTTTAAATAACATTCTTAAATGTTTTTTGAACTTTACTAATGTTTTCTTTTGTTTTTTTATGGAATGTTTTCTTTATGTTCTGAGAGCATGACTTTATATAGTACTGTCAAAAAACCTGCAGAAAACATTATGATGAAGCACTGAAATTCCTACGGAAGAACATTGTTTCTTAACATTCTCTGAAGATTCTGAGAACATGACATTAAATAGAACCATGAGGAAACCTGTAGGAAATGTTAGGCTGAAGTACTGAAATTCCCACAGTAGAATGTTGTTTCTTAATGTTCTCTGAACTATTTTAGAACATTCCCACTGTCAAACCAGTTGGAGAACGTTCCTAGAACATTATCAAAAATGTAATTAAATGTAGCCATGTTTGAACTTTTAGGAAATGTTATGTTAAAGTAATGAAATGTCAACATTATTTTGTCAAGTTCCTTAAATGTGCACAGAATGTTCCAAAGCCAAGCAACTATCCTGTACCATTACCAGAATGTTGTGGGAAGGTTGTATGTAAAATAAGCATCGGAGAACCACGCTCTCACCAAGCTCTAAGAAATATATGGTGCTCAGTAGAGAACGACGAATATGGATTCTTTAGGGCCGTTGCCGTACCGATTTTTGGTGGTCAAGGAGGCGGATGGCCGATATTTTAGGCCGATATTCAATATCATTAAATCAGAAAATGTTGGTGAAAAAGAGAGCCATATTTTAAAATCAAACAATACATGTGACTTTGTTTTTACCAATGTAACTGCAGTGGCTTGCGAAAGTATTCACCCCCCTTGGCATTTTTCCTATTTCGTTGCCTTACAACCTGGAATTCAAATGGATTTTTGGGGGTTTGTTTCAATTGATTTAAAAAAATATGCCTACCACTTTGAAGATGCAAAATGTTTTTAATTGTGAAACAAACAAGAAATAAGACAGAGAACTTGGGCGTACATAACTATTCACTCCCCCCCACCCAAAGTCAGTATTTGTTGAGCTACCTTTTGTAGCAATTACAGCTGCAAGTCTCTTGGGGTATGTCTCTATAAGCTTGGCACATCTATCCACTGGGATTGTTGCCCATTCTTCAAGGCAAAACTGCTCCAGCTCCTTCAAGTTAAACATCTTGAGTGTTGCTTTAGCAGTATGCTTAGGGTCATTGTCTTGCTGAAAGGTGAACCTCTGTCCCAGTCTCAAATCTCTGGAAGACTGAAACAGGTTTCCCTCAGGAATTTCCCTGTATTTAGCGCCATCCATCATTTCTTCAATTCTGACCAGTTTCCCAGTCCCTGCCGATGAAAAACATCCCCACAGCATGATGCTGCCACCATCATGCTTCACTGTGGGGAGGGTGTTCTCGGGGTGATGAGAGGTGTTGTGTTTGTGCCAGACATAGCATTTACCTTGATGGCCAAAAAGTTTAATTTTAGTCTCATCTGACCAGAGTACTTTCTTCCATATGTTTGGGGAGTCTCCCACATGCCTTTCGGAGAACACCAAACATGTTTGCTTATTTTTTTCTGAACACTCTTCTGTAAAGCCCAGCTATGTGGAGTGTACGGCTTAAAGTGATCCTATGGACAGATACCCCAATCTCAGCTGTTGTCACGTCCTGATCTTAGTTCCTTTTTCATGTCTCTATTTTAGTTTGGTCATGGCGTGAGTTGGGGTGGACATTCTATGTTTTGTTCTGTGTGTTATATTTCTAGGTGTTTAGCCTGGTATGGTTCCCAATCAGAGACGGCTTTCAATCGTTGTCTCTGATTGAGAACCATACTTAGGCAGCCTGTTTTCCCACTATGGGTTGTGGTTAGTTATTTTCTGTTTAGTGTGTTTTGCTCCTGACGGAGCTGTTTCGCTTGTTCTTTAGTTGCTTGTTTGATAGTGTTCAGTTTTACCATTAAAATTATGAACACTTACCACGCTGCACCTTGGTTCTCACCTTCTTCCACCAACGGTCGTTACAGCTGTTGAGCTTTGCCGCTCCTTCAGCGTTATCTTTTGTCTCTTTGTTGCCTCTGATTAATGCCCTCCTTGCCTGGTCCTTGAGTTTTGGTGGGCGGCCCTCTTGACAGGTTTGTTGTGGTGCCATTTCCTTTCCATTTTTTTAATAATGGATTTAATGGTGCTCCGTGGGATGTTCAAAGTTTCTGATAGTTTTTATAACCCAACCCTGAACTGTACTTCTCCACAACTTTGTCCCTGACCTGTTTGGAGAGCTCCTTGGTCTTCATAGTACCGCTTGTTTCGTGGTGCCCCTTGCTTAGTGGTGTTACAGACTCTCAGACCTTTCAGAACAGATGTATATATACTGAGATCATGTGACACTTAGATTGCACATAGGTGGACTTTATTTAGCTAATTATGTGACTTCTGAAGGTAATTGGTTGCACCAGATCTTATTTAGGGGCTTCATAGCAAAGGGGGTGAATACATATGCAGGCACCACTTTTCCATTTGTTTTTTTTACATTTTTGAAACACAATTTTTTTTTCATTGCACTTCACCAATCTGGACTATTTTGTGTATGTCCATTACATGAAATCCAAATAAAAATCCATTAAAATGTAAATACAGGTTGTAATGCAACAAAATATAAAAAATGCCAAGGGGGGTGAATACTTTTGCAAGGCACTGTACATGACAACATAATGGTAATTCTTAGTAATTATTTGAATGGTCAGTCTCTTGATAAACTGGGTAAATTAAGATGGCATAGGCCTACTCACAATACAGGTGAATGCATATTCAATAGGAGTGTGTGCATGCAACGAGTTACTGAGCTTGTTTTGGCTGATCAGTGTAGTCTATGGTGCTACAGATGACAATCTGTTTGCCTTCCATGTGGAACTTATATTAGCTTACTGATCAACAACATTTACTTAGAAGCATCACTCCAGCATGTCAAGCCTGTATGGAAGATCATATAGGCACCACTGTTAGTTAGAGAATCTAAATGAACATCTATTCATTGCAAAAGGGTCCAACGTAACATCATGACTTGTGATAGTAGATGCTTATGAAACTAGCATTTTCCAGGATCGGGATTTTTTGGTTTGTTTTCAGATGTCAGGACTAGAGGAAAACCGCTTATGATTTTTCAACGCCGATACCAATACCGATTATTGGAGGGCCAAAAAAAGCTGATACCGATTAATCGGACGATTTTTATATATATATTTGTAATATTGACAATTACAACAATACCTAATGAACAATGAACACTTATTTTAACTTAAAGATTTTATTTATGTACTATATTTAGCCTCAAATAAATAATGAAACATGTTCAATTTGGTTTAAATAATGCAAAAACAGTGTTGGAGAAGAAAGTAAAAGGGCATTATGTGCCATGTAAGAAAGCTAACGTTTAAGTTCCTTGCTCAGAACATGAGAACATATGAAAGATGGTGGTTCCTTTTAACATGAGTCTTCAATATTCCCAGTTTAGAAGTTTTAGGTTGTAGTTATTATAGGAATTATGACACGTTGGCTATTTTTCTCTATACCATTTGTATTTCATATACCTTTGACTATTGGGTGTTCTTACAGGCACTTTAGTATTGCCAGCCTAATCTCGGGCATTCAGAGGCTTGAAGTCATAAAATGCATCCAGCATTGCTAAGAGCTGCTGGCAAACGCAGTAAAGTGCTTTTTGAATGAATGCTTACGAGCCTGCAGCTGCCTACCATCGCTCAGTCAGACTGCTCTATCAAATATGAAATCATAGACTTAGTTATAATAAACACACAGAAACACCAGCCTTTGGTCATTATTGTGGTCAAATCCGGAAACTATCATTTTGAAAACAAAAAGTTTATTCTTTCAGTTAAATATGGAACCTTTCTGTATTTGATCAAATGGGTGGCAACGCTAGGTTTAAATATTGCTGTTACATTGCACAACCTTCAATGTTATGTCAAAATCATGTAAAATTCTGGAAAGTTAATTACTGTCTTTGTTAGGAAGAAATGGTCTTCACACAGTTCGCAACGAGCCAGACGGCGCAAACTGTTGCATACACCCTGAATCTGCTTGCACTGAACGCTAGGGGAGAAGTGACACAATTTCCCTAGTTAATATTGCCTGCTAACATGCATTTCTTTTTACTAAATATGCAGGTTTAAAAAATATATACTTCTGTGTATTGATTTTAAGAAAGGCATTGATGTCGCAAATGTGCTTTTGTTAAATCATCACCCGTTTTGCGAAGTTGACGTAGGCTGTGATTCGATGATAAATTGACAGGCACCGCTTTGATTATATGCAACGCAGGACAAGCTAGTTAACCTAGTAATATCATCAACCATGTGCAGTTAACTAGTGATTATGTGAAGAATGATTGTTTTTAGAAGATAAGTTTAATGCTAGCTAGCAACTTACCTTGGCTCCTTGCAGCCAACAGGTGGTCAGCCTGCCATGCAGTCTCCTCATGGATTGCAATCTAATCCGCCATAATCTGCGTCCAAAAAGTCAGAATCACGATTGTTATGAAAACTTGAAATTGGCCCTAATTAATCGGCCATGCCGAATAATCGGCTGCCCTCTCGATTATAGACAATTGGCATGTTCAGCTATCTGTCAAGAAATTGTCGGGTTGTAACTTGATCCTACTGCTACGATTGGATAGAGCGAGATTGTAACTCCGCTCCCTTGCACATCTCCTCACATCTCTCTCCGTTGCTCATATCACGTGGTGCTGTTTACTGCTATTATGAGAACTAGCTCAATGGCGATGACATTTACTAACAAGGAGAGTGAGCGTATGGAAAAAAATGAAACGTTAATGTACATCTAAATGATTCAAATTTGCCCATAGTTTGAGAAGTGAGAATGCACACACGTCTGCTGATCTACAGCTTTTTTGGTTCATAAACATGCTGGAAGATTCTTAGGTAGCTAAACCTTCATGTAGGCATTTTAAAACACTTTCGTATTACCAAAACAATCTAATCTGACTATCAATTGTCAATTTACAGATAAGATTGCAGCTGGTCAGATCAGCACACGAGTAAATAGCTAACGTTACACCGCAAGTCAGATGGCTCGTTGACGAAAATGGTGCATGTTTAAAATGATAACCAGCTAACGTTAGCTAGCTACATTGGCTATTAGCTCCTATCTGATATCTTAGCACCATTTTTGTCTAGCCAGCTATCCTAATATAGCTAGCTAGCTAACTAACAACACAGACGAAAGCGTTAACTTTGTGACCTGTTAGCAAAGATTAAGATAATTATCTGCTAAAATAGATTGTTTATTGCATGCATTTCGGGGCAAGTCGACACAAGCCTTATTATTAGTGTATTGACTAAACTACTATTTGCAACAGGAGTTTGATTTTGGTCACTGTGTAAATTCATCCATTTCTCAATACTGCAGCTTTCTGTTTGAGAATGAGCTAGCTTGTTACTTGCTTTTGCCGATTTTACCCAGCTAAACGTTCCTCTGCATTATGCAGTGCTCGTGGCTCAGCCGGTGAGTGGCGGCTGGCATAGCAGCAGCTTTGCTATGTAGAGGGATTATCGTCGAAGCCGATAGAGAAAGGCCAATAGCCAATAGACTAGAAAAGGACAATATAGTCACAATATATCGGCTTGTTCTCAGAATGTTATGTGCTAGCTGCGCAGGTATGAGAAAGCTGAAATGGGAAGAAAGCAATGCCTCTGTTTTTGAGGATTAGTTCCCTTGCCTGAACTGTGAAACACAAGGATGCAGGAGGACTGCATATTGCACCTCTCCTCTTGCTCAGGCACTGCAAAACCTGAATATTGATATGGACAAACTGCTGTGTGGCTATAAGGTCAACACAGAAAGCATGTTCTTTGTATTGATATTACACTGCCAATGGTACTGACACTTATCACTGCACCGCTCTGCTTTGCCAAATGTAAATACTACCTTTCATCGGCCATAACATTAATCATCGCTGATACCAACATATGTCATATCTTCCCTTTTCACTACTACACTTCACTATTAACCTGTTGTACACTGTTAATGCTACTTTCTCTCTCCTCTAACTTTATGTACCTCACTTGTTATTTGGTCACAAACTTTGTTTACTGGCTCTTACATGACTGCAGATACTTTTATTTTTTTGTCACTTTGCCCAGCTGCTACCAGCAATATCACGCAACATTAAATTAGGCCTGATTCAGAGCTTATGCTAATGTAAGGACCGACACCGGAGATGAGAAGCAGGTACGGGGAGTCAACATTTAATCAGGAAACAGACAAAGACCAAGACAAGAACAGCGCCAGCACACAGGTACAAAACGACAAACAATTAATGCTGAAGCAGGGAACAGAGCTGGGAACCAGACAGATATAGGGGAGGTAAAGATAGAGATGATTGAGTCCAGGTGAGTCCAATAATCACTGATGCGCGTGACGGGGTAAGGCAGGTGTGCGTAATAATGGTGTCAGTGGTGCGTAATGCTCGGGAGCCTGGCGCCTTCGAGCGCCATGGAGGGGGAGTGGGAGTAGGCGTGATAGCTAAGCTACAGTAGCAGGAGTGGTTGTAGTATCTAAGTCCAAACTGCTGCAGGCCCTGCCACTGACGTAATTACTACTGGCTTCATGGAACCACTCGTCCACTGCCATTATTCCCAATGATGCTGTTTCAAATTAAGACACATTTGCTGTATACCTACCCTTGAAGATATTGTTAGGCTGAGGAAGTCCTTGATTAACGTAACCAACATTTGTAAAGTTAATAACCCTGGTAGATATTATGGAGGGTGTACTTTAGGGTTGCCACAGTTTTGGCAAAATATTTTGATGATGAACAGCAGATGACCTGGGTTTGCTTACCCGATTGGTTACACTCTAAATTTGAAGCATACTGTCAATCTTGTGCTAGTGTTTTATTTGTTTGGGATTTTGGGTTCCTCTGATGGTGCAAAAGATCTTGGATAGCTTCTAGCGCTTGATCTCTCTCTCTCTCTCCTTTGACATACTGTGTAATCCCAAGAATATCTATTCGTACAATGTCTCTCTCAATAGGGTTCCTGTAGTCCTCTCCCTCCTACAGCTTCTCCATGCCCACCAGCCACCTACATAACAGCTATTTCCATGCATTATTTGAGCGTTCATTATGAGTTTCCTCTTTATTCCATCTGAGGATTGAAATGCATGCTTTAGGATGATTTGGTATTCTAATCACACAGGAGAGAGCACACACCCGCACAAACACACACACATCACTCGTAGGTAGGGTTGCAAAATTCTGCTAACTTTCTACAAATGTGCTTGTTTTCTAAAAATCCTGGTTAAAGGATTTCTGGGGGGGGGGTGCAATGTCCTTACCCACCCAGGAGAGGGAGTGAGGCTGAGGCAGACCCCCAGAAGTCATAGCACCACAGGCAGAAAGGCCCAGTCCCCAGGCCCAATGATGCGTTTCTGGGAGACAACTTTATTCCACCCACAGCCCAGGCTTTAGGCCGTCATTATAAATAATATTTTTTTCTTAATTGATTGGATGAATACAAGTAAATAGAACATTCTGGGCCTGTTCTGATGACAGGATCCCAACCCAACCTAATATTCTATGAAAATATATATTTTTTTCCATGACAAGTGCAAAGCTCCCCAGATTTAAGATATGCTTCAGTTTGAGAGCTAACCACTCACTGCTGATGTACAGTTGAAGTTGGATGTTTACATACACTTAGGTTGGAGTCATTGAAACTCGCTTTTCAACCACTCCACAAATTTCTTGTTAACAAACTATAGTTTTGGCAGGTTGGTTAGGATATCTACTTTGTGCATGACACAAGTAATATTCCCAACAATTGTTTACAGACAGATTATTTAACTTATAATTCACTGTATCACAATTCCAGTGGGTCAGAAGTTTACATACACTAAGTTGACTGTGCCTTGAAACAGCTTGGAAAATTCCAGAAAATTATGTCATGGCTTCAGAAGTTTCTGATAGGCTAATTGGCATCATTTGAGTCAATTGGAGGTATACCTGTGGATGTATTTCAAGGCCTACCTTCAAACTCAGTGCCTCTTTGCTTGACATCATGGGAAAATCAAGAAGTCAGCCAAGACCCCAGAAAAAAAATTCTGGTTCATCCTTGGGAGCAATTTCCAAACACCTGAAGGTACCACGTTCATCTGTACAAACAATAGTACGCAAGTATAAACACCATGGGACCACGCATCCATCAAACCGCTCAGGAAGGAGACGCGTTCTGTCTCCTAGAGATGAATGTACTTTGGTGAGAAAAGTGCAAATCAATCCTAGAACAACAGCAAAGGACCTTGTGAAGATGCTGGAGGAAACAGGCACAAACATATCTATATCCACAGTATAACGAGTCCTATATTGACATAACCTGAGCAAGGAAGAAGTCACTGCTCCAAAACGGCCATAAAAAAGCCAGACTACGTTTTGCAACTGTACATGGGGAAAAAGATCGTACTTTTTGGAGAAATGTCCTCTGGTCTGATGAAACAAAAATAGAACTGTTTGGCCATAATGACCATCGTTATGTTTGGAGGAAAAAGTGGGATGCTTGCAAGCCGAAGGACACCATCCCAACCGTGAAGCACGGGATGTTGTGGGGGTGCTTTGCTGCAGGAGGGACTGGTGCACTTCACAAAATAGATGGCATCATGAGGTAGGAAAATTACGTGGATCTATTGAAGCAACATCTCAAGACATCAGTCAGGAACTTAAAGCTTGGTCGCAAATGGGTCTTCCAAATGGACAATGACCTCAAGCATACTTCCAAAGTTGTGGCAAAATGGCTTACGGACAACAAAGTCAAGGTATTGGAGTGACCATCACAAGTCCTGACCTCAATCCCATAGAAAATGTGTGGGCAGAATGGAAAAAGGCCTACAAGCATGACTCAGTTACACCAGCTCTGTCAAGAGGAATGGGCCAAAATTCACCCAACTTATTGTGGGAAGCTTGTGGAAGGCTACCTGAAACATTTGACCCAAGTAAAAACATTTAAAGGCCATGCTACCAAATACTAATTGAGTGTATGTAAACTTCTGACCCACTGGGAATGTGATGAAAGAAATAAAAACTGAAAGAAATAATTCTCTGCTATTATTCTGATATTTCAAATTCTTAAAATAAAGTGGTGATCCTAACTGACCTAAAACAGGGGATTTTTACTAGGAATAAATGTCAGGAATTGTGAAAAACTGAGTTTAAATGTATTTGGCTGAGGTGCATGTAAACTTCCGACTTCAACTGTATATCAATCACCCCAGTATCCTTTTTTAAACTTCTAAAGAAGTTAGTTGCCGTTGTATATGGTCTGCATTCAGGTCTCAATTCAATACACTGCTTTGTTTGTTCGCTCTTCATGTCCTTGCATTGATTTCTTCACAGCATTTAAATGTTTGTTTACATAACCTTCTGTCAAGAACATAGTCGACTTGACTTGTCTCTTCTCTACTCGCCACAGTCACCTCCGTCACCTCTAATCACCTCCTCATTAACCCAGTGCAGATGGACTCCCAGATAATTGTGCTAATCATTATCATAATTGCAGATATCAGAGGAACGATCAGGAAGGTTTGCCGCCATGCTCCGGGAGCTCACAAGGTCTTGGGCACTCATAGTGTTATTGCCTTATGTTGTGTAACGACCCTGGGTTTATAAGCACGGAAATCGACGAGCTGCACAAGCATGCTTTTGCGGCGGACCTTGGGCTCGAAGGTCGAGGGTTCGAGACCTGCTCCCTGCCTGTTTCATTACATTGGTGTCGGAAGTGATCGGACTTTCTAGAGACTGAGAAATTTGCTGAACTGTCTCAAGAGTCCCAGGAGTTTGTGAGATTTGTGAAAAGATTAGGTAACCAGTAAATGAAAAAGGGGACACTGTGTATTGATCACTAAGGGAGGGTTCCAGAGGCCCTGTTGGAAATGGCTGGTCAGGGCTTAATACTCTTTGTGTTGCCTGCACCCACCTAATGAGACACATCTATGGATCGTCACATTCAGAGAAATCGAAGCCAAAGGCTCCATTTATCAGCCTTGAAGGGGACCACTATCTTTTGCAAGTTTATTTCTCTTCGTCCTTAATGGCAAATCATTTCAGACAGCGCCTGTTGAAATCAGATATAGCATTATAGATATTCTACATATAAGAATCTTTCCATACTGGAAATGGCAGAATTACAGTGCATTTGGAAAGTACTCAGACCCCTTGACTTTTTCCACATTTTGTTACGTTACAGCCTTATTCTAACATGGATTTTTTAAAATCCCTCATCAATCTAATCTACACACAATACCCCATATTGACAAGGCAAAAATGTTTTTTAAAATATTTTTTATTAGCAAAGTTTTTTTTTTAAATGGAAAAAAAATAAAACAACATTTACATAAGTATTCAAACCCTTTACTCTGTACTTTGTTGAAGCACTTTTGGCAGTGATTACAACCTTGAGTCTTCTCGGGTATGACGCTACAAGCTTGGCACACCTGTATTTGGGGGGGTTTGAGAATCCTTTGGGTGCCTTTTGGCAAACTCCAAGCGCGCTGTCATGTGCTTTTTACTGAGGAGTGGCTTCCATCAGGCCACTCTACAATAAAGGCCTGATTGGTGGAGTGCTGATGGTTGTCCTTCTGGAAGGTTCTCCCATCTCCAGAGAAGAACTCTGGAGCTCTGTCAGAGTGAGCATCGGTTCTTGGTCACCTCCCTGACCAAGGCCCTTCTCCCCCGATTGCTCAGTTTGGCTGGGTGGCAAGCTCTAGGAAGAGTCTTGGTGGTTCCAAACTTCATCCATTTAAGAATGATGGAGGCCACTGTGTTCTTGGGGACCTTGAATGCTGTAGAAATGTTTTGCCTCGACACAATCCTTTCTCAGAACTCTATGGACAATTCCTCATGGCTTGGTTTTTGCTCTGACATGCACTGTAAACTGTGAGACCTTATATAGACAGGTGTGTACCTTTCCAAATCATGTCCAATCAATTGAATTTACCACAGGTGGACTCCAATCAAGTTGTAGAAACATCTCAAGGATGATCAAAGGGAACAGGATGCAACTGAGCTCAATTTCGAGTCTCATAGCAAAGGGTCGGAATACTTACGGAAACAAGGTTTTTCTGTTTGTCTGTTTTAAAAAATGTGAAAACATTCCTAAAAACCTGTTTTTGCTTTGTCATTATGGGGTATTGTGTGTAGATAGATAAGGAAAATGTGTTATTTAATCCATTTTAAAATACAGTAAGGCTGTTACATAACAAAATTCAGAAAAGTCAAGGGGTCTGAAGACTTTCCGAGTGCACTGTATGTGATCATATTCAGAATTCTTTGATGGAAGTGGTTATGTGGTGTGCCACAATCGGAAACACAAATTGCAACAAAAAAATAACATGATTCTGGGGATTTTCATAAAAATGTAATCCAGAGCAAGGACTGTTAGTATGTAGCTCCATATTGAGTCTCATAGTAAGGGGTCTGAATACTTGTGTAAATAAGGTATTTCTGTTTTCTTTTTTATACATTTGCACAAAAAATAAATTCAAACCTGTGTTTTCTTTGTCATTATGGGGTTTTGTGTATAGATGGATGAGGGTTTTGATTTATTTGATACATTATAGAATAAGGCTGTAACGTAACAAAATGTGGGGGAAACGAAGGGGTTTAAATACATTTCGAATGCACTGTTTAGTTGTAAGCCTTTCTTAAGAAACATTTTATTTCATTAGATGATGATCTTATTGAAAATACTTTGATGGTTGACAATAAGAAACACGAAACCATTCACTTTGAGCAAATCATTTTCATGTGGGTTATTTATGCATACGCCTGACTCTCTAAATAGAGCTTTGGATGTGTTACACCATTTCCTTTGCTATTTCTGTTTTGAACTTCAGTATGTCTGTTCTGTAGCATAAAATACAACCATTTAGGGGCTAAAGGTTCAGGGTAATGTTTCTACTCATGGGAGCCCTCTGATGAAGTCCACATGCTAACCGATGAACAGGAGAATGAAGGGATCGAGCAAATGGACTGAAAATGGGATTTTTCTCCAGGAGGTGACTGAAAGGCAGGCTCAAAACGACTGCTATTTTGTCCAATTCCAGCCTTAGAATGAATGTGGGATCTTATTTTCCAACTAAATGGAAAATTGCCACCAAATTGCATGCTCTTTGAGATGGACGACACAGCTTATCTTCACAAAATCATTTTCTGGTCCTTCCCAGGCTGTTCACAAGGTTTTGCTAAGTATTTACGACCTGCTTCGCAGATACCTTTGAACATCGTTTTCAGACACACAGGAGTGCAACAGGAATAAATTGTGCCCCTCCTCTCCCACAGATAGACGGGGAAATAGACTGAGCTAGTGAAGTTATGTCTTTCTTTGATGCTTTGAGATCACAAAGCCCGAGGCGGCGACTGTGAAGTGTGAATTCCATTGAGTGTAAATGACTTTGAATGTATAAAGAAATCGGTGTGTTCGGTTGCATGAACAAATCTGTGACGTGTGACACAAGGACAATAGTGCATTGGTGTATTTTTGGTTTATTGCATTGGTGTATTTTTGGTTTATTGCATTGACTCTGGCATTTGTGTCAAGGAAACACTGTACATTTCCTATTTCTTTGCAAAGGCATTCCAGACACAGTAGTTCTGGTTTGGCTTAGGTAGCAGTTAGGAACTAGTTTACATAGCTTGTTTTATGTTATTTGACAAGGAGATGAACTGATATTGGCTATTGGCTATAGGCTATCGGCTTTTTTTTCCACCTTTATTTAACCAGGTAGGTTAGTTGAGAACAAGTTCTCATTTGCAACTGCGACCTGGCCAAGATAAAGCATAGCAGTGTGAACAGACAACACAGAGTTTCACATGGAATAAACAATAAACAAGTCAATAACACAGTAGAAAAAAAGAGAGTCTATATACATTGTGTGCAAAAGGCATGAGGAGGTAGGCGAATAATTACAATATTGCAGATTAACACTGGAGTGATAAATGATCAGATGGTCATGTACAGGTAGAGATATTGGTGTGTAAAATAGCAGAAAAGTAAATAAATAAAAACAGTATGGGGATGAGGTAGGTAAAAATGGTTGGGCTATTTACCGATAGACTATGTACAGCTGCAGCGATCGGTTAGCTGCTCAGATAGCAGATGTTTGAAGTTGGTGAAGGAGATAAAAGTCTCCAACTTCAGCAATTTTTGCAATTCGTTCCAGTCACAGGCAGCAGAGAACTGGAACGAAAGGCGGCCAAATGAGTTGTTGGCTTTAGGGATGATTAGTGAGATACACCTGCTGGAGCGCGTGCTACGGGTGGGTGTTTCCATCGTGACCAGTGAACTGAGATAAGGCGGAGCTTTACCTAGCATGGACTTGTAAATGACCTGGAGCCAGTGGGTCTGGCGACGAATATGTAGCGAGGGCCAGCCGACTAGAGCATACAGGTCACAGTGGTGGGTGGTATAAGGTGCTTTAGTGACAAAACGGATGGCACTGTGATAAACTGCATCCAGTTTGCTGAGTAGAGTGTTGGAAGCTATTTTGTAGATGACATTGCCAAAGTCGAGGATCGGTAGGACAGTCAGTTTTACTAGGGTAAGTTTGGCGGCGTGAGTGAAGGAGGCTTTGTTGCGGAATAGAAAGCCGACTCTAGATTTGATTTTCGATTGGAGATGTTTGATATGAGTCTGGAAGGAGAGTTTACAGTCTAGCCAGACACCTAGGTACTTATAGATGTCCACACCCTAGGCCTACAACATGTCAGTGAAGTCCCTTGATCATAGTTACCTAATGCTGTGGTGGTACACTACATGTCCAAAAGTATGTGGACACCCCTTCAAATGATTGGATTCAGCTATTTCAATAACACCCGTTACTGACAGGTGTATAAAATAGAGCACACAGCCATGCAATCTCCATAGACAAAGACTGGAAGTAGAGTGGCCGTACTGAAGAGTTCAGTGACTCTCAATGTGGCACCGTCATAGGATGCCACCTTTCCAACAAGTCAGTTTGTCAAATGTCTACCCTGCTAGAGGTGCCACGGTCAATTGTAAGTGATGTTATTGTGAAGTGTAAACATCTAGAAGCAACAACAGCTCAGCCGCGAAATGGTAGGTCACACAAGCTCACAGAACAGGACCGCCATTCTGTGAGCTTGTTGCAACTGAGTGCTGTCCTCGGTTGCAACACTCATTACCGAGTTCCAAACTACCTCTGGAAGTAACGTCAGCACAATAACTGTTTGTCAGGAGCTTCATGAAATGGGTTTCCATGACCAAGCAGCCACACACAAGCCTAAGATCACCATGCGCAATGCCAAGTGTCGGCTGGAGGGGTGTAAAGCTCGCTGACATTGGACTCTGGAGAAGTGGAAACGCTTTCTCTGGCGTTATGAATCACACTTCACCATCTGGCAGTCCGACAGACGAATCTGAGTTTGGCGGATGCCAGGAGAACGCTACCTGCCGCAATGCATAGTGCCAACTATAAAGTTTGGTGGAGAAGGAATAATGATCTGAGGCTGTTTTTCATGGTTGGGGTTAGGCCTCTTAGTTCCAGTGAAGGGACATCTTAACGCTTGAGCATACAATGACATTCTAGTCAATTCTGTGCTTCTAACTTTGTGGGAACAATTTTGGAATGCTGTTCCAGCATGACAATGCCCGTGCACAAAGTAAAGATCCATACAGAAATGGTTTGTTTAGATCGGTGTGGAAGAAGTCGACCGGCCTGCACAGAGCCCTGACCTCAACCCCATCAAACACCTTTGGGATGAATTGGAATGCCAACTGCGAGACATGCCAAATCGCCCAACATCAGTGCCTGACCTCACTAATGCTCTTATGGCAGAATAGAAGCAAGTCCCCACAGCGATGTTCCAACATCTTGTCAAAAGCCTTCCCAGAAGAGTGGAGGCAGTTATAGCAGCAAGTGGGGACCAACTCCATATTAATGTCCATGATTTTGGAAGGAGATATTCGATGAGCAGGTGTCCACATACATTTCACCATGTTAGAGTATGTATTCCTTTACCTATTTTATTTGATTGGATGTTAATTAGATTGCATGAATGCCATACACATATAAATATGACAAAAAAACACTCACTACTAATCAGAGATGAACATATGTTTCTTCTTTCAGATAACCTTGCTGATCAATATCTTCAAGCAATTAAAAATGTTACTCTGTTTTGGCTGTTATCGCTTGGCACCGAAACACAATTAAACCTAATGACAGTCACATGTTGACTCAAGCGTGCAAAAGTGATGCGCTTGACAAATATATTTGCAAGTTAAATGAGGTTCTACCAATCAGCAACTTGTGGACAACTTCCACAAGAGAGCATACCCATGGAAACATTATACTAGGGGATCTACTCCACGCAGCAGTCATGATCATGATTAAAAACATCAATAAATGTCCTTGCAGCGTCAGAGCATCGTAGCCCCACTAGCATTTTGTATATTGATGTGCTTAGTTAGTCAGCTGTGACTTCCCGCTGGCTGTTTACAATACAATGTGTGTGTGTGTGTGTGTGTGTGTGTGTGTGTGTGTGTGTGTGTGTGTGTGTGTGTGTGTGTGTGTGTGTGTGTGTGTGTGTGTGTGTGTGTGTGTGTGTGTGTGTGTGTGTGTGTGTGTGTGTGTGTGTGTGTGTGTGTGTGTGTGTGTGTGTGTTACAATTGAGTGCTACTGTGTAGGTGTTACAATGAGTGCAGGTCTATTATATTGGGTATTATGTAAAATCCCGAATCTGTTGTGGACACTCCAAAAGAGACTGATGTTTGTCCTTTCATGCTGGCACAAAGTGGCCGATGTTATTGTTTAAAAGAGCCTCACTGAGCCTCAGTTGTTTGTTCTCCCTGCATGACACTCACCCAACCAAACATATTGGACTATATAGCTCATGATTATTGTTATTTTGCAGGATTGCCAGGCAAATGATTCACTAGTAGGCTACACCATTTGTATAAACTTGTTGATAAGGGATGTGTCTGGCTCTGTTTGTGGGGTTGTTTACGTCACAGCCCACTAACTCTCCTCCCGCCTGCTGTGACCAGCCCTCGGCAGTGACCCCTGCGAAAGCACCCCTGTTTCGCCGGAGCACCGCCAGGGATTGTGGGAAAACAGGTTGTTGGTTGTAATGAGGGTGTGTACTGGGCGGTGTGGTAAAAAGCCCCTGCTGCTCTTATCTAATGATGTCTGCCGCTCCATTCAATTGAGCAAAAGGAGGTCACTAGAAGGCTTACCTCATAGACCAGACCACTCTATTCCATTAGAGCGTGTGTGTGTGTGATTTGTAGTTTCTTCTTAATCAAGACCTTAGCCAAAGGTACTAGCTACATACCATCTTCTCAGGTCTTTTTGCCCACCCCCACTGTAAACAAATGTAAAAGTTATTCATCCAGCTATTTTGATTTTTTAGGCTTTCAATATCCTTTTCAAAGAATTACTCCTAGCTTGGATGTTCTGTTTGTTGGAGCTGAACTGTAGAAATGTCCAACTTTCTTTCATCTTTGAGTGCAATTTTTGACAGGTGTGGTTGATGTAGGCCTTGTTGTTGTTGTTGTTGGTGCTGTTCTAAAGTAAAATAGGGGGTGCTTATATGTGAGGTGTGAAATGGAAATGGGTTTTTGACTCCCCCTGAGACACCCTCAGAGAGTGGGGACTCGTTGTGGCTGCTGCTGCTGCAGCATAAGTCTACTGGTGAAATACATTTCTTCACCAAATCCTCAATAATATGGGTTGTATAGTCTTTTGTGACAAAAAGGAAAAGGTTGAAAACCCTCTTCTCATTCAACTCACTCCATACCCTGCAGAGACCATTTATCAAATTCGATATTGATTACTTTTCCATTTAATTTTGCACTTAAAACAATATTAAACCTACTGTGTAACTTTACTTGTTTCATTGTTTCAAGTTTTCTCCTAAAACACAACTAATTTGAAATCATTTTTCTAGCAAAAAGCCTCTTGGCGCCGTTCCCCCACCAAAGTCACCAATGATCCAAAAGCTCATTTTTATCTGTCACATTCATTTGCCAGTGATGGCTGCTGACTCCTTGCCTCATTAATAATCCCCCCTCCTCCACTCCTCCTCCTGCCTTTTGCTTGTGGCAATTCTCCTTGAGAATTCATGTTGTTGTTTCTGTAGTTCACACTCGTCCTTGACAGACCCATCAATTTGAGTTCTCTACCTTTCTTTCCTACTCCTTCCATTTATTTTATTCATTCTTCCATTGTTCTCTCTCACTTTCTGTCCTTTTCTTCCCCCCTACTCTTTATACTAGCAGACAGTATCACTCCATTATTTCTCTCTCCCTTACCCCTTATCCACGTCTCGTTTATTTTTCCCATTCCTTCTTTTACTCTCCATCTTACGACTACAACCTTTCTCTTGTTCACTCTCCTCTCCTATTTTTCTCTCTCCTTTCTTTCTCTGTCTTTGACCATGTGTTTCTCTCTGTCTGTTTTGTGTTTCCAGGAGCTGGTGGGGAGTAACCCTCCTCAGAGGAACTGGAAGGGTATTGCGATCGCCCTGCTTGTCATTCTGGTCATCTGCTCCCTGATCGTCACCTCGGTCATCCTGCTGACACCAGGTACATGGAGAGGAGAGAGGAGTGGAGGGGAATGGAGAGGATAATGGAGAGGGGAATGGAGAGGAGATGGGAATGGAGAGGAGAGGAGATGGGAATGGAGAGGAGATGAGAATGGAGAGGAGATGAGAATGGAGAGGAGAATGGAATGGAATGGAGAGGATATGGGAATGGAGAGGAGATGGGAATGGAGAGGAGATGGGAATGGAGAGGATATGGGAATGGGGAGGAGATGGGAATGGAGAGGAGAGGAGATGGGAATGGAGAGGAGATGAGAATGGAATGAAATGGAGAGGATATGGGAATGGAGAGGAGAGGAGATGGGAATGGAGAGGAGATGAGAATGGAGAGGAGAATGGAATGGAATGGAGAGGATATGGGAATGGAGAGGAGATGGGAATGGAGAGGAGATGGGAATGGAGAGGAGATGAGAATGGAGAGGAGATGGGAATGGAGAGGATATGGGAATGGAGAGGAGATGGGAATGGAGAGGAGATGCGATGGGAATGGAGAGGAGATGAGAATGGAATGGAATGGAGATGAGATGGGAATGGAGAGGAGATGGGAATGGAGAGGAGAATGGAATGGAATGGAGAGGAGATGGGAATGGAGAGTATATGGGAATGGAGAGGAGATGAGAATGGAGAGGAGATGAGAATGGAGAGGAGATGGGAATGGAGAGGAGATGGGAATGGAGAGGAGAAGGGAATGGAGAGGAGATGAGAATGGAGAGGAGAGGAGAGGGGAATGGAGAGGAGATGAGAATGGAGAGGAGGGGAGATGGGAATGGAGAGGAGAGGAGATGGGAATGGAGAGGAGAGGAGATGGGAATGGAGAAGAGGGGAGATGGGAATGGAGGGGAGATGGGAATGGAGAGGAGATGAGAATGGAGATGAGATGGGAATGGAGAGGAGGGGAGATGGGAATGGAGAGGAGATGAGAATGGAGAGGAGATGGGAATGGAGAGGAGAGGAGATGGGAATGGAGAGGAGATGAGAATGTAGAGGAGAGGAGAGGAGATGAGAATGGAGAGGAGGGGAGATGGGAATGGAGAGGAGAGGAGATGGGAATGGAGAGGAGAGGAGATGGGAATGGAGAGGAGGGGAGATGGGAATGGAGAGGAGATGGGAATGGAGAAGAGGGGAGATGGGAATGGAGAGGAGATGAGAATGGAGATGAGATGGGAATGGAGAAGAGGGGAGATGGGAATGGAGAGGAGATGAGAATGGAGAGGAGAGGAGATGGGAATGGAGAGGAGATGGGAATGGAGAGGAGGGGAGATGGGAATGGAGAGGAGATGGGAATGGAGAGGAGATGAGATGGGAATGGAGAGGAGATGAGATGGGAATGGAGAGGAGAGGAGATGGGAATGGAGAGGAGAGGAGATGGGAATGGAGAGGAGGGGAGATGGGAATGGAGAGGAGATGGGAATGGAGAAGAGGGGAGATGGGAATGGAGAGGAGATGAGAATGGAGATGAGATGGGAATGGAGAAGAGGGGAGATGGGAATGGAGAGGAGATGAGAATGGAGAGGAGAGGAGATGGGAATGGAGAGGAGATGGGAATGGAGAGGAGATGGGAATGGAGAGGAGATGGGAATGGAGAGGAGATGAGATGGGAATGGAGAGGAGATGAGATGGGAATGGAGAGGAGAGGAGATGGGAATGGAGAGGAGAGGAGATGGGAATGGAGAGGAGAGGAGATGGAAATGGAGAGGAGATGAGAATGGAGAGGAGAATGGAATGGAATGTAAAGGAAAGGAGAATGGAGAGGAGAATGGAATGGAATGAAGAGGAGAGGGGATGAGGCTGACACCAGGTACAAGGAGAGGGGAGGGAAGGGGAGGACAGGTTTGACACCAGGTGCGTGGAGAGGGGAGGGGCCAGTGTTGACACCAGGTATGTGGAGAGGAGAGAGGATGGGAGAAGAGGAGAGAGGGTTGACACCAGGTGTGTGTGACAGAGAGGGGAAGGGACAGGGTTGACCACGCACAAACAGGTTTAACATGCAGCGTGTGTCACATTATCTTCCAATGTCACAGAGTAGTGCACTCGTAGCTGCAGTGCAGTGGGCTTGTACTCTACCGCAAACACGAAACATGTTCACTGCATGTAGATGGAGTCTTTTTTTCTGTTATGTGTTCTCACATGGGGCTCCTGAGTGGCACAGCGGAAATGTTTACTTACAAGCCCTTAACCAACAGTGCAGTTCAAGACGAGTTAAGAAAATATTTACAAAATAGACTAAAGTTAAAGTAACGCAATAACAATAACAATAACCATGCTATATACAGGGGGTACCGGTACCAGTACTGAGTCAGAGTGCGGGGTACTGGTTAGTTGAGGTCATTTGTACATGTTGGTAGGGGTGAAGTGACTATGCATAGATAATAAACAACGAGTAGCAGCAGTGTACAAAAGGGGGAAGGCAAATGTAAATAGTCCGGTGGCGATTTTATTAATTGTTCAGCGTGGCTTGGGGGTAGAAGCTGTTAAGGAGCCTTTTGGTCCTAGACTTGGCGCTCCGTTACCGCTTGCTGTACGTCAGAAGGGTAAACAGTCTATAATTTGGGTGACTGGAGTTTCTGACAATTTTATGGGCTTTCCTATGACACCACCTATTACACAGGTGCTAGAAAGAAGTTTGGCTCCAGTTATGTACTGGGCCATACGCACTAACCTCTGTATCGCCTTACGGTCAGATGCCGAGCAGGTGCCATACCAGGCGGTGATGCAACCGGTCAGGATGCTCTCGATGGTGCAGCTGTAGAAACTTTTGAGGATCTGGAGACCCATGCCAAATATTTTCAGTCTCCTTAGGGGGAAAAGGTTTTGTCGTGCCCTCTTCACAACTGTCTTGGTGTGTTTGGACCATGATAGTTCGTTGGTGACACCAGGTAACTTGAAACTCTTGACCTGCTCCACTACAGCCCCATCAATGTTAATGGGGGCCTGTTCGGCCCTCCTTTTCCTGTGGTCCACGATCACCTCCTTTGTCTTGCTCACATTGTGGGAGAGGTTGTTGTCCTGGCAACACACTGCCTGTTCTCTGACCTCCTCCCTATATGCCGTCTCATCATTGTCTGTGATCAGGCCTACCACTGTTGTGTCGTCAGCAAACTTAATGATAGTGTTGGAGACGTGTTTGGCCACGCAGACGTGGGTGAAGAGGGAGTACAGGAGGGGACTAAGTACACACCCCTGAGGGGCCCCCGTGTTAAGGATCAGCGTGGCAGACATGCTGTTGCCTACTCTTACAACCTGGGGGCAGCTTGTCAGGATGTCCAGGATCCAGTTGCAGAGGGAGGTGTTTAGTCCCAGGGTCCTTATCTTAGTGATGAGCTTTGTGGGCACTATGGTGTTGAACGCTGATCTGTAGTCAATGAACAGCATTCTCACATAGGTGTTCCTTTTGTCCAGGTGGGAAAGGGCAGTGTGGAGTGTGATTGAGATTGCGTCATCGGTGGATCTGTTGTGGTGTTATGCGAATTGGAGTGGGTCTAGGGTGGATGCTGTTGATGTGAGCCATGACCAGCATTTCAAAGCACTTCATGGCTACCGACGTGAGTACTACGGGGCGATAATTATTTAAGCAGGTTACCTTCGCTTCCTTGGGCACAGGGACTATGGTGGTCTGCTTGAAACATGTAAGTATTACAGACTTCGTCAGGGAGAGATTGAAAATACAGTGAAGACACTTGACAGTTGGTCTGCGCATGCTTTTAGTACCATTTCTGGTAATCTGTCTGGCCCAACGGCTTTGTGAATGTTGACCTGTTTAATGGTTTTGTTCGGCTACCTAGAGCGTTATCACACGGTCATCCAGAACAGCTGGTTCTCTCGTGCATGCTTCAGTGTTGCTTGCCTCGAAGCGAGCATGAAAGGCACAAAGCTCGTCTGGTAGGCTCGCATCACTGGGCAGCTCTCGTCTGGGTTTCCCTTTGTAGTCTGTAATAGTTTTCAAGCCCGGCCACATCCGACGAGTGTCAGAGCCGGTGTAGTAGGATTCAATCTTAACCACTCTAGGGTATGTGGGACGCTAGCTAGGGCCTCCCGAGTGGCGCAGTGGTTAAGGGCGCTGTACTGCAGCGCCTAGGCTCTGTCGTAACCGGCTCTGTCGTAACCGGCCGCGACTGGGAGGTCCGTGGGGCAACGCACAATTGGCCTAGCGTCATCCGGGTTAGGGAGGGCTTAGTCGGTAGGGATGTCCTTGTCTCATCGCGCACCAGCAACTCCTGTGGCGGGCCGGGCGCAGTGTGCGCTAACCAAGGTTGCCAGGTACGCAGTGTTTCCTCTGACACATTGGTGCGGCTGGCTTCCGGGTTGGATGTGCGCTGTGTTAAGAAGCAGTGCGGCTTGGTTGGGTTGTGTATCGGAGGACGCATGACTTTCAACCTTCGTCTCTCCCGTACAGGAGTTGTAGCGATGAGACAAGATAGTAGCTACTATTGGATACCATGAAATTGGGGAGAAAAAGGGGTAAAATAAAAAAAATATTAACTTCTTGTGAATCCAACCACGGAGTCAGATTTCAAAAATGCTTTACGGCGAAAGCATACCTTACAATGATTTGAGAACATAGCCCAGCAGACAAATCAAGTCAGAAATAGAGATAAAATTAATCACTTACCTTTGATGAACTTCATATGTTTGCACTCAGAAGACATTCATTTATTCAATAAAAGTTCCTTTTGTTCGATAAAGTCTCTCTTTATATACCCGAAAACCTCCATTTTGTTTGCGCGTTTTCTTCAGTAATCCACAGGCTCAAACGCAGTCAAAACAGGCAGACAAAAAAAGTCTAAATTGTATCCGTAAAGTTCATAGAAACATGTAAAACTATGTTTATATTCAATCCTTGGGTTGTTTTTAGCCTAAATAATTGATAAATTGACAATAACGTCGGCAATATAAAAGGTAAACAAGAAAGGCACTCTATTGGTCTCGCGCATGAAAAAGCTCTGTGACACAGCAGGGTCCACTCATTCAGACTGCTCTTACTCCCTCATTTTTCAGAATACAGGCCTGAAACAATTTCTAAAGACTGTTGACATCTAGTGGAAGGCATATGAACTGCAATTTGAGTGCTAAGTCAATGGATACTGTAATTTCATTCAATAGAAAACTACAACAACAACAAAATAATCCTACTTCCTGAATGGATTTTTCTCAGGTTTCCGCCTGCCAAATCAGTTCTGTTATACTCACAGACATTATTTGAACAGTTTTGGAAACTTTAGAGTGTTTTATATCCACATCTACTAATTATATGCACATCTTATCTTCTGAGCCTGAGTAGAAGGCAGTTTAATTTGGGCATGCTTTTCATCCAAAATTCTATGCTGCCCCCTACCCTAGAGAAGTTAATCCTGTATTGACGCTTTGCTTGTTTGATGGTTTGTCTGAGGCCATTGCAGGATTTCTTATAAGCGTCTGGGTTAGTCTCCCACTCCTTGAAAGTGGCAGGCCTTTAGCTCGATGCGGATGTTGCCTGTAATCCATGGCTTTTGGTTGGGATATGTACGTACGGTCACTGTGGGGATGACGTCGTCGATGCACTTATTGATGAAGCCGGTGACTGAGGTGGTGTACTCCTCAATGCCATTGGATGAATCCTGGAACATCTTCCAGTCTGTGCTTGCAAAACAGTCCTGTAGTGTAGCATCTGTGTCATCTGATCACTTCCATATTGAGCGAGTCACAGGTACTTCCTGCTTTAGTTTTTGCTTGTAGGGATCAGGAGGATAGAATTATGGTCAGATTTTCCAAATGGAGGGCGGTGGGGAGCTTTGTATGCATCTCTGTGTGTTGAATGAAGGTGGTCTAGGATTTTCTTTCCTCTGGTTGCACATGAGACATCCTGGTAAAGATTTGGTAAAACTGATTTAAGTTTGCCTGCATGAAAGTCCCCAGAAACTCGGACCGCCGCTTCTGGGTGAGCAATAATATAGATGAGAACTCTCTTGGTAGAGAGTGTGGTCTACAGCTTATCATAAGGTACTCTCTCCCAGGTGAGCAATACCTCAAGACTTCTTTAATATTAGACATTGCGCACCAGCTGTTATTGACAAATATGCACACACCCCCACCCATCATCTTACCAGACGTAGCTTCTCTGTTCTGCCGGTGCATGGGAAATCCCGCCAGGTCTATGTTATCCGTATCAACGTTCAGCCACGTCTCTATGAAACATAAGATATTACAGTTTTTTATGTGCCGTTGATAGGATAATCTTAATCGTAGGTCGTTTTCGTTTTCCAATGATTGCACGTTAGCAAGAAGAACGGATGGCAGCCTATCGATAATTATCTTATATTACGGCATACACAACATTACAGCTGGAACTTAATTTGGCCAAGGAAAATGGCTCAACAGAATGAAATCCTCAAAAACAGTTTTGAACAGGCCTATATTGCAGCTACAATCAACAAAGTTGATTGCCTACCATAGACCTACCCAACAAATGACAGCAATAGGCAAATGCTATTTATTTTACAACAGGCCTAAAATAATAATAATTTTTACTATTAATGACTAAACAGTTGCTAATAAATATGAAAATAAATAAATGAAAGGTTGAAAATTGCATCAAACCTGAACAGTGACTTGCACACAGTCCATTTGGCTGTGTAATATTGTTGTCCATTACAGTATTCTTCCGTAATTTTAGTTTTACTTCAATGAAAATAACTTCATCTGCACAATCAACAGTATCCTAGGCCAAGGCTCCTATTACTTGCTCTCTCTCTCTTTCTCTCTCCTCAGGAGCAGGTGCACGTGAGTTGAGCAGCTGGAACCAGTGTCAGCTGGACATGAGCTATACGTTTTATTGAGTTGCAATTAGCTGACATAGATAACAAGCTTGAACAGTTCTCATCAAACAAACATTAAATGGTCAGAGAACAGGTCCAATTGGCTCATGTCTGTAAATCAATTTTAATTCCACATAACCGAGACTGTGGAAATTATATCAGAACAGACCCAGAGCCGAGATAAAAGTCCAAATTTAGGATCTTGGAATTTCGGGTCAGTTGGACCCGTGAAGACATTTAACACAGACACACATAGTGGCATTTATTTTCCATAGACCTCTTTCTTCTGAAGCTAGTCAGAATGTCCTTCAGATTGCAGTGCTAGCTGTGCCACTAGAGATTCTGGGCTCGCGTCCAGGCTCTGTTGCAGCTGGCCGCGACTGGGAGACCCATGGCGCAGCACACAATTGGTACAGCGTCGTCCGGGTTTGGGAAGGTTTTGGCTGGCTGGGATATCCTTGTCCCATCAAACACTAGTGACCCCTGTGGCATGCCGGGCACAGTGCATGCTGACACGGTCGCCAGGTGCACGTAGTTTCCTCCTACACATTGGTGTGCGGTATCCACTTGGTAGTTACAGTCTTGTCTCATCGCTGCAACTCCCGTACGGACTCGGGAGTGGCGAAGGTTGAGAGCCATGCATCAAATCAAATCAAATCAAATCAAATTTATTTATATAGCCCTTCGTACATCAGCTGATATCTCAAAGTGCTGTACAGAAACCCAGCCTAAAACCCCAAACAGCAAACAATGCAGGTGTAAAAGCACGGTGGCTAGGAAAAACTCCCTAGAAAGGCCAAAACCTAGGAAGAAACCTAGAGAGGAACCGGGCTATGTGGGGTGGCCAGTCCTCTTCTGGCTGTGCCGGGTAGAGATTATAACAGAACATGACCAAGATGTTCAAATGTTCATAAATGACCAGCATGGTCAAATAATAATAAGGCAGAACAGTTGAAACTGAAACACAACCCAACCAAGCTGCACTGCTTCTTGACACAATGCCCATTTAACCTGGAAGCCAGCCAATAAAATAAAACATTTAAACAATTTAAAAATCGGGGGATCACGTGACCCTTGAACGAGATGGCCGCATGAACTAAGAGTTCCGCACAAGTAGTTTCCTTACCTCCACTTCAAGTTTAACCTCTAGCGTCGAGCAATCCTGTATCCGGGAGCGTAATCATAGCCTCAAGCACATTACCATAACGCAACATTAACTATTCATGAAAATCGCAAATGAAATGAAATAAATATATTGGCTCACAAGCTTAGCCTTTTGTTAACAACACTGTCATCTCAGATTTTCAAAATATGCTTTTCAACCATAGCTACACAAGCATTTCTGTAAGAGTATTGATAGCTAGCATAGCATTAAGCCTAGCATTCAGCAGGCAACATTTTCACAAAAACAAGAAAAGCATTCAAATAAAATCATTTACCTTTGAAGAACTTCGGATGTTTTCAATGAGGAGACTCTCAGTTAGATAGCAAATGTTCAGTTTTTCCAAAAAGATTACTTGTGTAGGAGAAATCGCTCCGTTTTGTTCATCACATTTGGCTAAGAAAAAAATCAGAAAATGTAGTTTCTACAACGCCGAACTTTTTACCAAATTAACTCCATAATATCGACAGAAACATGGCGAACGTTGTTTAGAATCAATCCTCAAGGTGTTTTTCACATATCTATTCGATGATAAATCATTCGTGGCAGCTGTGTTTCTTCTCGAAGCAAACGAAAAATACACGCAGCTGGAGATTACGCAATAATTGCAACGGAGGACACCAAGCGGCCACCTGGTAGATGTAGTCTCTTAAGGTCAATCTTCCAATGATTTGCCTACAAATACGTCACAATGCTGTCGACACCTTGGGGAAACGACTGAAAGTCTAAGCTCATTCGTGACCCATACACAGCCATATAAGGAGACATTGGAACACAGCACATTCAAAATCTGGGGCACTTCCTGTATGAAATTTAATCTTGGTTTCGCCTGTAGCATTAATTCTGTGGCACTCACAGACAATATCTTTGCAGTTTTGAAAACGTCAGAGTGTTTTCTTTCCAAAGCTGTCAATTATATGCATAGTTGAGCATCTTTTCGTGACAAAATATCTTGTTTAAAACGGGAACGTTTTTTTATCCATAAATTAAAAGTGCGCCCCCTATATCCAAGAAGTTAAACTCCTTTAGCTTTTGTCAAAAAGACAACCTCGCACTCTGTCGAAGGCATCATTTCTGAGCTGAGATCCCAACGTACAGAACTCAACATCAAATTAGATGGCATTAACTCTCAGCTCAGTGCGATAGGGGGCAAGGTAACAACCCTGGAAAATGCTTTGCCTGACATCAACAACAAGAGAACCGTCAACGCGGGGCGCCTGGACGAGAATGAATGAAAACAGACATTTCTCCGAACTGTAAAAGATGTACCTCTGAAAGTGGAACCTATATGCATGTATTTTGGAGCTGTAGAGAGATTGACAGATTTTGGCAATCTATACAAACTGCTGCACAGAAAATACTAGATGTACAGTTTGATATGACCCCATGTCTCTATTTTCTTAATGCCCAGCAGGACTTTGTTCTTGATCCTGACAGAGAAAATGGGTTTATGACTATTACATACTTTGCTAAGAAATGTATTCTCCTATTGTGGGCCTCTATTGTGGGCCTCTAATACTTCTAAAATGTGGATTGACCAGATTGTTGACTTTCTCCTTCTTGAAAAGCTCACTTATGACCTCCACAAGAGACAGCCCAAGTTTGATAGACTCTGGTCTCCACTACTCAACTATATTTCAAATTGGACAGAGTGAATGTGGTGATTAAGGAAATGAGCAGATACATGTTGTGTAAGGTGCTGTAAAAACTAATTATTTGCTCGTCATCTCAACTAAGGCTGGAAATAGCTAATAAGAACCTTGATATTGCTGCTGCAAGTTTTTATATATATAAATATATATTATTTTTTATCATGTTTATTATATTTTTATTATTTTTTAATTAAGTCTGTCACATCTGTGAATGTGGAATGTGTTTTGTTGGTTGATTGAAAAACAAGAACTTTAAATTGGAAAAAATATATATTTTTATTTTTACAAAAAATAAGAAATGAATGACCTTCAAGCTCTGTTTGGGAAGATTTACATGAAAAGCTAATCAATAGGCCATTCGTTTATATTTTAGCTCACAGATCCCCTTGATGTGTTTTATATTAAGGAGGAGCCATATCGAACAATATAAATACCAATATATATTATTACAAGTTACTTTTGAAGGTTTTGCTTGAACTCGATGAAAGATTACTTTTGACATTCAACCAGATGCTTAAGTCATTTTCTTTCTTTTTTGGGGGGGGGGGGGGGGGTCCAGAGTCAGGCAGGGGTCAGAACCGGGAGGACTATAAGAAGAGAATAGAAAAGGACTATGGGAAAAAACACGCTGGTTGACTTGACTAAACATTCAAGACGAACTGGCACAGAGAGACAGGAAAGGGATAAATACACTGGGGAAAATAAGCAACACCTGGAGGGGGTGGAGACAATCACAGGAACAGGTGAAACAGGTCAGGGCGTGACAAAACTACCAGAATTTTGGGATATTTCAAAATATCTAGTGGCCCTTTTGGGTACTTCAGATTATCACAGGTGTCTGTAATTATCTCTCGTGGCCTTATCATAACAAATAAATGAAATTCATAAAAAATAGGATTTTCCCCCAAAAAATGAATGACAAAGCTGTAAAACATTATTCTAAATATAAACCATCAACTTAATGAGTACCATTGGTGTTTAATATGAAGGTTTTAGCATGAAATATCCTTTATATACATTTACACACTTGTGTATTTATTTTACTATCTCAGTTGTCAGTGTTTTGGCGTCAAACTGGAGGCAATTGTGAAAAAAGTCAATAGTTGGAAGAATTGCAGAGTTAATAAAAAATCATACAATTGTTGATCAGATTCTTTTTTATTATTAATAGGATATTTTCTCTTGAACCATAAGGCCTATCTACTAGACACTCATGGGCAATATGGACGCAGATATAAACAATTAAAACTATACATTAATAAATTTTTGAATAGTTATTCAAGTATATATTATCAAAGTTATGAATTACCAAAGTTCAGATAGATTGCCACAGATTTTCTGTTAATTACCTAAATTACGGAAGATCCGGTAACTTTGGTAAATTACCGGTAGCTTTGCAACCTTAAACATTACCATGTAGGCTTGCTTTGTTGTTTTTATTAATATTTTGTACATGTCGGCATATTTCCTACCAGAGATTTATCTGGTTTAGTATCCTGAAATACAGTAGTTCTTCAGTTCCCCCTCACCAGTTTTCATCCGATGCATGGGCCCACCAAACCAACTGTATCCAAGAGAAAGTGTGCATGAGTTATATGGCCTACCATGAAAGGCATAAAACACACAAGACATTCCACCTTCCATTAGCACAAATTTTATTCCATAGTAGTTTGCAGGTAACTGAGTCTGTAGTGACTTACCCAGTGGTAGATACAATAGACCAATTTAGGCTTCAGCACTAGAGTACTGTTCCATATGCCAAAGGGTCTCATCAGCTTGTCAGCTCCTACTGTAGGTGTGAAATGTTCCCCCCTTTCTCTTAATTTCTCTTTTCATATTTTAGAGACAGCTGTGAGGGGAAATGTAGAGGTGAAAGTGACAGCCATCAGGGCAGACCTGAGGCTTGAATCTCCGTCTGGGGCAATGTGTTGTCCTGAGTTGGCAGCGCTAAACCAGATTCTGACACAAACTGTTCCCCTCTGCCGTTGCCTCTTCTGGTCTTAGACTCCCTCCCATTGTCTGACCATTTGGGTTGCCAGTACCGGCCTGACTTCTAATCCCCCATTGCCTCCCTCCAAACTCCTACACAGTGTGCCCAATCATAACTTTTCACAAAGGGAATCCCACTTGGCTTTCACAGACTGCTCATTACTGGGAGTTTGGAGGGCTATTTGATCAAATGGTAAAAATTTGATAAAATAAAAAAATCCATTGGTTATTAAAAATAGGCTTAAGGAGATTTAGTGGATTAATTAGCTATCCACAACAACCCAAAACAACAATTGGATGATGGGGCTGAGTGATTTCTCCGCTTTTTCTAATCTGCTTCTGGCTTCTTTAAAGTGATTCCTTGAAGACCAATACATGTGTGTTTGCTTTAACTGAGTTTGGTGTATTTATTAAGGATTAGGTTTTTCCAGGAGATGGGAGTCCAACTCCCTGGACATATTACACAACCTGCAGTCCAGTTGTGCAAATAATCCTGCAGCAAAATCTCTACTTCCACCTCTTAACCTACCCCTCGTGATTCTGACACCATTCTGTACTGCTCAATGCAGTATATAGTCATTTAAACAAGACATGTGGATCCATCTGTACACCTGACTCACATAAACAAATACTACAGCTGACTATATAATCCTACAGTACTTACTATAGTATTATGTAGTAAACTGTAGAAGACTGTAGCATACACAACTGTAGTATTCCTCTAACATGTGTAGTACTTACTATATAATATTGTAGTATACTGTAGAATACTATAGTAAATACTACAGTATTATCCACACAAAAAACACTGTAGTAAATATGAATGTAATATCCGCAAAAACACAACACTTTTAAAACTATAGTAAACACTACAGTATTTAATTTGCATATACCCTGCCCATTCTCCTCCCCCATATCCCAGTTTGCCCAACATAGAAACCTACATGCCAAGTTTAGACCATATATCTCTACAGGCATTAGACAAGAGCAAAACCTCTGAACTATCCGTTCAGACCCAAGTCCTACCTACCTACAGGTTAAGGAAGTTGCGCTTTTTTAGTATTTCTCTAGTAGGTTTCCACAAGGAGAAATCCTCCACATCTATCAAATACAGTAAAACACAAATACTACAGTAATGTCCGCAAAAACACTACAGTAAATACGACAGTATTGTCCTCAAAAACACTACAGTAAATACTACATTATACTACAGTCCACCAAAACACTACAGTAAATACTACAGTATACTACAGTCCACCAAAACACTACAATAAATACTATAGTCCACCAAAACTCTACAGTAAATACTACAATATACCACAGTCTGCAAAAACACTACTGTGAATGTTATAGTATTTATACCATAGTGAACTATAGTATTTTTTCATGTGGGGAGTTTCCATAGAAGACATTATGAATGCTGTTATGACTTGAGCTGGCAGGTCTCCTCCCACTCACTAACAGAAGGTTGTTGATGAATGTTACTTTGCCAAACATCAGGGCAAAAAACTCTGGGTCCTGACAATCACTTATTTTTCACTTTCTCAACTTCTCTCTTTACTCACAATGACTAGCTGCTTGCTCTTGTAGCTAAGTCACAGATGGATCCATCACTGGGATGGCACATTCTCCACATCAATACAAGTGGAATGGGGGGGGGGGTTCTGTGACTGAGGAGTGACATGCTGACTGACTGATATGCTCACTGACTAACATTCTGACTGACTGACATGCTGACTGACTGATATGCTCACTGACTAACATTCTGACTGACTGACAGGCTGACTGACTGACATGCTGAGTGACTAACATGCAGAGTGACTGACTGACATGCTGACTGACTGACATGCTGAGTGACTAACATGCAGAGTGACTGACTGACATGCTGAGTGACTAACATGCTGGCTGACTGACTGATTGCCTGACTGACATGCTGACTGACTGACTGACATGCTGAGTGACTAACATGCAGAGTGACTGACTGACATGCTGAGTGACTAACATGCTGGCTGACTGACTGATTGCCTGACTGACATGCTGACTGACTGATATTTTGACTGACTGACATGCTGACTGAATTACATGCTGACTGACTGACAGCTCATTGAGGTCATCATAGGAGGAACTAGACCCCTTCCGTCACTGGCTATAACACTTATATACCTTTGTCTCTGCCTCCAACTCTGTGAAATACAACTACCGGCCTATAATAGGTACTGTACTTCTTTTTGTCCCTGAACACTGACCCCTGCAATCATACAGAACTCAAGTGGCAGGCTGGCAAGATTGCCCATAAGGTGTTATTCTTTATGTTTGAAGGGAGGGAAATACATGGGTTTTCTGTGGTTTCAGTTGCCTTCCGTTTGTTAAAATGATTGGTGTGCAGTAATCGACAATCTAGAATGTCATTTAAGCCTTGTATCATTTTTTAATCCCAATATAGCTACAAGTTTTATTTCCTATCAAAGGAAAGCAGAATGTTTCTCTGACTCTTATAACACGATTAGCAACCCAAATCCCAACAGACCTCCAGTCTAAACCTTGAGAGGGCACACACACACACACACACAAATGTTTGCACACACACAATAAACAGGCACACACATTGACATACACAGCGTACAATTTATGTACTATTTTACAATCCATGAACATTCTGCCACAGATGCAGTATGATTGGATTACAAGGACAACATTTTCCTTTTGTGTTGGTGTGACTGCGCGTTGGTGTGTGTTAATGAGGCAATATGCTTCTGAAATCCTCGGAGAGGGAACATGTGTGGCACAGAGTGTTGTGTTCAGATTGTGTGTAACAGGCAGCCACGCCACGTTAGTTGTTGCCTCTCCAGAGACAACAGTGACTTTTAGAGGACTCACGTGTACATTGTCTCGGAACCTCCGCTCCGCTGTCTTAGGGTGTTTTCACACTTGGTCCCTTTCAGCCCATTTTTGAGAACTCAGTGCGGTTTGCATAATTTTTTTGTGCAGTGTGAACAGGAACTCAGACCCCATGAAGCGAACCCGAAATGAGACCATCTCGAGAGCAGTGGTGGTCGGTGCTGCTTAAGATGAGGGAGGATTCTTTTTTTACATGATCAGCATGGCCTTATTTCTATTAGATCAATATCCAACAACAGCACACATTTTTTTCTGTGAAACTGGGGTGTAATCATCAGCCAAACAGTCAAGAGTTTCTATTGGACAAATTCAGGTAGGTTCCTCCCCTTTTTCCTTCCATCTGCTTCTGTCTAAGAAACGTTTTGCAACAGAATCTGAGTAATGAATACACCCCTGCACATCATCATCATCATCATCATCTCTCTTTTGTGGCACCAATGTGAGAGGTTATGGAAAACAGTGTTGCAGTAGTCTAGTGTGCGGTGCTGGAATAATGACAAGTGAACCTGCCGAGCTTTGTGTTTTTTATTTTATTTTACCTTTATTTAACCAGGCAAGTCAGTTAAGAACAAATTCTTATTTTCAATGACGGCCTAGGAAGAGTGGGTTAACTGCCTGTTCAGGGGCAGAACGACAGTTTTGTACCTTGTCAGCTCGGGGGTTTGAACTCGCAACCTTCAGGTTACTAGTCTAACACTCTAACCACTAGGCTACCCTGCCGTTTACATTGCCCTAAAAAAGTGAACCAAACTCAGACCACCTCTGGAGATGTTCTCAGTTCGGTTGTGGAGTGTTCATACAGTACAAAAAGAGTTCACAAAAATTGGCTGAAACGGACCAAGTGTGAAAACCCTAAATCGGTTCAACCGCTAGGCCTCAAGCGCCCCACCCCTTCAAGCTAATGAGCAGTCATTATGACTGCAACATTCTAACAGTGTAATTATTACATTTCATATATGCCATCGCAAAAATAATAATTTGGTTGTTTTTATGAAGGTCTTAGGTAACATTAGAATATGAAAGTAACACAATAACATTTTCATTCATTTTCATTTCATTCATTCGTTTACTGTAGCCTATGTGTAAAAACAAAAAACACAAACACTAACACCAAATGATAAATGATAAAAACATAATTATAAGCGCCATGTGTGCTTTGTAAATAGTGAAAATCTGCACAAAAGCAATAATGGCATTATAATGAATGTAAGTGTCGATATGACAGCGGTCAAAAATAGTCAATTATTGTCAGCTTGTGCTTACATGGTGTGTCTTCACGCAATGGCATCAGTTGGAGCATGTCCTTTGTCACATAAACAACAAAAGCTGGTGAGTGTGTTGCTGATGTAGTTTTTTGCTTGAGATGTAGGGCCTGCTCTCTCAGGGATGACATTTAGTGCTAATAAGCAGTCTCACCGTTTAATTTGGCGGTAGCCCAGACACCTGCTCAGTGCGCACCGTTCTGGCTTTTTTGTGCTTAGGCATCGGAGGTTTAGGTTCAGGCTGAGGCTCAGAATACAAAGAATAAACATCAGAGATTTCATGATTCATTTCTTCCCCACCATCTGTGTAGTTTTCATTCAGATATTCTCAATTACGCATGCTCTCACTGTGTACTCCAAGTAGGCCAGAGTAGACTGCTTGGACTGCTGTTCTTCATTCACCTGGTGATTACATAATGTTTGTTTCCCCTTGCTCATGAACTCACCCACTCTCCACCTTTCTCCCTCCCATCATACTTCATTTATTTAACCTGTTTGTCACGCCTTGGTCATAGTATTTTGTGTTTTCGTTATATATTTGGTCAGGCCAGGGTGTGACATGGGTTTAAATGTTGTGTTTCGTATTGGGGTTTTGTAGGCATTGGGATTGCGGCTGAGTAGGGGTTTGGCTGCCTGAGGCGGTTCTCAATCAGAGTCAGGTGATTCTCGTTGTCTCTGATTGGGAACCATATTTAGGTAGCCGGGGGTTTCACTGTGTATTTCGTGGGTGATTGTTCCTGTCTCTGTGTAGTGTTCACCAGATAGGCTGTAATTAGGTTTTCACGTTCCGTTTGTTGTTTCGTATATTTTTAAGTTATTTCATGTATCGTCATTAGTTTCTTTAAAGACATGAGTAACCACCACGCTGCAATTTGGTCCGACTCTCCTTCAACAGACGAACACCGTTACACTGTTGTTATAGGTGTGAAATTAGCTTCGGTTCAGTTTCAACACAATTATCTGGGTGATTATCAACTGGGCACAGCACTTTCAACTGTCAGGAGAAGGAGCAGAGGTCGAGAGCCGCTAAAGCAGTCACCCCATGGGTCTCCCGGTCGTGGCCGGCTGCAACAGAGCCTGTACTCGAACCTAGAATCTCTTGTGGCACAGCTAGCACTGCAATGCAGTGTCTTGGACCACTGCGCCACCCGGGAGGCCGGAAGGAAGCATTTCTGAAGTATTCAAACAGGGCCACTGTCGTCGGGGAAAGAGTTGACATAAGAGACCCTCTGGGGACATTTGTCCTCAGACCCAGCTGTGTGACGACATTTGTGGGGTGCACCTGATTTAAGAGGTGTGTGTGGCTCATAATGTATTAATTGGTTAAAGTGTGCATGTGTTGAACGATGATGAAGATAATGAATATTTATTTATCTGTGTACATGCTCCTCTCTGTGTGCATTATCCACCTCCCTCACCCTACCCTCATATATTCCCATGCACACCTTTATGGCGCCACACTCCCATCAGTCTTTCACACAACTTAAATGGTTATTAAGCTCCAGCACATTTGTGAATTTAAGAACCCAGAAATATTTATCCTAATGCGGGTAAATGGTGGATGGTGGAGGAAGGATGCGATCGAAACAGTCACGGAAAGAAGCCCAAACATTTAATAGACCATCCCGAACCGTGAGCCAGACCCCCATGCTGGCTTCATCTCCTTCTTCATCTCTTCGCCTCATCTCTTCTCCCGCTCTGCACATGGCGGGGCACATGAGCTTGGTAGACTGGCACAGGTTTAAGGCCGACAAATCACTTGAACAGTTTCTGCCAAACTAAATGAAGTTTAGCACCGAACACCGTTACTTTCAAACCCAACTGAACACCGTTACTTTCAAACCCAACTGAACACCGTTACTTTAAAACCCAACTGAACACTGTTACTTTAATACCCAACTGAACACTGTTACTTTAATACCCAACTGAACACTGTTACTTTAAAACCCAACTGAACACTGTTACTTTAAAACCCAACTGAACACTGTTACTTTAAAACCCAACTGAACACTGTTACTTTAAAACCCAACTGAACACTGTTACTTTAAAACCCAACTGAACACTGTTACTTTAAAAACCAACTGAACACTGTTACTTTAAAACCCAACTGAACACTGTTACTTTAAAACCCAACTGAACACTGTTACTTTAAAACCCAGGGGAACAGCTTAACTGGATTTACCATTTTATCTCTGACTTTGTCTTTGGACACACTGATGAAAAGTTTAGATTTTCTGACCTAACATTGTTATCTGTTTTGAAGTGATACTACTGTGGAATGAAAGGGCAGAAAAGATTGCTTCTACTATTGCAACCTGTGAGAGAGCATCAAGTAATGGGCTTATAGTACTGAAAATTCAATTTTATCTCTGGTTGCTTCTTAACTTACTGTGTCACTTTCACTGGGCAATAAGCTGACCTCAAAACTTCCTTGATTAAGTGAATCATGAAGAAAATATTTGATGATTCCTTTAAACATGTATGTTGTACTTGATATGACCCCATTGGCATTATGTTGGTCTTCATCAGAAGTCCATGTATTACAATAGACTACTAATTTAAATATCCCCTCCAAGTTTTAGCTACAATTCCCTCTACAATCCCTACTCCTCATTTCCTCCAGGTGACTGAATATCTACAGAAACCAAATCAAACAAAGCAGATATTGCATTTAGCTTTTTTTTCATGCCTAGTATGAATATCTGAAAAGAGTCACACGGCAGACAGAGAGCTTGTACGATCACATCTGATGGTTTTGAATTACGAGGAAATGAATCTGGTTATCCCAGACATCTGGTGTAAAGACACAAGCCCATTTCACTGATCAGATATTCTATCGGTCTTAACCAGAGTGTAGAGCGAAAGATGATTGTGTTTTGCTACATTACACACTTTGTCTTCTGTTGTTTTCTTTTCCCCCTCATTGCTATAGTCATACTGTTCATGTCTTCAGTGCAAATAGAAATCGTAAAGATGTAATTGAAGATCACAATGTGTTGAAAATACGAATTAATTTTGTCAGTGTTTATGAAAGAAATTGTCACTGCTTGGAATCGATGCAGATGTGTCACTAGTCACAACACCCTTCCCTATTCTTAAGGTTTTCCCCCCATTAATCGTATATTCACAACTCCTGTTGTCTGAGCATATATGTTTAAAGGCTCAGTGACGTCCAGCAAATGTGCCATATGAAAGAGTGCATTACCCAGTGTTGCTTCTTGTTCTCCACCATAGAGTTATAAACATTACAGGAAACATAGAGTTATAAACATTACAGGAAACATAGAGTTATAAACATTACAGGAAACATAGAGTTATAAACATTACAGGAAACATAGAGTTATAAACATTACAGGAAACATAGAGTTATAAACATTACAGTTATAAACATTACAGAAACATAGAGTTATAAACACTATAGTTATAAAAACATTACAGGAAACATAGAGTTATAAACATTACAGGAAACATAGAGTTATAAACATTACAGGAAACATAGAGTTATAAACATTACAGGAAACATAGAGTTATAAACACTATAGGAAACGTAGAGTTATAAACATTACAGGAAACATAGAGTTATAAACATTACAGGAAACATATAAACATTACAGAGTTATAAACACTAAAAAACATTACAGGAAACATAGAGTTATAAACATTACAGGAAACATAGAGTTATAAACACTATAGGAAACATAGAGTTATAAACATTACAGGAAACATAGAGTTATAAACATTACAGGAAACATAGAGTTATAAACATTACAGGAAACATAGTGTTATAAACATTACACGAAACATAGAGTTATAAACATTACAGGAAACAGAGTTATAAACACTATAGGAAACATAGTGTTATAAACACTATAGGAAACATTACAGGAAACATAGAGTTATAAACATTACAGGAAACATAGAGTTATAAACATTACAGGAAACATAGTGTTATAAACATTACAGGAAACATAGAGTTATAAACATTACAGGAAACATAGAGTTATAAACACTATAGGGGGGTAAATGTCCTCCACACAGCCTTCTCAGGGAGATAATAAGCTTGCTTGGCTTGAGGCCTTACTGTATAGTAGTTTGTTGGGAGAAAAATGTTGGTTATGGCCTCAAGCTGAGCATGGCCTCAACTGCCATCCAGACATTGACACAAAAAATGATCAATATGCTGACTTTCCCCAACATTACTTCAATAGCATGTGGTGTTTCTGTAATTAATTAAAGTCCCAGTGCAGTCAAAAACATGATTTCCCTGTGTTGTGTATATATACTTCCAAACTATGAGGCTGGAATAGTACCCTGCAAAACACCAGTCTCAACGTCAACAGTGAAGAGGCGACTCCGGGATGCTGGCCTCCTAGGCAGTGTTGCAAAGAAAAAGCCATATCTCAGACTGGCCAATAAAAATAAAAGATTAAGATGGGCAAAAGAACACAGACACTGAACAGAGGAACTCTGCCTAGAAGGCCAGCATCCCGGAGACGCCTCTTCACTATTGACGTTGAGATTGGTGTTTTGCGGGTTCTATTTAATGAAGCTGCCAGTTGAGGACTTGTGAGGCATCTGTTTCTCAAACTAGACACTCTAATGTACTTGTTCTCTTGCTTAGTTGTGCACCGGGGCCTCCCACTCCTCTTTCTATTCTGGTTAGAGCAAGTTTGCACTGTTCTGTGAAGGGAGTAGTATACAGCGTTGTACGAGATCTTCAGTTTCTTGGCAATTTCTCACATTTCTCAGAACAAGAATAGACTGAGTTTCAGAAGAAAGGTCTTTGTTTCTGGACATTTTGTGCCTGTAATTGAGCAGACAAATGCTGATGCTCCAGATACTCAACTAGTCAAAAGAAGGCCAGTTTTATTGCTTCTTTAATCAGAACAACAGTTTTCAGCTGTGCTAACATAATTTGCAAAAAGGTTTTCTAATGATCAATTAGTCTTTTAAAACTATCAACTTAGATTAACTAACACAACGTTCCATTGGAACACAGGAGTGATGTTTGCTGATAATGGGCCTCTGTACACCTATGTAGATATTCCATAAATAATCTGCTGTTTCCAGCTACAATAGTAATTTACAACATTAACAATGTCTACACTGTATTTATGATCAATTTGATATTATTTTAATGGACAGAAAAAGTGTTTTTCTTTCAAAAACAAGGACAATTGTAAGTGAACCCAAACTTTTGAATGGTTTATATATTCCAGACTCTGACATTGTTCATTCTGATAATTCTTAATTATTATTATTATTAAAAATATATATTTTGGGGTTATTGTATTGATAAATATTACTGCACTGTTGCAGCTATAAACATAAGCATTGCGCTGCACCTGCGATAACATCTGCAAATCTGTATGTGCCCAATAAACTTTGATGTGATTTGATTAATACTGTGAAATTGTTAAAATTAGTATTATGCCATTTTAGTGTAAGAGCTATTTGAAAAGACTGGCAGAAAGACTGTTTTGGTGGGATGGAGTTTTGGCCTGCCTGGTGATATCACCCAGCGGTAAATTGGTTAATAGACCAATAAGAAAGAGAGTTCCAAACCTGTCAATAACAGCTATTTTTCAGTTTTCCACTCCCTACTCAGACCACTCCCAGACAGTGTAAGCAACATTCTTGCTTGAGAAATTGTTATTTTTTAAATTTTCCTTTTATCTTCGAAGGACAGATCTTTTTTTGATTTTTGTACAGCTTTTCTGCTACATATACATTTTACAAATACATTTTACATATACATTTTGCAAACACATTTTACATACATGGTACTTTTATATAAAGCAGTCACCTAACAATAATACATTACCAAACATAAACTCTTTAATCCCACCTCTCAGCCACTCTCACCCCATCCCACCTATCACTGTAGACCTCAGCGCTTTAATCCCACCTCTCAGCCACTCTCACCCCATCCCACCTATCACTGTAGACCTCAGCGCTTTAATCCCACCTCTCAGCCACTCTCAGCCCATCCCACCTATCACTGTAGACCTCAGCTCTTTAATCCCACCTCTCAGCCACTCTCAGCCCATCCCACCTATCACTGTAGACCTCAGCTCTTTAATCCCACCTCTCAGCCACTCTCAGCCCATCCCACCTATCACTGTAGACCACAACCGTTTGGTTTCCATGTGCCATATATTTTTCAATTGTGCTGTAATTTTTTACCTTTCTAATCGTATAGTGTCCACAGATTGTGAGCTAAAGATGAAAACCTTTCCTATGAGTATTATTATATTATTTATTGACTGTGTCACGCCCTGACCTGAGTATTCTTTGTTTTCTTTATATATTTTGGTTAGGTCAGGGTGTGACATGGGTGATGTATGTGTTTTGTACTAGATACTTTTGTACTTGTGTCCTCCAACATCTTCACAAGGTCCTTTGCTGTTGTTCTGGGATTGATTTGCACTTTTCGCACCAAAGTATGTTCATCTCTAGGAGACAGAACGCATCTCCTTCCTGAGTGATATGACGGCTGCATGGTCCTATGGTGTTTATACTTACGTACTATTGTTTGTACAAATGCATGTGGTACCTTCAGGCGTTTGGAAATTGCTCCCAAGGATGAGCCAGATTTGGCTGATTTCTTTTGATTCTCCCATGATATCAAGCAAAGAGGCCTTGAAATACATCCACAGGTACACCTCCAATTGACTCAAATGACGTCAAGCAAGAAATTAGCAAGAAATTTGTGGAGTGGTTGAAAACAATTTTTAATGACTCCAATCTAAGTGTATGTAAACTTCCGAAATTCAACTGTATGTACCATGCTGTTGGTGGCAATACTTTGATGTAATAATTTAACTTGAAAATCATGCAAGTGTTGAATCAAGTGTTGTTTTTTGTACCCGTTCATAAACCATGTGCCATGGAATTGGTACATCGAAAATCTATTCCCATGTATGTTGCAACCTGTATGGCGCAGCTGTCAACATCTTTGTCCTCAAATGAAACTGGTATATTTTTCGATTTCTGCCAATTCCTTTCAGCCAATTTGTAACTTTAATATTGGGCAGGCAAACAAGTTCCCTACCTTTCTCCCTTTTCCACTTGCCTCCTCCATTTTTGTGGTAATGCTGCAATCAGTTGGTTGTCAAGTTGGATTATGCAGATATTCACATATTTTCGATGCATATCATTCACGAATATATATATATATATTTTAAATGTAAATCATAAAGAATGTTATTTTATTAGTCAATATATTTTAGTTTAACCATAACATTTGTAGTAATATTTGTTTGATCTTTTCTGGAGGATAAAACTGAAATTGTAACTAGCTTTGTATGGCTTGTTTAAGAAAGGGCGATACTTTAAACAAAATTTCATTTTCAATTAGTCGGAAATGAGAAGTTGTCATTTTTTAACAAAGGATGAGCTTATGTATGAGTGAAGCTCATAAAAATCTTGAGTCATCGGCACATTGACACTTTCGTTTTTATCCCCTGGATTTCTAACCCCTTGATGTTCTTGTTGAATCTAATTTTAATAGCTAGTATTTCAATGGCCATAATAAATAGATATGGAGACAACGGACAGCCTTGTTTTACTCCTCTTAAAAGCTCAATACTTTCTGAGAAGAAACTATTGTTTATTATTTTATATCTGGGTATGCTGTACATAACTTTAACCCATTGTATAAGAGAGTCATCGAAATTAAAGTAATCCAGGCATTTATGTATAAATTCAAGTCGTACTTTATCAAACGCCTTTTCAAAATCTGCTATGAAGACCAGGCCTGGTGTCTTTGATGTTTCATAATGTTCAATTGTTTCAAGTAATTGTCATATATTATCTTCAATATATTGTCCATGTAAAAAACATGTCTTATCGGGATGAATATCTGGTAAAATCTTTTTTTATTCTATGCTATGCATTTCACCAGAATATTCGCATCACAAGATTGAAATGTAAGAGGCCTCCAGTTTTTTTAAATGGACTGGATCTTTATACTTACCACCTGGGTCCTGTTGTCCTAGCAATGAAATCAGACCTTCTTGTTGAATATCTAAAAGTCTACAATTTTTATAGGAGTAATTAAAACATGCTAATAATGGATCTATGAGTAATTAAAAATAGGTCTGATATACCTCTACTGGTATACCATCAACCATCAAATTCTTTGCTAAGAAGCTATTTCTATTTCTTTTTGACCATTTTATTTGAAAATAATCACAGTAAGGTACTTAATTGTTTCCCAGAAATGATTTGATATCGAGATAGAAACGACTGCATTGGACTGTTAAAGCAAACACAATGCATTCGGAAATGATTCAGATCCCTTGACTTTTTCCACATTTTGTTACGTTACGTAGTTTTTTTCCCCACACATCAATCTACACACAATACCCCATAATGACAAAGCAAAAACAGGTTTTTAGACATTTTTGCAGATGTATATAGAATGAAAACTGATATTACATTTGCATAAGTATTCAGACCCTTTACTCAGTACTTTTTTAAAGCACCTTTGGCAGCGATTACAGCATTGAGTCTTCTTGGGTATGACGCTACAAGCTTGGCACACCTGTATTTGGGGAGTTTCTCCCGTTCTTCTTGGCAGATCCTCTCAAGCTCTGTCAAGTTGGATGGGGAGCGTCGCTGCACAGCTATTTTCAGGTCTCTTCAGAGATGTTCGATCGTGTTCAAGTTCGGGCTCTAGCTGGGTCACTCAAGGACATTCAGAGACTTGTCCTGAAGCCACTCCTGCATTGTCTTGGCTGTATGATTTTATATATTTTTATTTAACCTTTATTTAAATAGGCAAGTCAGTTAAGAACAAATTCTTATTTACAATGACGGCCAAGGAACTGCCTTGAACAGGGGAATAACAACACATTTTTTGCTTGTCAGCTCGGGGATTCGATCTAGCAACCTTTCGGTTACTGGCCCAACACTCAAACAACTAGGCTACCTGCTGCCCCAGGGCTGTTGTCCTGTTGGAAGGTGAACCTTTGTCCCAGTCTGAGGTCCTGAGTGTTCTGGAGCAGGTTTTCATCAAGGATCTCTCTACACTTTGCTCCGTTCATATTTCCCTCGATCCTGACTAGTCTCCCAGTCCCTGCCTCTGAAAAACATCCCCACAGCATGATGCTGCCACCACCATGCTTCACCGTATGGATGGTGGCAGGCTTCTTCCAGACATGATGCTTGGCATTCAGGCCAAGGTAATCAATATTGTTTAATCTCCCTGACCAAGGCCCTTCTCCCACAATTTCTCAGTTTGGCCAGGAGGCCAGCTCTAGGAAGAGTCTTGGTGGTTCCAAACTTCTTCCGTTTAAGAATGATGGAGGCCATTGTGTTCTTGGGGACCTTCAATGCTGCAGACACAATCCTGTCTCGGAGCTCTACGGACAATTCCTTCGACCTCATGGCTTTGTTTTTGCTCTGACATGCACTGTCAACTGTGGACCTTATATCGACAGGTACAGTGGGGAGAACAAGTATTTCATACACTGCCGATTTTGCAGGTTTTCCTACTTACAAAGCATGTAGAGGTCTGCAATTTTGATCAGGTACACTTCAACTGTGAGAGACAGAATCTAAAAAAAAAAAAAAAAATCCATAAAATCACATTGTATGATTTTTAAGTAATTCATTTGTATTTTATTGCATGACATAAGTATTTGATACATCAGAAAAGCAGAACTTAATATTTGGTACAGAAACCTTTGTTTGCAATTACAGAGATCATACGTTTCCTGTAGTTCTTGACCAGGTTTGCACACACTGCAGCAGGGATTTTGGCCCACTCCTCCATACAGACCTTCTCCAGATCCTTCAGGTTTCGGGGCTGTCGCTGGGCAATACGGACTTTCAGCTCCCTCCAAAGATGTACTATTGGGTCAGGTCTGGAGACTGGCTAGGCCACTCCAGGACCTTGAGATGCTTCTTACGGAGCCACTCCTTAGTTGCCCTTGCTGTGTGTTTTGGGTCGTTGTCATGTTGGAGGACCCAGCCACGACCCATCTTCAATGCTCTCACTGAGGGAAGGAGGTTGTTGGCCAAGATCTCGCGATACATGGCCCCATCCATCCTCCCCTCAATACGGTGCAGTCGTCCTGTCCCCTTTACAGAACAGCATCCCCAAAGAATGATGTGCTGCAGGATTTTAATCCATTCTTTGAGACTGTGGTCCCAGCTCTCTTCAGGTCATTGACCAGGTCCTGCCGTATAGTTCTGGGCTGATCCCTCACCTTCCTCATGATCATTGATGCCCCACGAGGTGAGATCTTGCATGGAGCCCCAGACCGAGGGTGATTGACCATCATCTTGAACTTCTTCCATTTTCTAATAATTGCGCAAACAGTTGTTGCCTTCTCACCAAGCTGCTTGCCTATTGTCCTGTAACCCATCCCAGCCTTGTGCAGGTCTACAATTTTATCCCTGAAGTCCTTACACAGCTCTCTGGTCTTGGCCATTGTGGAGAGGTTGGAGTCTGTTTGATTGAGTGTGTGGACAGGTGTCTTTTATACAGGTAATGAGTTCAAACAGGTGCAGTTCATACAGGTGAGTGGAGAACAGGAGGGATTCTTAAAGAAAAACTAACAGGTCTGTGAGAGCTGGAATTCTTACTGGTTGGTAGGTGATCAAATACTTATGTCATGCAATAAAATGCAAATTAATTACTTAAAAATCATACAATGTGATTTTCTGGATTTTTGTTTTAGATTCCGTCTCTCACAGTTGAAGTGTACCTATAATAAAAATTACAGACCTCTACATGCTTTGTAAGTAGGAAAAACTGCAAAATCGGCAGTGTATCAAATACTTGTTCTCCCCACTGTATGTGCATTTCCAAGTCATGTCCAAACAATTGAAAAGGGTTCTGAATACTTTCTGAATGCACTGTATGTTATCATCCTGGAATGACTCGCTGCTAATCATTAGTTCTAATAATGCTCAAAATTGTATATTGATTTAAAATTGTATTTTAACTTGTTCCCTTGCAGGCGAGGATGACAGCTTGGCCCTCAAGGGGAAACTGACCGTGGGGGACATCTTCAGGAAGAACTTCAAGGTTCACGACCCTGAGGCCAAGTGGATCAACAGTGAGTACTCTATTGATGTTGTAGAGGGGTTGGCGTGGGACATTCATATCGGTGACACTCATGTATTCACTGTGGACATTCAAACAGAGTTATACATTTCCAACCAACAGGTACACATGCTGGATTTTAATTTGAGACAGTTTTCTACAATAACCCTGCAACAACAGGAAATGTGAATTATTACGTGGATTATAATTATTTTCACGAGGGAAAATGCATACATTTTTCAAAATTGAAATTACACATTTCAGAAGCCTTTTTCAACCTAAAATAAAAAAGGTTTTCCTGCAAAATCCAGGCTGTGTCACAACCGGCCGTGGTTAGGAGTCCCATAGGTTGGCGCACAATTGGCCGAGCGGCATCCGGGTTTGGCCGGTGTAGGCCGTCATTGTAAATAATCATTTGTTCTTAACTTACTTGCCAAGTTAAATAAAGCTTAAATAAAAATAAAAAATATAATAATTATAATAATAAAACAGGGTGATCAAATTAAGATCCATAAAGCTCTTTTGTAATGGTAACAAACCTGAGTTACAGCAGGAACACTAAAGTTTTCATTTGAAGACATGAACTTGAAGACATTTTCAGCACTGCTTTCTATTGAATGTAATGGGGCACTTCGGCTTCCTACCCAGCTAGCATTGATTTAGAATCATTATGACCATGGTGTGAATAACATGGATTGATCACTTAGTTCCACTAACAACAACTTCTGCACCAATGATCTCATTGCCCATCATTGAATCAGCTCAACTGTATATGTTAGCAATGACAGTGTAATGAGTGTGTGTTGAATCAATGTCAAGTGAAACGGTGTGCATGCCTGCTGGCGTGCGCTGCGATCATCTGTCAAATCCAATATACATCTAAACCACATAACCTGTTACCTTGGATCTTGTTTTTATAAGAGGAGCTACAGCTAATATTTTTGCATTAATATTGCTGCAATCATCATTATGAACTGTCACGGTGTGGGCCAGCATGTACACTACTGTACTAAACATACACAGTCCAGAGAATATCACAATTATTGAAGAGAACACAGTCAATTTGGGAACTACAATGATGGGAACTGCTAAAACGGGTGAAGGCACAGGATTGGCTCAATTCTATCCTCTTGTGTAAAACAGTGAAAGGGTGCTTGAAGCTAACCATCGATCACACCAAAATTAAATATTTATTCTAGTTGGACATGTTGCCCGGAAAATAAAATAAAATCAAAACAAACCTTAAATTGCAACTGTTGAAACAGGCTAGACACCCATTATCTTACTGCTGGGTTGAAAATGATCAGAGCCTGACTCCGAGAGGTACTTTACAGCCAAAGGATTAATGAAGCAGTTTTGATTTAACTTATGCCTAATGAAGCCGTCTTCTCCTACCAGCCACTAGTCTCTCCAAGAGAGGGTGCAGATGGGCGAGTACACAGAGTACAGTACGTCAAGGACTGTTCAAGTACTATAGAGCTTCCTTTCTTCATTCCTTCCTTCCCCTCCTTGATATAATTACTAATCTGACTCATTTAGATGGTTGAAAGCAAGGTCTCTAAACATACTGCTTTCACCAATTCAGTCATATCTGATCAGTAGTGACTCTCTTGTTCCTGGTGTTTCTCATGACCCACAAAATAGTCAACAAAACAATTAAAGTAAATGAGTTGCAGGAAACTGTACTAGAACAGGGGTAATATGCATTGTCTGGATGTGACCATCGGTGCCTCTTTAAAAGTATTTTTTCTCACTGCATGAAACCAAGAATAAATACTGTAGTATTTTCCTTTTTTAATAGAATGACGCATTCTGTCACTTTGATAAGCTGATTAATATGTTCATCCATACATCTTCCAGGCTGTATGCAGCCACTGTGAAATGAGTTGTGACCTTAAAGACATGCCTTTCTACTGCAGCTGTTTTTGGCCTGCGAAGAAAGTCTTCTTAGGGAGCCTGTAGATGCAGCTGCCATAGAAGGAAAGAGTGCTTTGTTAGTATGTCATATTCATTTAGCGTTCGTGATGTGCAGAACGGCGAGCTTTCAGAACTGTTGGGAACATTTGCAATTATTGGCTTCCGAGGACAGGACTGAAATTGATGTTTTTATTGTAAAACTAAATTTTCCCTGAATTTTATATTTTCGCCATCCCTGTTTTCCTTAAGCGATAAATCAATTTCCTGGGAAACATTTGTGATGAAACCTCAATAATTGTTTATGAATAGATGATGTTATTTTGTCATTGATAAGTCCAGATCCTTTTTGGGGTCTTTTATGGGAGTATAAGGCTGTGCTCATTTTTATTTAATTGTACCTTTATTTAACTAGGCAAGTCAGTTAGGAACAAATTCTTATTTTTAATGACGGCCTAGGAACAGTGGGTTAACTGCCTTGTTCAGGGGCAAAATTACTGATTTTTACCTTGTCAGCTCGGGGATTCGATTTTGCAACCTTTCGGTCTCTAGTCCAATGATCTAACCACTAGGCTACCTGCCGCCTCATCATTGAATTCATACAACACAAGCGACTCATGAAGGTGTTGAGATTTTAATAACCCTTCGGCCTTGTTTCATCACAATCTATAACAGGAACCTTGCAGCACTGTGTGCCTCCATGGAACTCTCCTACATTGGCCTTGTCCCAGATCTGTTTGTGCTGTCTTGCCAACTCCTATGTTTATTGTCATGTCACAATGACCACAGAATTTGGCAACATTGATATCCTGTGTATGCCCACCCCGATGTAAAATCACAATCAAATGCACCCAGCAACAACATCCTTTTCATCCAACAATGATACATTCAAGCCTGGTTAATGTTATGGCATGAGTTCTAGCAGCTGCTGTATGTCTGAATGAAGCAGCTCTCCGTGTCCGCCTATAATGACTCCTACACTCTGGTTGACCCCCTCGGTCCTGATGGCTGATGTATGCTAAACATGTAGGGAGAAGTGATTTGCTGAACGGCATCAAGCAAACAGATGCATGATTGGCCAGATAAGTATATTTTAACCTTGATCCGAGCTGATGGCTGACCTGGTGGTGATTTGCATTAGAGGAGCACCACAAGTAAAGTAGTGCCCCCTAGTGTTTACAGCTTAATTTTTATAGAGAGTGCCAGTCATTCATAAAATTCAGATTACTGGTATGATTGTAATGAGCTAGCAGGTCAGTCTAAAAGTCCTCATGTTTTTGAATGGAATTAAGTAATTAATGCACCTGGCCTTTGGCCACCATAGTCTGTTCAGGTAAGTCCCCCTCTTCAAAAAAAGACTGCAATTTAAAAAATGAGCAGTGTGTTGGTAAAATCCCTGGGGATGCCAAGTCAGGGGGAAAAAGCCATATTACAACCTATGTGTTGTGATAATTGCATTGTTTGCTCTATAACCAACTGCTCTTAAACGCTAGTAAAACGAAATGCATGCTCTTCAACCGATAGCTGCGGGCACCAGCCTGCCCGCCTAGCATCACTACTCTGGACGGTTCTGACTTAGAATATGTGGACAACTATAAATACCTAGGTGTCTGTATAGACTGTAAATCCTCCTTCCAGACTCATACTAAGCTTCTCCAATCGAAAATTAAATCTAGAATCGGCTACCTATTTCGCAACAAAGCATCCTTCACTCATGCTGCCAACCATACCCTCGTAAAACTGACTATCCTACCGATCCTTGACTTTGGCGATGTCATTTGCAAAATAGCCTCCAACACTCTACTCAGCAAATTGGATGCATTCTATCACAGTGCCATCCGTTTTGTCACCAAAGCCCCATATACTACCCACCACTGCGACCTGTATGCTCTCGTTGGCTGGTCCTCGCTACATATTCGTCGCCATACCCACTGGCTCCAGGTCATCTATAAGTCTTTGCTAGGTAAAGCCCTGCCTTATCTCAGCTCACTGGTCTCCATAACAACAACCACCCGTAGCACGCGCTCCAGCAGGTATATTTCACTGGTCATCCCCAAAGCCAACACCAGGTGAAAGCTATGATCCCTTATTGATGTCACTTGTTAAATCTACTTCAATCAGTGTGGATGTAAGGGGAGGGCAAGACATTCACCCTTTGAACGGGGTATAGGACTACGTGCCAGGCGAGAGTTGGCCTCTGGGTTAAGTGGGCGGGTGTTAAGGAGTTTGGCGTGTTATGTTTTGGAGGACGCATGACTCAACCTTCGCCTCTCCAGAGCCCATTGGGGAGTTGCGGTGAGTTGCAGCGAAAAATTATAATAAATATAATATCAAGGGAGGCCAAATGCTTGTTGGCTTCCCTTGCTATTGAATTCCATGCTACAGGCGGCAAAAATGTCAATGCACTTTTAGGCCGTGCTAGTCATACTGAGACAGAGGGGCGCGTTTCACTCACTCAGATGCTTTCTCCGGTGAGATACATTCAGCCTCATGAAGGAAAATTATGAAACAAAGAGAGATCAATTATTTTCTATGTTTTTAAAATGCATTGGTAAATTTTGGGGGGGAAGCCTGGCTTTCATTGGCATCCACGAATACACCCCACAGTCCTGTAATGGTTTATGATCATTCTTTCTGGACCGGCTGCAACTCAAAATCATCAAGTTGATGTTTGAAGAGGGATAGATAGCATGGGTCATCGCCAGAGTTTCATGTAAGTGGAACGGCAGATTTCCTCATCTTCGTCTGAAGAGGAGTAAGGATCGGACCAAGATGCCGCATTGTTAGTGTTCATCACGATTTTAATATGAAACACACTGAACACTATGAAATACAAAAACGTGAAATAACCAAACCGAAACAGTACCATGTGGCAACAAACACCCACAAACCAACAGTGAAACCCAGGCTACCTAAATATGGTTCTCAATCAGGGACAACAATAAACAGCTGCCTCTGATTGACAAACATTTCAGGCCAAACACAGAAATAGAATAACATAGAAACACAAACATAGATTGCCCACCACAAGTCACGCCCTGACCATACTAAATAAAGACAAAACAAAGGAAATAAAGGTCAGAACGTGACAGTAAGTGTCACACCCTTACCTTTGAGATCCATTTGTTTCTCTATTTGGTTAGGTCAGGGTGTGATTTGGGTGGGCATTCTAGTTTTTCTATTTCTATCTACTTTGTTGGCCGGGTATGGTTCCCAATCAGAGGCAGCTGTCTATCGTTGTCTCTGATTGGGGATCATACTTAGGCAGCCTTTTCCCCCACCTTTAGTGTGTGGGATCTTGACTATGTTTGTGTGTAGTTGCTTTCTGCACTGCATGTAGCGTTACGGTCGTGTTTGTATTGTTGTTTTTTTCGGTGACATTTAAATAAAAGTCAAATGTACGCCGACCATGCTGCACCTTGGTCCAATCCATCTCTAAATGATTGTGACAGTAAGAGACCTATGAATGAGTGATATTGATCAATATACATCAGTAGGATGGTTTGGTAGTGCTAATGCTATTTAATCGAAAGAACCCATCTATATACACATCATTGGTTTTACTCTGGATATTTTAGTAAATGGCAGTCTGTTGTAGTGTAACATACAGTAGGCTAAGCATTATACCATATGAAATTCACAGCACATCCCTAGAGATGTCTTTATAGGCCTATGAATTCTCACTGTCCTGAATAAGAATCTTACATATCTCACAATGCCGACGTGTATTAACCTTACCCTCCCAGCAGGTATTTGCAGTCAATATTTCTGTTAAACCAAAACCACATTCTATTCATGTTTAATGTAATTTACTCAAGTCTGCCCTATGCAAATGTTATGTACTCTTGCTTGTTGTGTTCTGTGGCTCTGAGGCAGAAAAAAAATACTTTTAATTTAAGAACGTGAAAGCCATGGTAAGGAGGATTAATGTTGCAATTATGGGTCCGGTTTGATGCCGTCCGGTGGACTCATAGGAATCAACAAATGGGCCAGTGGTGAAAAATGTATTGGTGTTGCCGATAACCGTAAATCAACGTAAAACTCCCATCCAGCCCACCGGACAGGAGCCATCAGCAGCTCATACACTTCTATTCACCTCCTACTTTGGGGAATGTGTTCATGCAATACACTATAGAGATATGGCAAAGCTCTCTGTTGTGTAATTGTATTGTTGTATGAGGGAGGCTTGTCTATGGCCCCTTTCAGAGATAAGGTTGAAAGGGGGATACCTAGTCAATTGTACAATTGAATGCATTCAACTGAAATGTGTCTTCCGCATTTCACCCAATCCCTCTGAATCAGAGAGTTGCGGGGGGCTGCCTTAATCATCTGCACCATCAGTGTAGAGTGTGAAATAAAGGCATGGCCATGGGGGAAAGTTTATGTATAGACGTCCTCAAGAGGACTGAACTCAATAGAAAGTAAACTTCCCTCCATGTATACAAAGACATGCGTGAGTATTATTCACACACCTCCATTCTAAAAAATCTATCATAATTGTACAAGCAAACAGTTTTTTAAATTTTTACTCTTATTTTACCAGGTAAAACTTTCTAATTTACAGCAACGACCTGGGGAATAGTTACAGAAGGGGGATGAATGAGCCAATTGGAAGCTGGGGGTGATTAGGTGGCCATGATGGTATGAGGGCCAGATTGGGAAGTAAGCTGCATACATAAGACCATATAAATGTCTCTGTCACCTGCTGCTTACTCCTGCTTGACCACCCTATGACCTGACATGCTAACGGAAAGATTGAACCGCGAGTGGCAAACACCATGCCACACACAAAGCCACCTGAAAGTATTCCCCCCACTCTGAAAATATTTTTAATTAGAGTTGTTTTAGAAACCCATTTAGTTTTATAGCCCATCTGATCCAAAGGGCATCGGAGATTTAAGACTGTATACGGTGGAAGGAGAGAGACACCCTTTTATTTTGTCCCAGACAGGCCCCTATAACTCTCTCCCAGCTGCGTTTTTTTAGCAGCCTAACCATCATCCTCTTAGCCTTCAGGAGGACAGATGACCTGGAACAGGAAAGAAAAATACATTTCACACCTAGCTTTACATTGTAGCCTCCGCTCACCTGTCGTTTAATGATACAAACCTGTTCAGGTCGTAAACTGGTTTTAATGTCACCATGTCAACTAGCTTAGCCCCACTGGGAAGCTTTATCGAAGGGGAGACATCTCTCTGCTCAATGATCGGGTTATATATTTGGATAAACGTATGAGTATTCTTTGGTGGCGTGTTCCGTGTTGGCACTCAGAGGTAGTATCAAGCAAGCAGTGGTACATTGTATGAGTTTTGCGGCATAGTGCCAGAACTCAGGCGTTACAAAGGAAATATTGAGAGGCCTGAACAAAATGAATGGGCTGCTGCGTCTCCCTGGAGAAGAATGGAGAGAATGGGACAAGTAAATGGAAGCAGAGGGAGAGAATAAGGTCCTTCACATGGTTGGTTAAGTGCGGTGACTATAATATCATCATATTCAGCAAGACAGATGGGCCTGGGAAACTAGTGTTTCTGATGGCAATCATTTGCCATCAAAAACACTTTTTGGACAGATTGGCTATGTGTTTGCAGATTGAACCGGTTTGCTTTTAAGGGAATTAAACCTGGACGACAGAACAAAAATAGCGAAATGAGGTTGAGGAGAAGGTACAATTTGAGGAATAGAGAGTTATATTTTAGCTTTGTCCTTGGTGTTTTATCCCTTACTGAAAAAAACTGGTGCAAATGCATAAAATATGTAGATATGTTTGACTAATAGTCCATGGATTGGGAAGTAAAGTTTCACGTTGTTTTCCTAGAAGCTAGCCTGGTGGCCAGAGCTGCACTGACTGTGCATATGCATGTTATTCTCTCATTCTAATGAAGCTGTCATCTTCAGTTAGTGCAGGGAACAGCTTGCCTGAAGCCTCAATGAGGCACACCGGTACAAAGCATACAGTCAAATGAAAGCTGTAGGGTTCAGAGGAGGGGATGGTAGAGTGCTAGTGTGAGATCATAGAAGCCATTAGAGTTTAAGTGGGAATAGTCACAAGGTACTTGGTCTTTGAAGTGATGTGTTGTTGGAAAGGGGAATGTCTATGGCACTTTAACTAATTTTACAGTACATATTATTTATTTATTTCTCTCTTTCTCTCTCTCTCTTTCACACACACACACACACACACACACACACACACACACACACACACACACACACACACACACACACACACACACACACACACACACACACACACACACACACACACACACACACACACACACACACACACACACACACACACACACACACACACACACACACACACACACACACACACACTGTCCTCCTGTGATCTGTAGTGAGTGAGGGAGGTTGCCCAGAGCAGGAGACTGAATGAATAAGACATGTTGCAGGAGCAGAGGTGAAGATCACAGGGGGAAGCCAATGCCCTGGGCTAACGCCGAGCTGGTCAACGGAGCCCTGATGAAGACCTAGTGGAAGGAGAAGGAGGGCAAGATGGAGTGAAGGAGAATGTCAGAGAGCAAGACTGAGAATTCCCTTGGTGGTGTGAAACAGGGATGAATAGATGGCAATGGTCTGAGCGGAAGCCCTGGTGTCTTTGAAAGGAAAAGAAAGACTGGAGACTGTATGGCGACAGAGAGGGAGAGTGGTGGAGAAGAGGACAGGGTGAAGGCTGAAATTATGGGCTCTGTTCGGGTGCATGGTTGGCATGGAAAGAATGAGTGATCTCAGATGACTGGAAGGGTGGTAAATGGATAAATACAAACTACATACAGAATAAAGATTGGACTCTGAGGGAGGGAAAGAGACAGGCGGAATGACAGTTGAAAAATATGGCCAGCCAAGTGTATGTTTAGGATGAAGTTCAGAGATAACATATCTAAAGGGGGAGGAGAAGAGATGGAAAGATGATAGTAGCTTACCTTAGCTTTAGCTTTACATGGATACAAAACAGGAAAAAGGAATAGCATATTAGAAGATATAATGGATTGATGGACTTCTTTCCCAGATGCTCTCAAGTGCTTTACATTGATATGTTGGACATGTGCTGATTCAAAGGATAGAAAAATAAAAAGTGAGTACTTAGGATTCAGGATGAGATTCAGTGAGACAGGATGAGCAATCAGGATGCACTATATTTTAATCTTTACTCCTGATACGAAGCTGTTAATATATTCCAGTAAACTGGAGAGCTGTTGATTGCATAATTTGCATTCATTATTTGACCAGTGCAATCTAAAAACCCAGAATTGTCAATCATAATTTTATGAATGAATGTCATTGTGATGGACAATTAGTTATCCCAGCAGATATAGAATGCTCCCCATAACAATCTGTAGTCCCCGATTAACACTCTAAACCAGAGCTGTTTGCTCGGCCCTTATTGGCTCTTGACTGAAACAACATTCAGAAATAGGCTTTTATCGTCCTTGTCTGGTAAAGGGCAAAGTCATTGTGAAGATAGGAAAACTAAATTCACTTTCATCTCTTTGTTGCAATTGTTTACTCACTCTGGAGACGGTCTTTGTGATTGCAGGTGTAACTGTTGATTGTTTCCACTTGCCACTGCAGAAATATGTATTTAATGATTATGTATTTCTATTGGTTGGTTGAATTTACATATCAATAAGGTGTTATGCCATTGGTTAAGCTTGCAGATAGGGGGAGATTGCGAATGTCAATTCTTCCTAGTCTGATCTTGACCTGCAAGATGTAGGTCACGTTCTGAAATACTGGATTATATTTTCAGATTTACAATATGTAAGAGTTCATGTCCTGGTGTGTGTGTGTGTGTGTGTGTGTGTGTGTGTGTGTGTGTGTGTGTGTGTGTGTGTGTGTGTGTGTGTGTGTGTGTGTGTGTGTGTGTGTGTGTGTGTGTGTGTGTGTGTGTGTGTGTGTGTGTGTGTGTGTGTGTGTATACTGTATATGCAGTACCAGTCACAAGCTTGGACACACCTACTCATTCAAGGGTTTTTCTTTTTGTAAATTATTTTCTACATTGTAGAATAATAGTGAAGACATCAAAACTATGAAATAACACATACGGAATCATGTATTAACCAAAAAAATGTTAAACAAATTCAAATATATTTTAGTTTCTTCAAAGTATCCACCCTTTGCCTTGATGACAGCTTTGCACACTCTCCTCTTTTTAAAAATGTTTCATTGAACCTTTATTTAACCTTTATTTAACCAGGCAAGTCAGTTAAGCACAAATTCTTAATGACGGCCTACCAAAAGGCAAAATGCCTCCTTTGGGGACGGGGGCCTGGGATAAAAAATAAATATAGGACACACATCACTGTAACTGACAGTTAGACTTACAGGTTATGTCGTTGTCTTTTGTTTGAATTGTTTATGTGTCCGCTGTGCGGGAGAAATGATAATACAAGCGGCACTATGTAGCTAATACTGTTGTAACGAGGATCCGTATTGTAGCAACACACTTTTGGAGGGAAGGCAATCCTGCGCTGCGTTAGCTAAGTTTTCATGTCATCGGGTGTAGTTCATAAAGGTTGAAGAGTGTATGTTAGGATGAAGTGTGAATTCATGCCAGGAATAATAAGTGTGAAGTTTGATTTCCTCCCTTCTGTAATAAGCAGCCAATGAGGTATTTGTTCCTTTATTCATGTGTTAATCTGAACCTGTTATAACGCCGGTTAAACTGTTATGTATGTAAGCACTTCAGAGTTATACCAAGCTAATAAGTCACTCTTAAGATAAGGTTGTAAGAGTGTGCTTAACTGTATTTTTCATTTACTTTATAGTTCTCACGGAAGGTGATAATTCTGACTAAAACTACAGAATAAAGCTGCCAGTTAAAATCAAGGAACGGTTGTGCTCGTGGTTACCGAAGGGAGCTACAATCACAACAAGAGAGACAACACAACAAGAGAGACAACACTACATAAAGAGACAGCAACATAGCAAAGCAGCAACACATGACAACACAGCATGGTAGCAACACAACATAACAACAACATGTTAGCAACACAACATGGTAGCTGCACAAAACATGGTACAAACATTATTGGGCACAGACAACAGCACAAAGGGTAAGAAGGTAGAGACAACAATACATCACACAAAGCAGCCACAACTGTCAGTAAGAGTGTCCATGATTGAGTCTTTGAATGAAGAGATTACTTATCACCCCAGTACATTCCTCTATAGCCCCAGTACATTCTTTATAACCTCAGCACTTTACTCTATAGCCCCAGTACATTCCTCTATAGCCCCAGTACATTCTCTATAGCCCTAGTACATTCTCTATAGCCCTAGTACATTCTCTATAGCCCCAGTACATACCTATATTGCCCCAGTACATTCTCTATAGCCCCAGTACATTCTCTATAGCCCCAGTACATTACTCTATAGCCCCAGTACATTACTCTAGAGCCCCAGTACATTACTCTATAGCCCCAGTACATTCTCTATAGCAACAGTATATTCCTCTATAGCCCCAATACATTACTCTATAGCCCCAGTACATTACTCTATAGCCCCAGTACATTACTCTAGAGCCCCAGTACATTACTCTATAGCAACAGTATATTCCTCTATAGCCCCAGTACATTACTCTATAGCCCCAGTACATCCTCTATAGCCCCAGTACATTACTCTATAGCCCCAGTACATTACTCTATAGCCCCAGTACATTCTCTATAGCAACAGTATATTCCTCTATAGCCCCAGTACATTCTCTATAGCCCCAGTACATTCCTCTATAGCCCCAGTACATTACTCTATAGCCTCAGTACATTACTCTAGAGCCCCAGTACATTACTCTATAGCCCCAGTACATTCTCTATAGCCCCAGTACATTCCTCTATAGCCCCAGTACATTCCTCTATAGCCCCAGTACATTCTCTATAGCCCCAGTACATTACTCTATAGCCCCAGTACATTACTCTATAGCCCCAGTACATTCTCTATAGCCCCAGTACATTCCTCTATAGCCCCAGTACATTACTCTATAACAGGGTTTCACAAAGTCGGTCCACCCCATCCCCGGTGCACTTTTTTATGTTTTTACTATAGCATAGCACTACACAGCTGATTTAAATAACTAACTCGTCATCAAGCTTTGAATATTTAAATCAGCTGTGTAGTGCTAGGGTAAAAAAACAAAACGTGCACCCAGGGGGGCCCCGGGTCTGACTTTGGGAAACCCTGCTCTACTCTATAGCCCCAGTACATTCTCTATAACCCCAGTACATTCCTCTATAGCCCCAATACATTCCTCTATAGCCCCAGTGCATTCCTCTATAGCCCCAACACATTCCTCTATAGCCCCAACGCATTCCTCTATAGCCCCAACGCATTCCTCTATAGCCCCAACGCATTCCTCTATAGCCCCAACGCATTCCTCTATAGCCCCAACGCATTCCTCTATAGCCCCAACACATTCCTCTATAGCCCCAGTGCATTCCTCTATAGCCCCAACGCATTCCTCTATAGCCCCAACGCATTCCTCTTTAGCCCCAGTGCATTCCTCTATAGCCCCAACGCATTCCTCTATAGCCCCAACGCATTCCTCTTTAGCCCCAGTGCATTCCTCTATAGCCCCAACACATTCCTCTATAGCCCCAACGCATTCCTCTATAGCCCCAACGCATTCCTCTATAGCCCCAACGCATTCCTCTATAGCCCCAGTGCATTCCTCTATAGCCCCAACACATTCCTCTATAGCCCTAACGCATTCCTTTATAGCCCCAGCACATTCCTCTATAGCCCCAACACATTCCTCTATAGCCCCAGTGCATTCCTCTACAGCCCCAGTGCATTCCTCTATAGCCCCAACACATTCCTCTATAGCCCCAACGCATTCCTCTATAGCCCCAACGCATTCCTCTATAGCCCCAACGCATTCCTCTATAGCCCCAACACATTCCTCTATAGCCCCAACGCATTCCTCTATAGCCCCAGTGCATTCCTTTATAGCCCCAACGCATTCCTCTATAGCCCCAGTGCATTCCTCTATAGCCCCAACGCATTCCTCTATAGCCCCAGTGCATTCCTCTATAGCCCCAGTGCATTCCTCTATAGCCCCAGTGCTTTCCTCTATAGCCCCAGTGCTTTCCTCTATAGCCCCAACACATTCCTCTATAGCCCCAGTGCATTCCTCTATAGCCCCAACGCATTCCTCTATAGCCCCAACGCATTCCTCTTTAGCCCCAGTGCTTTCCTCTATAGCCCCAGTGCTTTCCTCTATAGCCCCAACACATTCCTCTATAGCCCCAGTGCATTCCTCTATAGCCCCAACGCATTCCTCTATAGCCCCAACGCATTCCTCTTTAGCCCCAGTGCATTCCTCTATAGCCCCAACGCATTCCTCTTTAGCCCCAGTGCATTCCTCTATAGCCCCAGCACATTCCTCTATAGCCCCAACACATTCCTCTAGCCCCAGTGCATTCCTCTATAGCCCCAGCACATTCCTCTATAGCGCCAGCGCATTCCTCTATAGCCCCAACGCATTCCTCTATAGCCCCAACGCATTCCTCTATAGCCCCAACGCATTCCTCTATAGCCCCAACGCATTCCTCTATAGCCCCAGTGCTTTCCTCTATAGCCCCAACGCATTCCTCTATAGCCCCAACGCATTCCTCTATAGCCCAATGCATTCCTCTATAGCCCCAACGCATTCCTCTATAGCCCCAACGCATTCCTCTATAGCCCCAACGCATTCCTCTATAGCCCCAACGCATTCCTCTATAGCCCCAACACATTCCTCTATAGCCCCAGTGCATTCCTCTATAGCCCTAACGCATTCCTTTATAGCCCCAACACATTCCTCTATAGCCCCAGCACATTCCTCTATAGCCCCAGCACATTCCTCTATAGCCCCAACACATTCCTCTAGCCCCAGTGCATTCCTCTATAGCCCCAGCGCATTCCTCTATAGCCCCAGTGCATTCCTCTATAGCCCCAGTGCATTCCTCTATAGCCCCAACGCATTCCTCTATAGCCCCAACACATTCCTCTATATATTTTTTATTTTTTTATTTTACCTTTATTTAACCAGGCAAGTCAGTTAAGAACAAATTCTTATTTTCAATGACGGCCTAGGAACAGTGGGTTAACTGCCTGTTCAAGGGCAGAACGACAGATTTTGTACCTTGTCAGCTCGGGGATTTGAACTTGCAACCTTTCAGTTACTAGTCCAATGCTCTAACCACTAGGCTACCCTGCCCCAGTGCATTCCTCTATAGCCCCAACGCATTCCTCTATAGCCCCAACACATTCCTCTATAGCCCCAGTGCATTCCTCTATAGCCCCAGTGCATTCCTCTATAGCCCCAACACATTCCTCTATAGCCCCAGTGCATTCCTCTATAGCCCCAACACATTCCTCTATAGCCCCAGTGCATTCCTCTATAGCCCCAGTGCATTCCTCTATAGCCCCAGTGCATTCCTCTATAGCCCCAGTGCATTCCTCTATAGCCCCAGTGCATTCCTCTATAGCCCCAGTGCATTCCTCTATAGCCCCAGTGCATTCCTCTATAGCCCCAGTGCATTCCTCCCACTGAAAATTCCACATTTAACACAAATGTAGAGAATCCCACTTCTGACACTAATGTAGAGAATCATCTGACATCAATGTAGGGAATCCCACTTCTGACACCAATTTAGAGAATCCCACTTCTGACACCAATTTAGAGAATCCCACTTCTGACACCAATTTAGAGAATCCCACTTCTGACACCAATTTAGAGAATCCCACTTCTGACACCAATTTAGAGAATCCCACTTCTGACACCAATGTAGAGAGCTCAGGGACCAGCTGTCAGTATATGGATCCAAGATACACTGCCAATGCACCAACTGGCCACTCTGCATCCAAACACTTTGCTCTCTGATATTAAGTGTCCAAATTACAGACGATTGCAAGGATATTGCACATAGGACTATTATCATACATTATGAAAAGTTTGATAGCCTTTGTGAAGTAATATTTCTTGCTCTGTGTCTTTGCTCTACCTCTGTTCAACAGGTAATGAGCTACTGTATCGCACACGTGAGGGGGATGTTGTCAGGCTCAACATGGAGACGTATGAGAGGACGGTACTGGTGCACAACAAAAAGTTTGTGAGTCTCTACAACTATCTCTTTTTTTTCCGTAGTGTTATTTATGAAATGTTTTATTATTAGACATTTCCAGCATATCACAGCACCCAAAGTGTCGTGAAACAATCCATCACCACCACATCATTTGATCAGGGGTCAGTGTTGAAACGGCCACGGTGACGACACACAACATTATGTCTCTCTGAAATCAGAAAGAGCCTCAAGAAGATTAATGCCCTCCCGCCCATGCCCTGCACTGAGCAATCCGTCAAACGCAGTCATTCTAGGATTACCTTAATGAAAAACACTACGCATGGTTAAATGTAATCTTTTTGTATTATTTCTCTCTCTCCCTCTCTCTCTCTCTCTCTCTCTCTCTCTCTCTCTCTCTCTCTCTCTCTCTCTCTCTCTCTCTCTCTCTCTCTCTCTCTCTCTCTCTCTCTCTCTGTGCTTTTCAGGAAATGTACAAAGCCAGCAAGTATGAAGTGTCTCCTGACATGAAGCATGTGCTGCTCGCCTACAACGTGGCACCGGTGAGCTCTTTCATTTGTTTGCGTGTTTTTGGAATTAGCGGAATGACAGGCAAATATGTCATCGGTCTTTCAAGGGAAATGTGGCGAGACGGTGGGGGAGAAAAAGTAATCATGGTGTCCGGGTAGAGGCATGTCGTACCCCACTGCCTCTCAGCCACCGTAGAGAGGAACCAGCTTAGTGGAACTGTACTCTTCAGAGAGTGGCCAAAACACAAACAAACCTCACAACACAGCCGGGACAGAGGGATAAGGAGGAAAATGGAGGGGTGCAGGGGATGGGGAAAACAAAGGGAGGGAATTGGGCAAGCAGGAGAGTAGAGAGTGAGAGAATAGGAGGAAAGGGAATGAGATGGGAGGTTTTTCTGCTACAGCGGTTACTGCATTATGTAATGGCTCAGGTAGCTAACTACTGCAATGTGAGATCCATGACACACTCTGAAAAATAATTAGTATGTCAGGGAATAGAAGCCCATTGAGACAACAGGGAGGCCCTGGTGGATGGAGTGTGTGTGTGTGTGTGTGTGTGTGTGTGTGTGTGTGTGTGTGTGTGTGTGTGTGTGTGTGTGTGTGTGTGTGTGTGTGTGTGTGTGTGTGTGTGTGTGTGTGTGTGTGTGTGTGTGTGTGTGTGTGTGTGTGTGTGTGTGTGTGTGTGTGTGTGCGTGCGTGCGCGTGTGCGTGTGTTAGACAGTGAATTTGTTATTTCATAATCGTCCTCCAGAGCCCTGGTAGATGACGGCTCCGTCCCCCAGCTGTCATTGCACGCACACACACACACACACACGCACACGCACACACATACACACACACGCACGCACACACACACACACACACACACACACACACACACGCACACACACACACATACACACACACACGCGCACGCGCACACACACACGCACGCGCACACACACACACACACACACACACACACACACACACACACACATTATGCTGCTGCTTGCCCTTCACAGAGAATTTCTCTCTCTCTCTCCCCCAACTCTTTAAAAAAAAAAAATTCTTTTTGCATTTTCCAATTAAGAACATTCAAAACAAAAGTGAAAAGATATTAGACAACGATGGGACAAAGTGACAGTAACACACGAGCGTAACAAAAAAATAATGATAATTATAATTATATATACAAACATACAATAAGAAAAAATAATGATAATTATAATTATATATACAAACATACAATAAGAAAAAATAATGATAATTATAATTATATATACAAACATACAATAAGAAAAAATAATAATAATTATAATTATATATACAAACATACAATAAGAAAAAAAATAAATAATTATAATTATATATACAAACATACAATAAGAAAAAATAATTATAATTATAATTATATATACAAACATACAATAAGAAAAAATAATAATAATGAGACATTGGATCACCTGCCTTAGGCTACATATTATACATTACGTGTGAAACATTATGTGAGGATTATATATAGATTTAATCATGAGATGTGGGGGGAGATTCTCCATATAGTCAATAAAATGTTGCCAAATTCTGTAAAATGTCTTTAACTTATTCCTCAAGCAGTAACTGATTTTCTCCAAAGGGATACAACTATTAACTTCCATAGCCACATTGCAACTGGCAGGGAGGAATCCAATTTCCATTTCAAGCGGTTCAGAATTTACTGAACGTGACTAATTACTAAGTAGAATACAATGTAATCTCCCATCATATGTACTTCCATTCTGATGGTAATTACTAAAACATGTTTTTAATGGCCAAGTCAATCACTCTTCTTTATGACAGTCTCCAATCCTTCTTCTTCCAGGTGTACCAGCACTCCTTCACTGCCTTCTACATCATCTGCAGCCTGGAGACTCCGTAAGTGGCTGAAACCAACCAATGCTTCCCCTCCCCTCCTGTCTCCTGTCTGAAGCCTAGTCAGTCATGTCTCTGCACTGCCACCCGCTGGAGACAAGGAGAACTGCAAGCCAGGGGCCTTGATGACCTCATCCATCCTCACCTCCAGACAAAGACACAGGGCCTGTGACACCTCTAATTCTCTGCCCTACAGCTCACAGCACTTCTAAAGGCACAAAAAGTGTCTGTGGTATATAAAGCACCTCTATTTCTAGCTGTTCTTGAACATTTTGGACTGGGATGTATAACACTGGTACTTCTGGGCAGGAGCAGCGAAGGCTACTTGTGCAGTGGAGTGTTTTTTTTAGGCTTTGTTTTGTTAATGATCAACTAAGAGTATTTTTTAAAGAAGGTGCTCTGTCATTTACTGAGGGGCAGTTCAATGTGTGTGTCGGTGTGTAGTATGGATGTGTGTGTGTGTATGTGTGTTCATATTGTTGTCTCGCCTCTCTGCTGCAGGGAGACATGGAACCTGAATCCTCCAGAGGTACGGAACGCCCAACTGCAGTACGCAGGCTGGGGACCCAGGGGCCAGCAGCTGGTAAGAACTACAACTCCAGGCAGCACCCTCTGTCTTATCCGTACTCCATACCCCTATGTCACTGCTATTTGACAGAATTGTGTGTATGTGTCCGTGTCTGGTTCTCAATGGATAGTACAATATGAATGGACTTTATCTCCATATTAGCTATTACTAGGGTTGCAAGCCCATTGTAATTTACCAAAGTTACCAGAATCTTCAGTATTTTGGTAATTAACAAAAAATATATGGCAATCTATTGTAAAATTGGTAATATATACTTGAATAACTTAAAAAATATATATCTATATTCCATTCTGTATTCATTTTCTATATTGGTGTCCATATTGTCAATGGGTTTCTTGTAGATAAACTATATGGTTCCAGAGAAAACAGCCTAATTAATAAAGAAAAAGCATCTAATCAACAAATGCATCATTTTTTATTCACTCTGCAAATCTTTAAACTATCACATTTTTTCACAACTGACATGTCAAATACATTACATTACATTACATTTAAGTCATTTAGCAGACGCTCTTATCCAGAGCAACTTAAGAATATTTAATTCAGAAACCCTCATATTAAACACTGGTATTCACTAAGTTGATGGTTTATATTTAAGATAATGTTGTATAGCTTTGTCATTCTGTTTCATTTGAAAGTCATCTTATTTAATTATTATTTTATATATGATGTGACAAGGCCACACAGAAGCCACACACCTGTGATAATCTGAAGTACCCAAAAGGGCCACTAGATGTCTTGAGATACAATCCTTGAAAGATACCAAAATTCTGGTAGTTTATTGGTAAACTTAGAAAGTTTCCGGTAATATACCGTCCCTTTGCAACCCTAGCTGTGACCTTTCCTATAGCTATTTATGTTAAACTATCACAAGCTACCAGGCAGTCTAGCCTTAGAAAGAACATTAATAAGCATTAGTCTACTAGTACTCAGAGCAGACTATCCTCTGGCACAATGCAATTAATTACCTGTAATCTCCCCAGTGGATTAATTGGCAAAGTCAATTGATTGATATCACACAGTCTCTCCTATCATTACTCATTAAACAGCCCTGATTCCAACAGTCACTTTCGTTTAAAGGAGCTTTTCTCCCAGCAACAGATTCTTGCCGTTTGGGCTATGATACTTGTTGTCAACGATAAGATGATTAGGTGGGAGAGGAAGGTGTCTGCCAATGTGAGTTCACATATACTTGCATGCATGCACACACACTCACACACATCCACACACACTAACATCAGTCCATCTGTTGTCACATTTCTCAAGCCAGCTGACAGTTTAGTCTTACACTGGCCTCTTGATCTGCTCTTTAAACACACACACACACACACATGTGCACACAGACACACACACGCACAGCTGTCTTTTCCCATGTTGAAAGCGGTGGAATGAGGTTAAATACACCGTGTCCTTTGATGCACCAGAGGGGAGGACGGGCAGCTGTGTCTGAGTCTGTGTCTGTGGATGAACACTGTTCATTTAACTCCATCTTTAGCAGTAACTTTAATCATGTTTACATACTGCTTTACTAATTTCATACTAATTTATACTGTATTCTATTGTACTGTATTTTAGTCAATTGCTCATCCTAATATTTATATATTTCTTAATTCCATTCTTTTACTTTTAGATGTGTGTATATTGCTGTGAATTATATATATTACTGCACTGTTGGAGCTAGGAACACAAGTATTTTGCTACACCTGCAATAACATCTTCTAAATATGTTTATGTGAACTATAACATTTGATTTGATTTAATAAGGTGTCCTCATTAAAGGTGTTTTTCTCCTCTTCTTTTAAATCGGAGACGGATCCTTCACTGAGACGCTGAGCTTTGCTTGCTCTCTCTATCTTCCTCTCCCTCCCTTTCTCTCTAGAGGGTCTGACATGGTACATCTTTCTCTCCTGCTGTTGTCAGCCTGCCCACAATATGACCTCACATCTCCCCAGACTCTGTGTGTGAATAGCATATAGGAGGTAGCTTGGGTAGTACCTCCTTCAGAAGTGGGCCAAGCTCACTGTGTGACTCTCTGCACTGGCCTAGATCCAGTTGTTAAACTGGGCCTCAGTCAGTCTGCATCGAGGAGAACACACCGGAGTCCCCCCTGGCCTACCTGGCCTACCCCCCTGGCCAACCTTGCCACACGAGCAACAGAAGTTTTAATTAGGAAGGATGGAGCTGACCATGAACTGCCCAGCAGGTAGTCAACACTTCTCCCAACAGTGGACAGAGAGGACGGCAATGCTGTACACCATTAAAGGATTAATCTGCAATTAGGATTTATATTGATATACAATATTGGTGTCCACTGTGTTGAGGAAGGGATTCATTATTCATTACGTTCTCTCTGTATTCTCGTTCACCTTTGTTTTCTCACACACAGCCTTTAGTCTTTTGTTTTCTCACACACAACCTTTAGTCTTTTGTTTTCTCACACACAACCTTTAGTCTTTTGTTTTCTCACACACAACCTTTAGTCTTTTGTTTTCTCACACACAACCTTTAGTCTTTTGTTTTCTCACACACAACCTTTAGTCTTTTGCATACAAAACTCTCGGTTTCCCTCGCTCTCTCTCCTGTTGTTTCTCTTTCTCTCCCTCTCTCTCCTGCTTTCTCCCTCTTTCTCTCACCTGTTCCAGAGTTATCCATCAATACTTAGACCTACAGTACTACGGAGATGTAAACAAGCTGGCAGTAGCAGAATCAGAGCCAGGCCAGTCAGCCAACACTACTGCTAAATGTTTTACAATTCAAGTTGTGCAGTGAATAGGAAAGTATCTACACTATGGATAGAACCTTTTTATCTCATATTGGCTCTATATTTCTCATGGTTAAAGCATCCTTCTGTCAACCTACAGGTCAACAAGTTTAGTAATGCAGAGGTTACATCTTCCTGTATCATAGGTTATTTATTCCACATCCTTTCTTTCTTTCTTTCCCCTTAGATTTTTATTTTTGAGAACAACATCTACTACCGTTCGACGGTGGAGAGCCGATCGATCCGTCTGGTTTCCACCGGCAAGGAGGGGGTCCTCTTCAATGGGCTCAGCGATTGGCTGTACGAAGGTGAGATTGGCTGTACGAAGGTGAGATTGGCTGTACGAAGGTGAGATTCGCTGATGTGAATACTGTGTTATTGGTGTTCTGGGTGGTGATGTCTATCCCATTGCATTGTCGACCCCAAAGAATGTGGCACTTGAATAAAAATTATGGAGTTATTATTTAGGCTAGTCAGAGGTGCAGTGAACAAGTGGTTTAGAATCATACCAAAATGCCGTTAAAAACAGGAAACCTGCCAATTTGCTCCAATTTCTCAGAGTTCTCACCACGGCTGTTCTACATGAGTGAATTAGCATTAATTAGCATTAATTCAGCAGAATTAATATTCACCGTCTGTGCTCTACTCTGATACAGATGTCAGGTTTTCTCAACGTTGTTTTGTCTGTTTTGACTCGACTGATCAAAGCTCACCTGAGTCCACCTCAGTGCCTCCGCCTCGTCCCCTGAGGACCAGCCTGCCTCTCAACTCTTCTTCTGTTCCTCGTGTTTTATTCTCTCTTTTCTTCTCTCTTTTAATAACACGGAGAAAGAGAGAGATGGAGAACTGTCAGGAAGGGATGGAAATTGCTGTCTTTTACTTAGGGCCTCGTGTAGTGCTCAATGGGTGGACTGGCACTTGGGTCTCTACTAACTAGGTCTCTTGTGACTAGGGTTGCAAAATCTGTGGGACTTTCAATAAATTCCCTGGTTTTCCAGAAATCCTGGTTTGAGGATTCCAGATTTCTTGCTTATTCCCTTCTGATTTTGGGAATCCCAGGTAATTGAAAGTTCCCTACTTGTGACAGTCTCTAGTCTCTTGAGCAAGCAAGATTCCAAGATTTTACAATGACAAATATAAATGTGTGTGCGGCGTGCATTTAAAAAGTGTCTGCATATAAGTGTGTGTGCCTGCGAGGTTGCTTGCACTAAATATTGCTTCTACACTCAAACTTTGTGTTAATGTGTGTAGTCTGTGTATGTAGTATGTGTGTTACAGTGTGTTTGTAGTATGTGTGTGTTACAGTGTGTATGTAGTATGTGTTGTGTCACAATGTGTATGTGACACACACTTTTATTCCTTGTCCCCAACGCTCTAGGCGACCAGTTTTGATAGCCTTTAGCCGCACCCTCATCCTACTCCTCCTCTGTTCCTCAGGTGATGTGGAGGTAAACCCAGGCCCTGCATGTCCCCAGGCACCCTCATTTGTTGACTTCTGTGATCGAAAAAGCCTTGGTTTCGTATATGTCAACATCAGAAGACTCCTCTCTAAGTTTGTTTTACTCACTGCTTTAGCACAGTTTGCCATGCCAACCCTGATGTCCCTACAGTGTCTGAATCCTAGCTTAGGAAGGCCACCAAAAATTCAGAGATTTCCATACCCAACTATAACACTTTCCGTCAAGATAGAACTGCCAAAGGGGGAGGAGTTGCAATCTACTGCAGAGATAGCCTGCAAAGTTCTGTCATACTTTCCAGGTCTATGCCCAAACAGTTCGAACTTCTAATTTTAAAAAGTAATCTCTCCAGAAATAAGTCTCTCACTGTTGCAGCCTGCTACCGACCCCCCTCAGCTCCCAGCTGTGCCCTGGACACCATCTGTGAATTGATCGCCCCCCATCTAGCTTCAGAGTTTGTTCTGTTAGGTGACCTAAACTGGAATATGCTTAACACCCCGGCATTCCTACAATCTAAGCTAGATGCCCTCAATCTCACACAAATCATCAAGGAACCCACCAGGTACAACCCTAAATCCGTAAACATGGGCACCCTAATTGACATTATCCTGACCAACTTGCCTCCAAATACACCTCTGCTGTCTTCAATCAGGATCTCAGTGATCACTGCCTCATTGCCTGTATCCACTACGGAGCTGCGGTCAAACGACCGCCCCTCATCACTGTCAAACGCTCCCTAAAACACTTCTGCGAGCAGGCCTTTCTAATCGACCTGGCCCGGGTATCCTGGAAGGATATTGACCTCATCCCGTCAGTTGAGGATGCCTGGTCATTCTTTAAAAGTAACTTCCTCACCATCTTAGACAAGCATGCTCCATTCAAAAAATGCAGAACTAAGAACAGATATAGCCCTTGGTTCACTCCAGACCTGACTGCCCTCGACCAGCACAAAAACATCATGTGGCGGACTGCAATAGCATTGAATAGTCCCCGCGATATGCAACTGCTCAGGGAAGTCAGGAACCAATACACGCAGTCAGTCAGGAAAGAAGAGACCAGCTTTTTCAAGCAGAAATTTGCATCCTGTAGCTCTAACTCCAGAAAGTTCCGGGACACTGTAAAGTCCATGGAGAACAAGAGCACCTCCTCCCAGCTGCCCACTGCACTGAGGCTAGGTAACACGGTCACCACCGATAAATCTGTGATAATCGAAAACTTCAACAAGCATTTCTCAACGGCTGGCCATGCCTTCCTCCTGGCTACTCCAACCTCGGCCAACAGCTCCGCACCCCCCTTAGCTACCTGCCCACGCCTCCCCAGCTTCTCCTTTACCCAAATCCAGATAGCAGATGTTCTGAAAGAGCTGCAAAACCTGGACCCATACAAATCAGCTGGGCTTGACAATCTGGACCCTCTATTTCTGAAACTGTCCGCCACCATTGTCGCAACCCCTATTACCAGCCTGTTCAACCTCTCCTTCATATCATCTGAGATCCCCAAGGATTGGAAAGCTACCGCAATCTTCCTCCTCTTCAAAGGGGGAGACACCCTGGACCCAAACTGTTACAGACCTATATCCATCCTGCCCTGCCTATCTAAGGTCTTCGAAAGCCAAGTCAACAAACAGATAACTGACCATCTCGAATCCCACCGTACCTTCTCCGCTGTGCAATCCGGTTTCCGAGCCGTTTACGGGTGCACCTTAGCCACGCTCAAGGTCCTAAACTATATCATAACCTCCATCGATAAAAGACAGTACTGTGCAGCCGTCTTCATCGACCTGGCCAAGGCTTTCGACTCTGTCAATCACCATATTCTTATTGGCAGACTCAGTAGCCTCGGTTTTTCTAATGACTGCCTTGCCTGGTTCACCAACTACTTTGCAGACAGAGTTCAGTCTGTCAAATCGGAGGGCATGTTGTCCGGTCCTGTGGCAGTCTCTATGGGGGTACCACAGGGTTCAATTCTCGGGCCGACTCTTTTCTCTGTATATATCAATGATGTTGCTCTTGCTGCGGGCGATTCCCTGATCCACCTCTATGCAGACGACACCATTCTGTATACTTCTAGCCCTTCCTTGGACACTGTGCTATCTAACCTCCAAACGTGCTTCAATGCCATACAACACTCCTTCCGTGGCCTCCAACTGCTCTTAAACGCTAGTAAAATCAAATGCATGCTTTTCAACCGTTCGCTGCCTGCACCTGCATGCCTGACTAGCATCACCACCCTGGATGGTTCCGACCTAGAATATGTGGCCATCTATAAGTACCTAGGTGTCTGGCTAGACTGCAAACTCTCCTTCCAGACTCCCATCCAAAATAAAATCTAGAGTCGGCTTTCTATTTCGCAACAAAGCCTCCTTCACTCACGCCGCAAAACTTACCCAAGTAAAACTGACTACCCTACCGATCCTCGACATCGGCGATGTCATCTACAAAATAGCTCCCAATACTCTACTCAGCAAACTGGATGCAGTTTATCACAGTGCCATCCGTTTTGTTACTAAAGCACCTTGTACCACTCACCACTGCGACCTGTGTGCTCTAGTCGGCTGGCCCTTGCTACATGTTCGTCGCCAGACCCACTGGCTCCAAGTCATCTACAACTCTATGCTAGGTAAAGCTCCGCCTTATCTCAGTTCACTGGTCACGATGGCAACACCCACCCGTAGCATGCGCTCCAGCAGGTGTATCTCACTGATCATCCCTAAAGCCAAAACCTCGACTGGAACGAATTGCTAAAAGCTCTGAATTTGGAGACTTTTATCTCCCTCACCAACTTTAAACATCTGCTATCTGAGCAGCTAACCGATCGCTGCAGCTGTACATAGGTAAATTGGGTGGGATATATACCGATGTACTATCTCATCTCCATACTGTTTTTATTTTATTTACTTTTCTGCTCTTTTGCACACCAGTATGTCTACCTGCACATGTTCATCTGATCATTTATCACTCCAGTGTTAATCTGCTAAATTGTAATTATTCACTCCTAAGGCCTATTTATTGCCTACCTCCCTCATGCCTTATGCACACAATGTATATAGATTCTTTTTTTTCTCTACTATGTTATTGACTTGTTTATTGTTTACTCCATGTGTAACTCTGTGTTGTTGTCTGTTCACACTGCTATGCTTTATCTTCGCAGTTGCAAATGAGAACTTGTTCTCAACTAGCCTACCTGGTTAAATAAAGGTGAAATAAAATAAATAAATAAATGTAGTCTGTGTGTGTGATAGTGTGTATGTAGTCTGTATGTGTTACAGTGTGTATGTAGTAGGTGTGTGTCACAGTGTGTATGTAGTCTGTGTGTGTCACAGTTTGTATGTAGTCTGTGTGTGTTACAGTGTGTATGTAGTAGGTGTGTGTCAGTGTATATGTAGTCTGTGTGTAATCTGTGTATGTGTTTACTGTTGACTCATGACCCACCCCTACCCCCAGATTAGTTTGAATGAGATTTTAAGATACAGAGGAGCACTCCCAACAGCTATATTAGTCTAACTCCATTTAAACCCTGAAATAAACTTGTGAAGCGCTGAAGGCCTGGCAATTTACACTAATCATTTATGAAGGAAGATTAATCTTTCAACGAGACGGGAGGGAATTTAGCCTGAGCTTGACCTGCCTCACAATGTAGACCTGCTTCACATATCATGTCACTCAATGCAGATCTCTGACAGACTGTATTCATTCTGCAATAACACATCAAATGTGTGCGTGTTTAGTGGTGACATAACCCGCGAAGGGGAGAGAAAGCCCTTCCCAGGTTGTGTAACATCTGTTTAGATCTGGACCAGACGGCTGCAGGATCAGTGACAGTGTCAGACACAGAGAGGAAAGCTCTCCCTGGAGGAAAGCTCTTCCTGGAGGAAAACTCCACGCTTGCATTCTAGATGAGATTATCATTGTGTGTGCCCCCTGTCTGTGTTTATACCTACAGTTGAAGTCGGAAGTTTACATACACCTTAGCCAAATACATTTAAACTCTGTTTTTCACAATTCCTGAAATGTAATCCCAGTAAAAATTCCCTGTTTTAGGTCCGTTAGGATCACCACTTTATTTTAAGAATGTGAAATGTCAGAATAATAGTAGAGAAAATTATTTATTTCAGCTTTTATTTATTTCATCACATTCCCAGTGGGTCAGAAGTTTACATACACTCAATTAGTATTCGGTAGCATGGCCTTTAAATTGTTTAACTTGGGTCAAAAGTTTCTGGTAGCCTTCCACAAGATTCCCACAATAAGTTGGGTGAATTTTGGCCCATTCCTCCTGACAGAGCTGGTGTAACTGAGTCAGTCTTGCTCGCACACGCTTTTTCAGTTCTGCACACAAATGTTCGATAGGATTGAGGTCAGGGGTTTGAGATGGCCACTCCAATACCTTGACTTTGTTGTCCTTAAGCCATTTTGCCACAACTTTGGAAGTATGATTGGGGTCATTGTCCATTTGGAAGACCCATTTGCGACCAAGCTTTAACTTCCTGACTGATGTCTTGAGATGTTGCTTCAATATATCCACATAATTTTCCAGCCTCATGATAACATCTATTTTGTGAAGTGCACCAGTCCCTCCTGCAGCAAAGCACTCCAATTGCATGATGCTGCCACACCCATGCATCACGGTTGGGATGGTGTCCTTCGGCTTGCAAGCCTCCCCCTTTTTCCTCCAAACATAAAGTTGGTCATTATGGCCAAACAGTTCTTTTTTTGTTTCATCAGACCAGAGGACATTTCTCCAAAAAAAATGTTCTTTGTCCCCATGTGCAGTTGCAATTGCAGTCTTGTTTTTTTATGGCGGTTTTGGAGCATTGGCTTCTTCCTTGCTGAGCGGCCTTTCAGGCTATGTCGATATAGGACTCGTTTTACTGTGGATACAGATACTTTTGTACCTGTTTCCTCCAGCATCTTCACAAGGTTCTTTGCTGTTGTTCTGGAATTGATTTGCACTTTTCGCAACCAAAGTACATTCATCTCTAGGAGACAGAACGCATCTCCTTCCTGAGCAGTATGACGACTGCGTGGTCTCATGGTGTTTATACTTGCATACTATTGTTTGTTCAGATGAATGTGGTACCTTCAGGCATTTGGAAATGACTCCCAAGGATGAACCAGAATTGTGGAGGTTTACAAAAAAATTCTGAGGTCTTGGCTGATTTCTTTTGATTTCCCCATGATGTCAAGCAAAGTGGCACTGAGTTTGAAGGCAGGCCTTGAAATACATCCACAGGTACACGTCCAATTGACTCAAATTATGTCAATAAGCCTATCAGAAGCTTACAAAGCCATAACATAATTTCCTGGAATTTTCCAAGCTTCCGCCGAAGTCGGTCCCTCTCCTTGTTCGGGCGGTGTTCGGCGGTCGTCGTCACCGACCTTCTAGCCGTCATTGATCAATTTTTCACTGGTTTTGTCTTGTCTTCCTTCACACTTGGTTGCAATCCCATCAATTACATGTTGTGTATTTAACCCTCTGTTTCCCCTCATGTTTTGTTGGAGATTGTTTTATTGCATGTTTGTGCAAGTCATGTGTCGGTGTGCGACGGGTTTTGTACCCACTTATGTTATTTTTTGTATATTTAGACTTTTGGAGTTGTGTGAGCACTTATTAAAAGACTCCGTTTTACCAAGTTCATTTTCCTGCGCCTGACGTCCCTGCCACCGACACACCCATTACAGAATCTCTGACCAATACTATGGATTCAGCAGGAGAGAGTACCCCAGCCATTGAGGTGGAGGAGCGCGTCAAGCAGCATGCAGTTTTACTTTACCATCTTGGAGCCGCCATGAACCGCGTTGTCCCGACAATGAACCTCCACCAGCACAACCCGGGACTCCCCTGAGCGCCCCTTTCCCGCCTGAACCCAGTGGGATCCGTCTCTCCTTGCCACAGGAGTATGACGGGAGGGCTGCCAACTGTCAGGGGTTACTCCGTCAATGAAATCTCTATCTGGCCACGGTCCACCCAGCTCCATCGGACCGTGAGAGGGTGACCGTCCTCTTCTCATGCCTCACCGGGAGAGCCCTGGAGTGGGCCAACGCCGTGTGGAGAGAAGGAGATACGGCGTTGGACCAGTTTAGGAGTTTACCCGTCGTTTCCTGGGAGTCTTCGACCACCCGCCCAGGGGTAGAGTGGCGGGTGAGTGCCTCTACCATCTGAGGCAGGAGACGAGGAGCGCCCAGGAGTTGGCTCTGGAGTTTAAGACCCTGGCTGCCAGCGTGGGATGGAACAACAGGGCCCTGATCAACCATTATCGTTGCAGTCTGCTCAACGATGTCCGTCAGGAGCTGGCCTGCAGAGACACCACCCTCACACTTGACCAGCTGGTGGTTCCAGCCTCCCGCACCCCATCTCCAGTACCCATGGAGCTGGGAGGGGCGGTGCGCAGGGAGACCGGAGGGGGTTCCCGCTTGTGCACCATCTGTAGCCGCAGAGGTCACACTGCCGGTCAGTGCCGGGTTGGTTCCTCTGGGAATCGAGGCAGGGGCAGGACGCTCTGGCGTCACCCCAGGTGAGCCGGCACCATACTCACTCAGAGCCCTCTGTTGTACATGTCATGCAGGTGAAAGAGGACCCAAAAGCGACTTGGCGAAAACAGAGTCTTTAATCCAGTAAAGTAAATACAATCAAAAAAACACAACTTTCACTCGAAATGACGAGGACAAACTGGAGACTCGATCTTGAACAGCAGGTGAACAGCAGGTTGCCTCGGGAAGGCACTTGAACCAGACAGACTCAGACACCTGCTCACCACGCAGCATCCGAGGAAAACACGACACGACAGGGCGATACACAAACACAGCACGGTGAATTCTAGACAAGGAACCGACAGGACAGAAACGAATAACAAGGAGAGAAATAGGGACTCTAATCAGGGAAAAGGATCGGGAACAGGTGTGGGAAGGCTAAATGATGATTAGGGGAATAGGAACAGCTGGGAGCAGGAACGGAACGATAGAGAGAAGAGAGAGCGAGAGAGTGAGAGAGGGAGGGGGAGAGAGAGGGATAGAAAGAGGGAAAGAACCTAATAAGACCAGCAGAGGGAAACGAATAGAATGGGAAGCACAGGGACAAGACAAGATAATAAATGACAAAACATGACAGTACCCCCCCACTCACCGAGCGCCTCCTGGCGCACTCGAGGAGGAATCCTGGCGGCAACGGAGGAAATCATCAATGAGTGAACGATCCAGCACGTCCCGAGACGGAACCCAACTCCTCTCCTCAGGACCGTAACCCTCCCAATCCACTAAGTATTGGTGACCCCGTCCCCGAGAACGCATGTCCATGATCTTATGTACCTTGTAAATAGGTGCGCTCTCGACAAGGACGGGAGGGGGGGAGGGAAGACGAAAGGGAGTGCGAAGAAAGGGCTTGAGACATGGAAGACAGGATGGACGCGACGAAGATGTCGCGGAAGAAGCAGTCGCACAGCGACAGGATTGACGACCTGGGAGACACGGAACGGACCAATGAACCGCGGAGTCAACTTACGAGAAGCTGTCGTAAGAGGAAGGTTGCGAGTGGAAAGCCACACTCTCTGGCCGCAACAATACCTTGGACTCTTAATCCTGCGTTTATTGGCGGCTCTCACAGTCTGTGCCCTGTAACGGCAAAGTGCAGACCTCACCCTCCTCCAGGTGCGCTCACAACGTTGGACAAACGCTGGACCTAGTTTTGTCCCATGGAATAAATGTTGTGGATCTTAATGTTTTTCCTCATAATCCTGGACTATCAGACCACCATTTTATTACGTTTGCAATTGCAACAAATAATCTGCTCAGACCCCAACCAAGGAACATCAAAAGTCGTGCTATAAATTCACAGACAACACAAAGATTCCTTGATGCCCTCCCAGACTCCCTCTGCCTACCCAAGGACGCCAGAGGACAAAAATCCGTTAACCACCTAACTGAGGATCTCAATTTAACCTTGCGCAATACCCTAGATGCAGTTGCACCCCTAAAAACTAAAAAAATGTCTCATAAGAAACTAGCTCCATGGTACACAGAAAATACCCGAGCTCTGAAGCAAGCTTCCAGAAAATTGGAACGGAAATGGCGCCACACCAAACTGGAAGTCTTCCGACTAGCTTGGAAGGATGGTACCGTGCAGTACCGAAGAGCCCTTACTGCTGCTCGATCGTCCTATTTTTCTAACTTAATTGAGGAAAATAAGAACAATCCGAAATTCCTTTTTGATACTGTGGCAAAGCTAACTAAAAAGCAGCATTCCCCAAGAGAGGATGACTTGCACTTTAGCAGTGATAAATTCATGAACTTCTTTGAGGAAAAGATTATGATTATTAGAAAGCAAATTACGGACTCCTCTTTAAACCTGCGTATTCCTCCAAACCTCAGTTGTCCTGAGTCTGCACAACTCTGCCAGGACCTAGGATCAAGAGAGACGCTCAAGTGTTTTAGTACTATATCTCTTGACACAATGATGAAAATAATCATGGCCTCTAAACCTTCAAGCTGTATACTGGACCCTATTCCAACTAAACTACTGAAAGAGCTGCTTCCTGTGCTTGGCCCTCCTATGTTGAACATAATAAACGGCTCTCTATCCACTGGATGTGTACCAAACTCACTAAAAGTGGCAGTAATAAAGCCTCTCTTGAAAAAGCCAAACCTTGACCCAGAAAATATAAAAACTATCGGCCTATATCAAATCTTCCATTCCTCTCAAAGATTTTAGAGAAGGCTGTTGCGCAGCAACTCACTGCCTTCCTGAAGACAAACAATGTATACGAAATGCTTCAGTCTGGTTTTAGACCCCATCATAGCACTGAGACGGCACTTGTGAAGGTGGTAAATGACATTTTGATGGCATCGGACCGAGGCTCTGCATCTGTCCTCGTGCTCCTAGACCTTAGTGCTGCTTTTGATACCATCGATCACCACATTCTTTTGGAGAGATTGGAAACCCAAATTGGTCTACACGGACATGTTCTGGCCTGGTTTAGGTCTTATCTGTCGGAAAGATATCAGTTTGTCGCTGTGAATGGTTTGTCCTCTGACAAATCAACTGTACATTTCGGTGTTCCTCAAGGTTCTGTTTTAGGACCACTATTGTTTTCACTATATATTTTACCTCTTGGGGATGTTATTCGAAAACATAATGTAAACTTTCACTGCTATGCGGATGACACACAGCTGTACATTTCAATGAAACACGGTGAAGCACCAAAATTGCCCTCGCTAGAAGCATGTGTTTCAGACATAAGGAAGTGGATGGCTGCAAACTTTCTACTATTAAACTCGGACAAAACAGAGATGCTTGTTCTAGGTCCCAAGAAACAAAGAGATCTTCTGTTGAATCTGACAATTAATCTTAATGGTTGTACAGTCGTCTCAAATAAAACTGTGAAGGACCTCGGCGTTACTCTGGACCCTGATCTCTCTTTTGAAGAACATATCAAGACCATTTCGAGGACAGCTTTTTTCCATCTACGTAACATTGCAAAAATCAGAAACTTTCTGTCCAAAAATGATGCAGAAAAATTAATCCATGCTTTTGTCACTTCTAGGTTAGACTACTGCAATGCTCTATTTTCCGGCTACCCGGATAAAGCACTAAATAAACTTCAGTTAGTGCTAAATACGGCTGCTAGAATCCTGACTAGAACCAAAAAATTTGATCATATTACTCCAGTGCTAGCCTCTCTACACTGGCTTCCTGTCAAAGCAAGGGCTGATTTCAAGGTTTTACTGCTAACCTACAAAGCATTACATGGGCTTGCTCCTACCTACCTCTCTGATTTGGTCCTGCCGTACATACCTATACGTACGCTACGGTCACAAGACGCAGGCCTCCTAATTGTCCCTAGAATTTCTAAGCAAACAGCTGGAGGCAGGGCTTTCTCCTATAGAGCTCCATTTTTATGGAACGGTCTGCCTACCCATGTCAGAGACGCAAACTCGGTCTCAACCTTTAAGTCTTTACTGAAGACTCATCTCTTCAGTGGGTCATATGATTGAGTGTAGTCTGGCCCAGGAGTGGGAAGGTGAACGGAAAGGCTCTGGAGCAACGAACCGCCCTTGCTGTCTCTGCCTGGCCGGTTCCCCTTTTCCACTGGGATTCTCTGCCTCTAACCCTGTTACGGGGGCTGAGTCACTGGCTTGCTGGGGCTCTCTCGTGCCGTCCCTGGGGGGGTGCGTCACCTGGGTGGGTTGATTCACTGTTGTGGTCGGCCTGTCTGGGTTTCCCCCCTTTGGGTTGTACCGTGTCGGAGATCTTTGTGGGCTATACTCGGCCTTGTCTCAGGATGGTAAGTTGGTGGTTGTAGATTTCCCTCTAGTGGTGTGGGGGCTGTGCTTTGGCAAAGTGGGTGGGGTTATATCCTTCCTGTTTGGCCCTGTCCGGGGTGTCCTCGGATGGGGCCACAGTGTCTCCTGACCCCTCCTGTCTCAGCCTCCAGTATTTATGCTGCAGTAGTTTATGTGTCGGGGGCTAGGGTCAGTTTGTTTATCTGGAGTACTTCTCCTGTCCTATTCGGTGTCCTGTGTAAATCTAAGTGTGCGTTCTCTAATTCTCTCCTTCTCTCCTTCTTTCTCTCTCTCGGAGGACCTGAGCCCTAGAACCATGCCCCAGGACTACCTGACATGATGACTCCTTGCTGTCCCCAGTCCACCTGGCCATGCTGCTGCTCCAGTTTCAACTGGCCTGGGCCCTAGGACCATGTCCCAGGACTACCTGACATGAGGACTCCTTGCTGTCCCCAGTCCACCTGGCCATGCTCCTGCTCCAGTTTCAACTGTTCTGCCTTGCTATTATTCAACCATGCTGGTCATTTATGAACATTTGAACATCTTGGCCACGTTCTGTTATAATCTCCACCCGGCACAGCCAGAAGAGGACTGGCCACCCCACATATGCTCTCTCTAATTCTCTCTTTCTTTCTCTCTCTCGGAGGACCTGAGCCCTAGGACCGTGCCCCAGGACTACCTGACATGATGGCTCCTTGCTGTCCCCAGTCCACCTGACTGTGCTGCTGCTCCAGTTTCAACTGTTCTGCCTTATTATTATTTGACCATGCTGGTCATTTATGAACATTTGAACATCTTGGTCATTTTCTGTTATAATCTCTACCCGGCACAGCCAGAAGAGGACTGGCCACCCCACATAGCCCGGTTCCTCTCTAGGTTTCTTCCTAGGTTTTGGCCTTTCTAGGGAGTTTTTCCTAGCCACCGTGCTTTTACACCTGCATTGTTTGCTGTTTGGGGTTTTAGGCTGGGTTTCTGTACAGCACTTTTGAGATATCAGCTGATGTACGAAGGGCTATATAAATAAATTTGATTTGATTTGATTTGATTTGAGCGGAGGGAACGCTGGACTCGGCAAGCTGGGATGAGAACAGAGGAGGCTGGTAACCCAGACTACTCTGAAACGGAGATAACCCGGTAGCAGACGAAGGAAGCGAATTGTGAGCGTATTCTGCCCAGGGGGAGCTGTTCTGCCCAAGACGCAGGGTTTCTGAAAGAAAGGCTGCGTAGTATGCGACCAATCGTCTGATTGGCCCTCTCTGCTTGACCGTTAGACTGGGGATGAAACCCGGAAGAGAGACTGACGGACGCACCAATCAAACGACAGAACTCCCTCCAAAACTGTGACGTGAATTGCGGGCCTCTGTCTGAAACGGCGTCTAACGGGAGGCCATGAATTCTGAATACATTCTCGATAATGATTTGTGCCGTCTCCTTAGCGGAAGGAAGTTTAGCGAGGGAATGAAATGTGCCGCCTTAGAGAACCTATCGACAACCGTAAGAATCACAGTCTTCCCCGCAGACAAAGGCAGACCGGTAATGAAGTCTAGGGCGATGTGAGACCATGGTCGAGAAGGAATGGGGAGCGGTCTGAGACGACCGGCAGGAGGAGAGTTACCCGACTTAGTCTGCGCGCAGTCCGAACAAGCAGCCACGAAACGGCGCGTGTCACGCTCCTGAGTCGGCCACCAAAAGCGCTGGCGAATAGACGCAAGAGTGCCTCAAACACCGGGATGACCAGCTAACTTGGCAGAGTGAGCCCACTGAAGAACAGCCAGACGAGTGGAAACAGGAACGAAAAGGAGGTTACTAGGACAAGCGCGCGGCGACGCAGTGTGCGTGAGTGCTTGCTTAACCTGTCTTTCAATTCCCCAGACTGTTAACCCGACAACACGCCCATAAGGAAGAATCCCCTCGGGATCAGTAGAAGCCACAGAAGAACTAAACAGACGGGATAAGGCATCAGGCTTGGTGTTCTTGCTACCCGGACGGTAAGAAATCACAAACTCGAAACGAGCGAAAAACAACGCCCAACGAGCTTGACGGGCATTAAGTCGTTTGGCAGAACGGATGTACTCAAGGTTCTTATGGTCTGTCCAAACGACAAAAGGAACGGTCGCCCCCTCCAACCACTGTCGCCATTCGCCTAGGGCTAAGCGGATGGCGAGCAGTTCACGGTTACCCACATCATAGTTGCGCTCAGATGGCGACAGGCGATGAGAAAAATAAGCGCAAGGATGAACCTTATCGTCAGACTGGAAGCGCTGGGATAGAATGGCTCCCACGCCTACCTCTGAAGCGTCAACCTCGACAATGAATTGTCTAGTGACGTCAGGAGTAACGAGGATAGGAGCGGACGTAAAACGTTCTTTTAGAAGATCAAAAGCTCCCTGGGCGGAACCGGACCACTTAAAACACGTCTTGACAGAAGTAAGAGCTGTGAGAGGGGCAGCAACTTGACCGAAATTACGAATGAAACGCCGATAGAAATTAGCGAAACCTAAAAAGCGCTGCAACTCGACACGTGACCTTGGAACGGGCCAATCACTGACAGCTTGGACCTTAGCGGAATCCATCTGAATGCCTTCAGCGGAAATAACGGAACCGAGAAAAGTAACGGAGGAGACATGAAAAGAGCACTTCTCAGCCTTTACGTAGAGACAATTCTCTAAAAGGCGCTGTAGAACACGTCGAACGTGCTGAACATGAATCTCGAGTGACGGAGAAAAAATCAGGATATCGTCAAGATAGACAAAAACAAAGATGTTCAGCATGTCTCTCAGAACATCATTAACTAATGCCTGAAAAACAGCTGGCGCATTGGCGAGACCGAACGGCAGAACCCGGTACTCAAAATGCCCTAACGGAGTGTTAAACGCCGTTTTCCACTCGTCCCCCTCTCTGATGCGCACGAGATGGTAAGCGTTACGAAGGTCCAACTTAGTAAAGCACCTGGCTCCCTGCAGAATCTCGAAGGCTGATGACATAAGGGGAAGCGGATAACGATTCTTAACCGTTATGTCATTCAGCCCTCGATAATCCACGCAGGGCGCAGAGTACCGTCCTTCTTCTTAACAAAAAGAACCCCGCCCCGGCCGGAGAGGAAGAAGGCACTATGGTACCGGCGTCAAGAGACACAGACAAATAATCCTCGAGAGCCTTACGTTCGGGAGCCGACAGAGAGTATAGTCTACCCCGAGGAGGAGTGGTCCCCGGAAGGAGATCAATACTACAATCATACGACCGGTGAGGAGGAAGGGAGTTGGCTCGGGACCGACTGAAGACCGTGCGCAGATCATGATATTCCTCCGGCACTCCTGTCAAATCGCCAGGTTCCTCCTGAGAAGTAGGGACAGAAGAAACGGGAGGGATGGCAGACATTAAACACTTCACATGACAAGAAACGTTCCAGGATAGGATAGAATTACTAGACCAATTAATAGAAGGATTATGACATACTAGCCAGGGATGACCCAAAACAACAGGTGTAAACGGTGAACGGAAAATCAAAAAAGAAATAGTCTCACTGTGGTTACCAGATACTGTGAGGGTTAAAGGTAGTGTCTCAAATCTGATACTGGGAAGATGACTACCATCTAAGGCGAACATGGGCGTAGGCTTCTCTAACTCTCTGAAAGGAATGTCATGTTTCCGAACCCATGCTTCGTCCATGAAACAACCCTCAGCCCCAGAGTCTATCAAGGCACTACATGTAGCACCCGAACCGGTCCAGCGTAGATGGACCGACAAAGTAGTACAGGATTTTGATGGAGAGACTTGAGTAGTTGCGCTCACCTGTAGCCCTCCGCTTACAGATGAGCTCTGGCTTTTACTGGACATGAATTAACAAAATGTCCAGCAACTCCGCAATAGAGGCACAGGCGGTTGGTGATCCTCCGTTCCCTCTCCTTAGTCGAGATGCGAATCCCTCCCAGCTGCATGGGCTCAGTCTCTGAGCCAGAGGAGGGAGATGGTTGCGATGCGGAGCAGGGAAACACCGTTGATGCGAGCTCTCTTCCACGAGCCCGGTGACGAAGATCTACCCGTCGTTCTATGCGGATGGCGAGAGCAATCAAAGAGTCCACATCTGAAGGAACCTCCCGGGAGAGAATCTCATCCTTAACCACTGCGTGGAGTCCCTCCAGAAAACGAGCGAGCAGCGCCGGCTCGTTCCACTCACTAGAGGCAGCAAGAGTGCGAAACTCAATAGAATAATCCGTTATGGACCGTTCACCTTGGCATAAGGAAGCCAGGGCCCTAGAAGCCTCCCTACCAAAAACTGAACGGTCAAAAACCCGAATCATCTCCTCTTTAAAGTTCTGGAACTTGTTAGAGCAATCAGCCCTTGCCTCCCAGATAGCTGTGCCCCATTCTCGAGCCCGGCCAGTAAGGAGTGAAATGACGTAAGCAACCCGAGCTCTCTCTCTAGAGTATGTGTTGGGTTGGAGAGAGAACACAATCTCACACTGCGTGAGAAAGGAGCGGCACTCAGTGGGCTGCCCGGAGTAGCAAGGTGGGTTATTAACCCTAGGTTCTGGAGGCTCGGCAGGCCAGGAAGTAACAGGTGGCACGAGACGTAGACTCTGGAACTGTCCAGAGAGGTCGGAAACCTGAGCGGCCAGGTTCTCCACGGCATGGCGAGCAGCAGACAATTCCTGCTCGTGTCTGCCGAGCATGGCTCCTTGGATCTCGACGGCAGTGTAACGAGCGTCTGAAGTCGCTGGGTCCATTCCTTGGTCGGTTCCTTCTGTCATGCAGGTGAAAGAGGACCCAAAAGCGACTTGGCGAAAACAGAGTCTTTAATCCAGTAAAGTAAATACAATCAAAAAAACACAACTTTCACTCGAAATGACGAGGACAAACTGGAGACTCGATCTTGAACAGCAGGTGAACAGCAGGTTGCCTCGGGAAGGCACTTGAACCAGACAGACTCAGACACCTGCTCACCACGCAGCATCTGAGGAAAACACGACACGACAGGGCGATACACAAACACAGCACGGTGAATTCTAGACAAGGAACCGACAGGGCAGAAACGAATAACAAGGAGAGAAATAGGGACTCTAATCAGGGAAAAGGATCGGGAACAGGTGTGGGAAGACTAAATGATGATTAGGGGAATAGGAACAGCTGGGAGCAGGAACGGAACGATAGAGAGAAGAGAGAGCGAGAGAGTGAGAGAGGGAGGGGGAGAGAGAGGGATAGAAAGAGGGAAAGAACCTAATAAGACCAGCAGAGGGAAACGAATAGAATGGGAAGCACAGGGACAAGACAAGATAATAAATGACAAAACATGACAGTACATATGTTTTGTCTGTTACGTTCCCTGAATTTTCCCCGCATTCCCAGAGTAAGGCGCTCTTCGATTCAGTTGCAGCTGGGAATTCTATTGATAGTGCTTTAGCCTATAGTTTAGGGATCTCTATTGTTCCCGTGGATGCGCCCTTCATACCTTCACGCCTTAGATAGCCGACCATTAGGGTCAGGGTTAATTAGGGAGGTCACCGCGCCATTGGGCATGGTGACGCGGGGGGGGTCATATGGAGAGAATAGTCTCTTCCTTATTGACTCTCCTGCGTTTCCCGTGGTGCTAGGCCTACCCTGGTTAGCTTGTCATAACCCCACTGTTTCTTGGCCACAAAGGGCTCTCACGGGGTGGTTGCGAGAGTGCTCAGGTAGGTGTTTAGGGGTTTCCGTTGGTGCTACTACGGTGGAAAGTCCAGATCAGGTCTCCACCGTGCGCATTCCCCCTGAATATGCCGATTTGGCTCTTGCCTTCTCCAAAAAGACTCAATTACCACCTCATCGACAGTGCGATTGTGCGATAGATCTCCTGGTAGACGCTGCACTTCCCAGGAGTCACATGTATCCCCTCTCACAGGAGGAGACGGAGGCTATGGAAACATATGTCTCCGAATCCCTGCGTCAGGGGTACATCCGGTCCTCCACTTCACCCGCCTCCTCGAGTTTCTTTTTTGTGAAGAAGACAGAGGGAGGTCTGCGCCCGTGTATTGACTATCAGGGTCTGAATCAGATCACTGTGAGGTATAGCTACCCGCTACCGCTCATAGCCACAGCGATAGAGTCAATAAACAGGGTGCGCTTCTTCACTAAAGGAGCGCTTACAACCTGGTGCGTAGCCGAGAGGGAAAAGAGTGGAAGATGGCTTTCAGTACCAGCTCTGGGCACTATGAGTACCTCGTCATGCCGTACGGGTTGATGAATGCGCCATCGGTCTTCCAAGCCTTTGTAGGCAAGATTTTCAGGGATCTGCACGGGTAGGGTGTAGTGGTGTATATTGATGACATTTTGATATACTCCGCTACACTCGCTGAGCATGTGTCCCTGGTGTGCAGAGTGCTTGGTCGCCTGTTGGAGCATGACCCGTATGTCAAGGCTGAGAAATGCCTGTCCTTCCAACAGTTCTTCTCCTTCCTAGGTTATCGCATTTCCACTTCAGGGGTGGAGACGGAGAGTGACCACATTGCAGCCGTGCGTAATTGGCAGACTCCCACCACGGTAAAGGAGGTGCAGCTGTTCTTTGCCAACTACTACCGGAGGTTTATCTGGGGTTTTGGTCAGGTGGCTACTCCCATTACCTCAATACTGAAGGGGGTCAGGTGGTCAGCTGAGGCGGACAGGGCTTTTAGTCACCTGAGGGCTCTGTTTTCCTCGGCTCCCATGTTGGCCCATCCGGATCCCTCGTTGGCGTTCATAGTGGAGGTGGATGCATCCGAAGCTGGGATAGGAGCGGTGCTCTCTCAGCGCTCGGGTACGCCACCTAAGCTCCACCCCTGTGCTTCCATTTCGAAGAAGCTCAGCCTGTTGGAGCGAAACTATGATGTGGGGGACCGGGAGCTGTTGGCTGTCGTCAAGGCCTTGAAGGCATGGAGACATTGGCTTGAGGGGGCTAAACACCCCTTTCTCATCTGGACTGACCAATCTGGAGTACATCCGGGCAGCAAGGAGGCTGATCCCTCGCCAGGCAAGGTGGGCCATGTTTTTCACCCATTTTGTGTTTACCCTTTCCTACCGACCAGGCTCTCAGAACGTTAAGGCAGACACATTGTCCCGGCTGTATGACACAGAGGAGCGACCCATGGATCCCCCTCACATACCCCAGGCCTCTTGCCTGGTGGCACCGTTAGTGTGGGAGCTGGACGCAGTCATTGAGCAGCCGTTGCGTACAGAGCCCGCTCCCCTCCAGTGTCCGGCTGGGCGTCTGTACGTTCAGTCTGCTGTCCGCGACCAGCTGATTTATCGGGCACATACGTCACCCTCCTCTGGTCATCCTGGTATCGGTCGGACGGTGCGCTGTCTTAGTGGGAAGTACTGGTGTCCCACTTTAGCTAAGGATGTGAGGGTTTATGTTTCCTCCTGCTCGGTGTGCGCCCAGTGTAAGGCTCCTAGACACCTGCCCAGAGGTAAGTTACAACCCTTACCCGTTCCACAACGGCCATGGTCGCACCTGTCGGTGGATTTCCTGACTGATCTTCCTCCTGTACAGGGTAACACCACGATCATTTTTCTAAGTCCTGTCGTCTCCTCCCGCTGCCCGGTCTCCCTACGGCCCTACAGACTGCGGAGGCTCTATTTATACACATCTCCCGGCACTACGGGGTGCCTGAGGATATAGTGTCTGATCGGGGTCTCCAGTTCATGTTGAGGGTCTGGAGGGCGTTCATGGAACGTCTCGGGGTCTCGGTCAGCCTTACCTCAGGTTTTCACCCCGAGAGTAATGTGCAGGTGGAGAGAGTTATTCAGGATGTGGGTAGGTTTATGAGGTCTTATTGCCAGGACCGGCCTGGGGATTGGGCAGCGTTCGTGCCCTGGGCAGAGATGGCCCAGAACTCGCTCCACCACTCCTCCACTAACCTTTCTCCCTTCCAGTGTGTATTGGGGTATCAGCCAGTTCTGGCTCCTTGGCATCAGAGTCAGACCGAGGCTCCTGCGGTGGACGACTGGTTCCGGCTTGCGGAGGAAACATGCGGAGGCTGCCCATGTCCAACTTCAGCGCACCGTACTGCGCCAGAAAGTGGGCGCAGGCCGTCATCGCAGTGAGGCCTGTATTCTCACCGGGGGACCGGGCCTGGCTCTCGACCTGAGACCTGCCCCTCCGCCTGCCCTGCCCCTCCACCTCGGAAGCTGGGCCCGCGGTTTGTGGGGCCATTTAAAGTCCTGAGAGTGAACGAGGTATGTTACAGGTTACAGCTTCCCCCCGATTACCACATTAACCCCTCCATGTGTCTCTCCTCAGGCCGGTGGTGGCTGGCCCACTCCAGGAGTCTGAGTTACGGGAGGTTCCTCCGCCCCCTCTGGACATCAAGGGTGCCCCGGCGTACTCCATTTGTTCCATACTGGATTTGAGACGTCGGGCGAGGGGCCTTCAGCACCTCGTGGGCTGGGAGGGGTATGGTCCGGAGGAGAGATGCTGGGTTCCGGTGGAGGACATGTTTGATCCTTCTATGCTGCGAGATTTCCACCGTCTCCATCCGGATCTTCCTGCGCCTCGCCCTCCAGGTCCGCGCGTTGGGCCGCGCATTGGGGGGGTTACTGTTCGGGCGGTGTTTGGCGCTCTTATTCGGGCGGTGTTCAGCAGTCGACGTCACCGTCCTTCTAGCCATCATTGATCCATTTTTCATTTTCCATTGGCTTTGTCTTGTCTTCCTTCACACTTGGTTCCAATCCCATCAATTACATGTTGTGTATTTAACCCTCTGTTTCCCCTCATGTTTTGTCGGAGATTGTTTTATTGTATGTTTGTGCAAGTCATGTGTCGGTGTGCGACGGGTTTTGTACCCACTTATGTTATTTTTTGTGTATTTTGGTTTTTGGAGTTATGTTAGCACTTATTAAAAGACTCTGTTTATACCAAGTTTGTTTTCCTGCGCCTGACCTCCCTGCCACCGACACACACCCATTACAGTCATGCACAAAGTAGATGTCATAACCGACTTGCCAAAACTATAGTTTGTTAACAAGAAATTTGTGGAGTGGTTGAAAAACAAGTTTTAATGACTCCAACCTAAGAGTATGTAAACCTCCACCTTCAACTGTATGCCTGACAGTGTGTGTGTGGAACACTGGCAGTGTGTGTGTGGAACACTGACAGTGTGTGTGTGGAACACTGGCAGTGTGTGTGTGGAACACTGACAGTGTGTGTGTGGAACACTGGCAGTGTGTCTGTGGAACACTGGCAGTGTGTGTGTGGAACACTGGCAGTGTGTGTGTGGAACACTGGCAGTGTGTGTGTGGAACACTGGCAGTGTGTGTGTGGAACACTGGCAGTGTGTGTGTGGGACACTGGCAGTGTGTGTGTGGGACACTGGCAGTGTGTGTGTGGGACACTGACAGTGTGTGTGTGGGACACTGACAGTGTGCGTGTGGGACACTGACAGTGTGCGTGTGGGACACTGACAGTCTTGTGTAAGGGGAGTCAGAAAGACAAAACACCCAAGGTGATTGTAGAACATTTGTCATCTGTGGCCTGTCTGTCAGACTAACTGCTCCAGCAGCAGACAACATCCTGAAATATGATGTGGCCCAGGGACAAAGCCAGAGAAGTCTGGCACGGCACGATAATAGTCACACACACTGTTGATACGAGCTGTGTCTGCATACCCCATGGAGTCTTGGCTGGGATTGCACATTTCGCACACTGAGAAGCTTATGTTTGTTGATTTGTTTGTGTTTTTTTTGTGTTTTTTTGTGTAACCCTCTTTTCTGAGAAAGAAATAGTACAAGGACTTTATTTTTACTATTTTCTACATTGTAGAATAGTAGTGAAGACATCAGAAATAGGAAATAACACATAGGGAATGACATAGTAACCAAAAAGTGTTAAACAAATCAAAATGTATTTTATATTTGAAATTCTTGAAATAGCCACCCTTTGCCTTGATGACAGCTTTGCACACTCTTGGCATTCTCTCAACCAGCTTCACCTGGAATGCTTTTCCAACAGTCTTGAAGGAGTTCCCACATATGCTGAGAACTTGGTGGCTGCTTTTTCTTAACTCTGTGGTCTGACTCATCCCAAACCATCTCAATTTGGTTGAGGTCGGGGGATTGTAGAGGCCAGGTCATCTGATACAGCACACCATCACTCTCCTTCTTGGTCTAATAGCCCTTACACAGCCTGGAGGTGTGTTGGGTCATTGACCTGTTGGGGAAATAATGACAGTCCAACTAAGTGCAAACCAGATGGGATGGCGTATCGCTGCAGAATGGTGTGGTAGCCATGCTGGTTAAGTGTGCCTTGAATTCTAAATAAATCACAGACAGTGTCACCATCAAAGCACCCCCACACCATAACACATAACATGCGGAGATCATTTGTTCATCCATACCTTGTCTCACAAAGACACAGCGTTTGGAACCAAAAATCTTCAATTTGTTTCCAGCTGACTACCTCATGAAGCGGATTGAGAGAATGCCAAGAGTGTGCAAAGCTGTCATAAAGGCAAAGGGTGGCTATTTGAAGAACGTCAAATATAAAATACATTTTGATTGGTTTAACACTTTTTTGGTTCCTACATGATTCCATATGTGTTATTTCATAGTTTTGATGTCTTCACTATTATTCTACAATGTATAAAATAGTACAAATAAAGAAAAATCCTTGAATGAGTAAGTGTTCTAAAACTTTTGACCGGTAGAGTACAGTACATTTTTTCCCTCATCAATCTACACACAATAACCCATAATGACAAAGTGAAAATAGGTTTGTAGAAATGTTTGCACATTTTTGCACAACAGAAATACCTTATTTACATAAGTATTCAGACCCTTTGCTATGAGACTCAAAATTTAGCTCAGGTGCATCCTGTTTCCATTTCTCAGCCTTCAGTAGTTGCTACAACTTGATTGGAGTCCACCTGTGGTAAATTCAAATGATTGGACATGATTTGGAAAGGCACACTCCTGTCTATACATGGTCACACAGTTGACAGGGCATGTCAGAGTAAAAACCAAGCCATGAGGTCAAAGGAATTGTCCGTAGAGCTCCGAGACAGAATTTTATCGAGGCACAGATCTGGGGAGGGTACCAAAACAATTCTGTAGCATTGAAGATCCCCAAGAACACAGTGGCCTCCATTATTCTTAAATGGAATAAGTTTAGAACCACCAAGATTCTTCCTCGAGCTGGCCGACTGGCCAAACTGAACAATCGGGGAAGAAGGGCCTTGGTCAGGGAGGTGACAAGATTGTGTCAAGGCACAGATCTGGGGAAGGATACCAAAAAAATTCTGTAGCTTTGAAGATTTCAAAGAACACAGTGGCTTCCATCATTTTCATGGCCGATGAGCACCGATACGTTTTATCTATAATTTCTCTTCATATGACAAGGATTGAAAAGGATTTTCCAGTAAATTGCCAACTTGATGCATGACGATGACTGCTTGTCTAGCTTGCAAGCTAAGATTTTGAAAGTATGATGTTTACATTATCAGTCCAATCAAAGCTACGGTGTATATATAACATGATTTGGTGTCATTTTATCTGTGGCCAATGACCTTGAGCCTTCTTGGATGGGCACTTCTAATGTAAGTCTATGACACATCACCCAAGGGTCTTGAATTTTTGAGCCATACCCGTAGGTGTTGCGGTGACATAGTGCCCCCATGAGTGACAGAACACCGAGCCAATCATGGCGCAACTAGGAAAGATGACCAACCCCTCAACTCCATTTTTCCACTGGCTGCCCCAACCACCACAGAAATAACTGAGCTAGGCTGAAACACCTACATTTTGGAGCTGACTTACTCAAGAAAGCAAAAAAAAGACAATGTTTGTATGCGGCTTTATCAACTCAATGATTCATTTATCAATTTGCAAACTGATATGTGACAGGTATTAATGCCAAAATAACATGCAAGACACACAGTTTTAATATATATATTTTTTAGATTAACAGGTGGGGCTCTGTCTTGGAACAGAAATATGACTCTCCGTCTCATTAGTTTGGCCCACCTGATTCTGTCACATTACATTCAGTAGCTTCTATTGCCCACCTGCCTCAGTAACAGGCCGCTCATGCATAAGTAATGTGTGTGTTAGGCAGTGAGTCATTTAGGCCCAGAGAGTGTGTGAACCAGGGTGAATAGACGAGTGAGAGACTGCTCACCTGGGTAATCATAGTTGTGGAGATAGAACAGCTCAAAGGAACAGCTCATGGAAACAAAGGCAGGTTCAAACACACACACACACACACACACACACACACACACACACACACACACACACACACACACACACACACACACACACACACACACACACACACACACACACACACACACACACACACACACACACACACACACACACACACACACACACACACACACACACACACACACACACACACACACACAGTGTTTTTATGCATGTGTGCACGTGGACGTGCCTGTGTGTGTATCTTCACCTGGCACTACCTATCAATAGAGTCAACCTCAGGGATGTGAGTGTGTTTCATATGATCCATATCACCCTGCATAATTTCAAACACATACACAGGCTCTGTAGTGACCACAAGATGTCACAGGTTTTTGATGAAGTAAGCCAAGCTCCAACAGGACACTTTCTGTGTACCTCAGCATCAGAAAAGGGGTCTCTCACTCACACACACACACACAAACACACACACAAAATGTCCTTGCTTACACCACCCTACAATGTTGCACCTGACTGGGAAATTACTTTTTCTGTTCCCTTCTCTGGTATGGTTCTCTTGAGTGGTTGGTCGATGTTCCTCTCCAGTGGTTGGTCGATGTTGCTCTCGGGTGGTTGGTCGATGTTTCTCTCTTGTGAGATTAAAAGCAGTGTTTTGATTTATGACCAGAACATACTTCAGCATTTTTATGAAATTTACGACAGCATTGATCCAAACCGACTATGCATCGCAAATTATGTTTGTGTCAGTTGACGTGGAAATATCCTCTATTTACCAAATCATGGGAGCAAACTACACACACACCTCAAGTTAGTTATAAAAGTCCATCTTTAATTATATGATGAGCTCTATCACAATCCTGTGACTCTCAGATAAATCCAGTGTCTCCCAGTGGATTCTCTGAGAGCCCCCTTACAATGCAACTGAGTTCCTTTTAATAGCAAAGACACACATATCTCAGACAGCATAGACATAATTCATCGTTCAGCTTTGTCTTCTTTCCCAAACCCCAGAACCATAAACCAAATCCTCCATATCAACAGGCATATATCAAATTGTCATTTATATACAACCCACTCTAAATACAAACTCCTGGACAAACTCACGGAGAGGAGGGTGAGGCTATAGGTTAACTTCTTGCGTCGAGCCAACCCGGATCCGGGATCATGACTACAGCCTCAAGTCCATTACCATAACGCAACGTTAACTATTCATGAAAATCGCAAATGAAATTAAATCAATATGCTTGCTCTCATGCTTAACCTTTTGTTAACAACACTGTCATCTCAGATTTTCAAAAATATGCTTCTCTACCATAGCAAAACTAGCATTTAGCATTTAGCGTTAGCATTTAGCATTTAGCGTTAGCATCACCAGGCAACATTTTCACAAAAACCAGCAAAAACATTCAATAAATCATTTACCTTTGAAGAACTTCGGATGTTTTCAATGAGGAGACTCTCAGTTAGATAGCAAATGTTCAGTTTTCCTGAAAGATTATTTGTGCAGGAGAAATCGGTCCGTTTTCTGCGTCATGTTTGGCTACCAAAAAAAAACGAAAATTCAGTTATAAAAACGCAGAACTTTTTCCAAAATAACTCCATAATATCGACTGAAACATGGTAAACGTTGTTTAGAATCAATCCTCAAGGTGTTTTTCTACATATATCTTCAATGATGTATCGTTCCTGGAAGTGTGCTTCTCCCTCTGTATCGCATGGTAAAATGAGTGCTACTGAGAATTGCGCACCAATTTAGACAAAGGACACCAGGCGGACACCTGGCAAATGTAGTCTCTTATGGCCAATCTTCCAATGATATGCCTACAAATACGTCACAATGCTGCAGACATCTTGGACGAACGGCAGAGAGCATAAGCTCGTTCACAGCACATTCACAGCCATATAAGGAGACGATGGAATACAGAGCTTAAAAAATTCAGCTCATTTCCTGTTTGATGTTTCATTTTGGTTTCGCCTGTAGCATCAGTTCTGGGGCACTCACAGATAATATCTTTGCAGTTTTGAAAACGTCAGAGTGTTTTCTTTCCAAAGCTGCCAATTATATGCATAGTCGAGTATCTTTTCGTGACAAAATATTGCACTTAAAACGGGCACGTTTTTTAAATCCAATAATGACATAGCGCCCCCATAGGTTGAAGAGGTTAAGATAGAAACAACACTGCAACCCTTCTTTCCCCACTAGAAAAGGTAGGGAGTAAAATACATGTTTACACATGATGACACTTTGACCTCTCCCCTCTCAGCGGCCCATGCAACTTAGTTTTGACATAGAACAGATAACTGCAACCTCACCACAGTATTATACAAAAATACCATTCTGATGAGAAGTAACTTACACACATTTGATGAATATTAAACAGCTTACAAATGTTACCAACAAATTCTGATCCTTCCACGACACAGTATTTAACATGACTGATGTATCTGACGCACGTCAGCACTGGGTATTGTAATGTAGTTCTATTCAAACACATAATGGGTTTCTCTTAGAGTTTCAACACCTTTATTATTACTGAAAACTAAAGGATATTTCTCTCCTGTCCTTTTCCAGAGGAGATCTTCCAGACCCATATTGCCCATTGGTGGTCTCCGGATGGTGCCCGGCTGGCATATGCCACCATCAATGACACTATGGTGCCCAGGATGGAGATCCCTATGTTCACAGGAACTACTTACCCTACCGGGAGGGAGTATCACTACCCTAAGGTTAGAAGAGTATAATTACTAACCTATTACCAACAAAACATTTTCTACTACAACGCTACACCACGGTAAATTGTACCACCGCTCAAAGGTCATGAAACACACAAAAAGGTTAAAAAAAAGTACAACCAATCTTGGGAAATGGGAAACTACTCCCAGCATCGAGTTAGTTCTGTCTTCAGGCGTGTCCTTCATGAGGCAGATGCACTTAAAATGTCCAATAAGAACAGTTGTTCTAATAATGGCATTTGCAATCATAGTGTCTCTCTGCTGTCTGTCCTCCGTGCAGGCTGGGGAGGAAAATCCAGTCATCTCTTTGTATGTGGTCAACCTGAACGGGCCCCTGCACACCATCGAGATGAGGAGACCTGAAGACCCGAGGATGGGGTACACCACCCCACACAACCACACTACCTTTACTAATCTAACCTCCGTACACAACCACACTTCCTTTACTAATCTAACCTCCGTACACAACCACACTACCTTTACTAATCTAACCTCCGTACACAACCACACTACCTTTACTAATCTAACCTCCGTACACAACCACACTACCTTTACTAATCTAACCTCCGTACACAACCACACTACCTTTACTAATCTAACCTCCGTACACAACCACACTACCTTTACTAATCTAACCTCCGTACACAACCACACTACCTTTACTAATCTAACCTCCGTACACAACCACACTACCTTTACTAATCTAACCTCCGTACACAACCACACTACCTTTACTAATCTAACCTCCATGTACAACCACACTACCCTTACTAATCTAACCTCCATACACAACCACACTACCCTTACTAATCTAACCTCCATGTACAACCACACTACCCTTACTAATCTAACCTCCATGTACAACCACACTACCTTTACTAATCTAACCTCCATGTACAACCACACTACCTTTACTAATCTAACCTCCATTTACAACCACACTACCCTTACTAATCTAACCTCCGTACACAACCACACTACCTTTACTAATCTAACCTCCGTACACAACCACACTACCTTTACTAATCTAACCTCCGTACACAACCACACTTCCTTTACTAATCTAACCTCCATGTACAACCACACTACCCTTACTAATCTAACCTCCATGTACAACCACACTACCTTTACTAATCTAACCTCCATGTACAACCACACTACCTTTACTAATCTAACCTCCATACACAACCACACTAGCCTTACTAATCTAACCTCCAAATACAACCACACTACCCTTACTAATCTAACCTCCATTTACAACCACACTACCCTTACTAATCTAACCTCCATACACAATCACACTACCCTTACTAATCTAACCTCCAAATACAACCACACTACCCTTACTAATCTAACCTCCATTTACAACCACACTACCCTTACTAATCTAACCTCCATGTACAACCACACTACCTTTACTAATCTAACCTCCATGTACAACCACACTACCTTTACTAATCTAACCTCCATACACAACCACACTAGCCTTACTAATCTAACCTCCAAATACAACCACACTACCCTTACTAATCTAACCTCCATTTACAACCACACTACCCTTACTAATCTAACCTCCATTTACAACCACACTACCCTTACTAATCTAACCTCCATACACAACCACACTACCCTTACTAATCTAACCTCCATACACAACCACACTACCCTTACTAATCTAACCTCCAAATACAACCACACTACCCTTACTAATCTAACCTCCATTTACAACCACACTACCCTTACTAATCTAACCTCCATTTACAACCACACTACCCTTACTAATCTAACCTCCGTACACAACCACACTACCCTTACTAATCTAACCTCCATACACAACCACACTACCCTTACTAATCTAACCTCCAAATACAACCACACTACCCTTACTAATCTAACCTCCATTTACAACCACACTACCCTTACTAATCTAACCTCCATTTACAACCACACTACCCTTACTAATCTAACCTCCATACACAACCACACTACCCTTACTAATCTAACCTCCAAATACAACCACACTACCCTTACTAATCTAACCTCCATTTACAACCACACTACCCTTACTAATCTAACCTCCATTTACAACCACACTACCCTTACTAATCTAACCTCCAAATACAACCACACTACCCTTACTAATCTAACCTCCATACACAACCACACTACCCTTACTAATATAACCTCCAAATACAACCACACTACCCTTACTAATCTAACCTCCATTTACAACCACACTACCCTTACTAATCTAACCTCCATTTACAACCACACTACCCTTACTAATCTAACCTCCAAATACAACCACACTACCCTTACTAATCTAACCTCCAAATACAACCACACTACCCTTACTAATCTAACCTCCAAATACAACCACACTACCCTTACTAATCTAACCTCCATACACAACCACACTACCCTTACTAATCTAACCTCCAAATACAACCACACTACCCTTACTAATCTAACCTCCAAATACAACCACACTACCCTTACTAATCTAACCTCCAAATACAACCACACTACCCTTACTAATCTAACCTCCATACACAACCACACTACCCTTACTAATATAACCTCCAAATACAACCACACTACCCTTACTAATCTAACCTCCATTTACAACCACACTACCCTTACTAATCTAACCTCCAAATACAACCACACTACCCTTACTAATCTAACCTCCAAATACAACCACACTACTCTTACTAATCTAACCTCCATTTACAACCACACTACCCTTACAAACCTAACCTCCAAATACAATACTACTCAAATGCTAATAGCACATAGGCCTACTATATATAGCATGGCTATATATCCTTGTGGATTTTAAAGGGGTGAAAACATGCAATATGTCAGTAGAATGTTCCTAGTCCTTTATCCTAGATGTTGAATATGCATTAATAAACACTCTTATTTCTGTTTGTGTTACAGAGAGTACTATGTCACCATGGTGAAATGGGCGACTACCACCAAACTGGCAGTGAATTGGTTAAACAGAGCCCAGAACATATCCATGCTGACGTTGTGTCAGGCCACCACCGGCGTCTGCACGAAGGTGTGTGTGCATCATCTTTAGCTACAAACACCACTGTTTTTCAGCCTACTTTGTTAGCTTTTCTTAAACTTATGATTGACTTTTCTTTCAAATTATGTATGTTTTAGAAACATGAGGATGAAAGTGAAAGTTGGCTACACAGACAGGTAAGAAAGAAACATCAACATGATTCAAGTACAAATCATTTATTTTTAGGGCTGTTAATCTGTCTTTTTTATAGTACTTCAGAGTGGAATGTCAATCCATCATTTCTAGATATGTTATAATTAAGCAATAAGGCACGGGGGGTGTAGTATATGGCCAAAGGATTCTTCAAAGTAGCCACCCTTTGCCTTGATGACAGCTTTGCACACTCTTGGCATTCTCTCAACCAGCTTCATGAGGTAGTCACCTGGAATTAATTTTAATTAACAGGTGTACCTTATAAATGTTCAGTTGTGGAATTTCTTTCCTTCTTAATGCGTTTGAGCCAATCAGTTGTGTTGTGACAAGGTAAGGGTGGTATAAAGAAGATAGCCCTATTTAGTAAAAGACCAAGTCCATATTACGGCAATGACAGCTCAAATAGGTAAAGAGAAACGACAGTCCATCATTACTTTAAGATATGAAGGTCAGTCAATCCAGAAAATGTCAAGAACTTTGAAAGTTTCTTCAAGTGCAGTCGCAAAAACCATCAAGCGCTACGATGAAACTGGCTCTCATGAGGACCGCCACAGGAAAGGAAGACCCAGAGTTATCTCTGCTGCAGAGGATAAGTTCATTAGAGTTAACTGCACCTCAGGTTGCAGCCAAGGCAAAGGGTGGCTACTTTGAAGAATATAAAATATATTTAGATTTGTTTAACACTTTTTTGGTTACTACATGACTTCATATGTGTTATTTCATAGTTTATATGTCTTCACTATTATTCTACAATGTAGAAAATTGAAAAAAAAATAGGATGAGTAGGTATGTCCAAACATTTGTCATATGACTGTTAGAATGAGGAGCCGCTGTTCTCCAAAGACGGTCTGAAGTTGTTCTTCACCAGAGCCATCCCACAGGGAGGCAGGGGCAAGTTCTTCCACATCTCCATGTCCATCACACAGGTACTGTACACTCCCTTTCTACACTCTATTCTGTGTTCTGCATGTAGGCTTCCATACGCTACAATTGCTTCCTACAGCAATGTACAGCATTGCATAGACAACACCACTTCAGAAGGTGAATGGGCAAGACCAAAAATGTACAGTACATATCCTTTGAACGGGATATGGTAGTAGGTGCCAGGCGCACCGGTTTGTGTCAAGAACTGCAACGCTGCTGGGTTTTTCATGCTCAGCAGTTTCCCGTGTGTATTAAGAATGGTTCACCACCCAAAGGACATTCAGCCAACTTTACACAACTGTGGTGAGCATTGGAGGTCACATGGGCCAGCATCCCTGTGGAACGCTTTCGACACCTTGTAAAGTCCATTGTCCCAACGAATTGAGGCTGTTCTGAGGGAAAAAAGGGTCGTGGTGAAACTCCATATTAGGAAGGCGTTCTTAATGCTTGCTTTACTCAGTGTGTCTATCTCTTCCTCCTTCCCTCTCCAGCCCAACACCAGCACAGACACGCTGCAGTCCATCACGTCTGGAGACTGGGACGTCACCCAGGTCCTGGCCTACAACGAGAACATCCAGCTAATGTGAGATCCTGATGCAGCTGGGCCACACACACACACACACACACACACACACACACACACACACACACACACACACACACACACACACACACACACACACACACACACACACACACACACACACACACACACACACACACACACACACACACACACACACACACACACTTACATGCCTTCACATGTAGTATACACACATTCTTTGCTGTGATTATAACACAAACACCCATCCACAACAAAATTATCTCACTGTCCCTCACTGTCCCTCTCTCCGGAGTAGAGTAGAGTATTTTTTATCCTCAGGGGGCATGTAGTAAAAACACATTAGATACATGACAGTAAAGTAAATAGGCAGTTAACGTCATAGATTTAGCCGGTGGTAACTTGTAGAATAGACACCAACTGGAATGCGGTTTTAACCAATCAGCATTTTGGATTAGACCCAACCAATGTATAAATGACAATAAATATACTTGGGGAGCCGCTCTGAGAGAAGCAATCTAAATTCTTCAAACAAGAGATGCTGGGATCCCTTCAGAATGAATTGCGCCTTACGTATGACCCCCCCCCCCCCTGTCAAATTTGTTCCTGGCCTACTTAAGTTTCAAAAAACATCCTCACCTCATATTTAATTTATGTTACATCTCTTCCAATGTCAAGACCTGCTGTTGGAACTGTTGGTACTCTTGCTGCTTATATCTAGCCAACAAGTTTCTGTTCAACTGTACCGCTGGAGTCCGCTGCACTCTTTACACTAACCTACTTTTCTCACTTCGTAGACTCCTTACATTTGTGACTACGGAAATGCTTCAATGACGTAATGTTGTGTGCACCCTTGCATTTGTTATATTATGTTTTAGTTGAACATATGTCCAACATGAAATGTTTATTATTATGTATCTTGCAGATACTTCTTGAGCACAGAGGATGATCCAAAACGCAGGCACCTCTACAGGTAACACATACATAGCTCTGAATAACTGTCTCTAATTCTGTCCTCTTCTGTTGTGCCTAGCTATGTTGCACCCACCCACCCACCCAAAATAGTTATTTTCGTTTCACTTGGTTACAATTTAGGTGCCAGTTGTCCTGGATGCTTTGAGGGATTTTGCTCTCAGTCTGAAAAAGATCTAGGAGAAAGACTTGGCTCAGTGTCTTCTTGTTGTGTTTGCAGTGCGGACACAGTGGGCCCTTTCAACAGACGCTGTCTCTCCTGTGACTTCTACGAAGGTTGTGGCTACGTCACAGGCTCATTCAGCCACAGCATGAGCCTCTTCCTGCTTAGTTGCAAAGGTGGGAGCCACCGGTTGATTGGTCTGTCTCTCTCCCCAAGTGATCTATTTTTTCAGTCATATGAACCTTTGGTTCCTCACATCTGAGAGACATTCTGAGACAATGAATTCAATGTATATGTTGGTTACAGATGATATTTGGCCACAAACACAATCATTTGTTCAGTGTATTTCAACCAAGTTTTGTGACACTGTTAAGTTCATGGAGAATAAGAGCACCTCCTCCCAGCTGCCCACTACACTGAGTATGGTAACACTGTCACCACAGATAAATCTACGGTAATCGAGAACTTCATTTTTCTACGGCTGGCCATGCGTTCCACCTGGCTACCCCTACCCCGGTCGAACCCATATCCAGATAGCTAATGTTCTGAAAGAGCTGCAAGATCTGGACCCCAACAAATCAGCTGGGCTAGACAATCTGGACCCTCTTTCTAAAATTATCCGCAGCAATTGTTGTAACCCCTATTACCAGCCTGTTCAACCTCTCTTTTGTATCGTCTGAGATCCCTAAAGATTGTAAAGCTGCCGCAGTCATCCCCCTCTTCAAAGAGGGAGACACTCTAGAACCAAACTGTTACAGACCTATATCTATCCTGCCCTGCCTTTCTAAAGTCTTCGAAAACCAAGTTAACAAACAGATCACCGTCCATTTCAAATCCCACCGTACCTTCTCCTCTATGCAATCTGGTTTCCGAGCTGGTCATGGGTGCACCTCATCTATGCTCAAGGTCCTAAACGATATCATAACCACCATCGATAAAAGACAACACTGTGCAGCCATCGTCATCAACCTGGCCAAGGCCTTCGACTCTGTCAATCACTGCATTCTTATTGGCAGACTCAACAGCCTTGGTTTCTCAAATGACTGCCTCGCCTGGTTCACCAACTACTTCTCAGATAGAGTTCAGCGTGTAAAATCGGAGGGCCTGTTGACCGGACCTCTGGCAGTCTCTATGAGGGTGCCACACGGTTCAATTCTCTGGCTGACTCTTTTCTCTGTATATATCAATGATGTCGCTCTTGCTGTTGGTGATTCTCTGATCCATCTCCACACAGACGACACCATTCTGTATACTTTTGGCCCTTCATTGGACACTGTGTTAACAAACCTCCACCATCTGCCAACACCCGCCCGCCCTTCTTGCATCACTACTCTGGACGGTTCTGACCTAGGTGTCTGGTTAGACTGCAAACTCTCCTTCCAGACTCACATTAAGCATCTCCAATCCAAAGTTTAATCTAGAATCTGCTTCCTATTTCGCAAACAAAGCATCCTTCACTCACGCTGCCATACATACCCTCGTAAAACTGACTGTCCTACCCATCCTTGACTTCGGCGATGTCATTCACAAAATAGTTAAACACTCTACTCAGGAAATTGGATGTAGTCTATCACAGTGCCATCTGTTTTGTCAACAAGGCCCAATATACTACCCACCACTGCGACCTGTATGGTCTCGTTGGCTGGCCCTCGCTTCATATTCATCGCCAAACCCACTGTCCCCAGGTCATCTATAAGTCTTTGCTAGGCAACGCCCCGCCTTATCTCAGCTCACTGGTCACCATAGCAGCACCCACCCGTAGCATGTGTTCCAGCAGGTATATCTCACTGGTCATCCCCAAAGCCAACTCCTCCTTTGGCCACCTTTCCTTCCAATTCTCTGCCAATGACTGGAACGAATTGCAAAAATCACTGAAGCTGGAGTCTTATATCTCCCTCACTAACTTTAAGCATCAGCTGTCAGAGCAGCTTACCACTCATTGCACCTGTATACAGCCCATCTGTAAATAGCCCACCCAACTACCTCATCCCCATTTTGTTATTTATTTGTTTGCTCCTTTGCACCCCAGTATCTCTACTTGCACATTCATCTTCTGCACATCTATCACTCCAGTGTTAATTGCTTAATTGTAATTATTTCACCACTATGGCCTATTTATTGCCTTACCTCTCGAATCTTACTACATTTGCACACACTGTACATATATTTTTCTATTGTGTTATTGACTGTACATTATTGACTTGTTTATCCCATGTGCAACTCTGTTGTTTGTGTCGCACTGCTTTGCTTTATCTTGGCCAGGTCGCAGTTGTGTCATGCTGGTGAAAGAGGACCCAAAAGCGACTTGGCGAAAACAGAGTCTTTAATCCAGTAAAGTAAATACAATCCAAAAAACACAACTTTCACTCGAAATGACGAGGACAAACTGGAGACTCGATCTTGAACAGCAGGTGAACAACAGGTTGCCTCGGGAAGGCACTTGAACCAGACAGACTCAGACACCTGCTCACCACGCAGCATCTGAGGAAAACACGACACGACAGGGCGATACACAAACACAGCACGGTGAATTCTAGACAAGGAACCGACAGGGCAGAAACGAATAACAAGGGGAGAAATAGGGACTCTAATCAGGGAAAAGGATCGGGAACAGGTGTGGGAAGACTAAATGATGATTAGGGGAATAGGAACAGCTGGGAGCAGGAACGGAACGATAGAGAGAAGAGAGAGCGAGAGAGTGAGAGAGGGAGGGGGAGAGAGAGGGATAGAAAGAGGGAAAGGACCTAATAAGACCAGCAGAGGGAAACGAATAGAATGGGAAGCACAGGGACAAGACAAGATAATAAATGACAAAACATGACAGTACCCCGCCACTCACCGAGCGCCTCCTGGCGCACTCGAGGAGGAATCCTGGCGGCAACGGAGGAAATCATCAATGAGTGAACGGTCCAGCACGTCCCGAGACGGAACCCAACTCCTCTCCTCAGGACCGTAACCCTCCCAATCCACTAAGTATTGGTGACCCCGTCCCCGAGAACGCATGTCCATGATCTTATGTACCTTGTAAATAGGTGCGCTCTCGACAAGGACGGGAGGGGGGGAGGGAAGACGAACGGGAGTGCGAAGAAAGGGCTTGACACAGGAGACATGGAAGACAGGATGGACGCGACGAAGATGTCGCGGAAGAAGCAGTCGCACAGCGACAGGATTGACGACCTGGGAGACACGGAACGGACCAATGAACCGCGGAGTCAACTTACGAGAAGCTGTCGTAAGAGGAAGGTTGCGAGTGGAAAGCCACACTCTCTGGCCGCAACAATACCTTGGACTCTTAATCCTGCGTTTATTGGCGGCTCTCACAGTCTGTGCCCTGTAACGGCAAAGTGCAGACCTCACCCTCCTCCAGGTGCGCTCACAACGTTGGACAAACGCTTGAGCGGAGGGAACGCTGGACTCGGCAAGCTGGGATGAGAACAGAGGAGGCTGGTAACCCAGACTACTCTGAAACGGAGATAACCCGGTAGCAGACGAAGGAAGCGAATTGTGAGCGTATTCTGCCCAGGGGAGCTGTTCTGCCCAAGACGCAGGGTTTCTGAAAGAAAGGCTGCGTAGTATGCGACCAATCGTCTGATTGGCCCTCTCTGCTTGACCGTTAGACTGGGGATGAAACCCGGAAGAGAGACTGACGGACGCACCAATCAAACGACAGAACTCCCTCCAAAACTGTGACGTGAATTGCGGGCCTCTGTCTGAAACGGCGTCTAACGGGAGGCCATGAATTCTGAATACATTCTCGATAATGATTTGTGCCGTCTCCTTAGCGGAAGGAAGTTTAGCGAGGGGAATGAAATGTGCCGCCTTAGAGAACCTATCGACAACCGTAAGAATCACAGTCTTCCCCGCAGACAAAGGCAGACCGGTAATGAAGTCTAGGGCGATGTGAGACCATGGTCGAGAAGGAATGGGGAGCGGTCTGAGACGACCGGCAGGAGGAGAGTTACCCGACTTAGTCTGCGCGCAGTCCGAACAAGCAGCCACGAAACGGCGCGTGTCACGCTCCTGAGTCGGCCACCAAAAGCGCTGGCGAATAGACGCAAGAGTGCCTCGAACACCGGGATGACCAGCTAACTTGGCAGAGTGAGCCCACTGAAGAACAGCCAGACGAGTGGAAACAGGAACGAAAAGGAGGTTACTAGGACAAGCGCGCGGCGACGCAGTGTGCGTGAGTGCTTGCTTAACCTGTCTTTCAATTCCCCAGACTGTTAACCCGACAACACGCCCATAAGGAAGAATCCCCTCGGGATCAGTAGAAGCCACAGAAGAACTAAACAGACGGGATAAGGCATCAGGCTTGGTGTTCTTGCTACCCGGACGGTAAGAAATCACAAACTCGAAACGAGCGAAAAACAACGCCCAACGAGCTTGACGGGCATTAAGTCGTTTGGCAGAACGGATGTACTCAAGGTTCTTATGGTCTGTCCAAACGACAAAAGGAACGGTCGCCCCCTCCAACCACTGTCGCCATTCGCCTAGGGCTAAGCGGATGGCGAGCAGTTCACGGTTACCCACATCATAGTTGCGCTCAGATGGCGACAGGCGATGAGAAAAATAAGCGCAAGGATGAACCTTATCGTCAGACTGGAAGCGCTGGGATAGAATGGCTCCCACGCCTACCTCTGAAGCGTCAACCTCGACAATGAATTGTCTAGTGACGTCAGGAGTAACGAGGATAGGAGCGGACGTAAAACGTTCTTTTAGAAGATCAAAAGCTCCCTGGGCGGAACCGGACCACTTAAAACACGTCTTGACAGAAGTAAGAGCTGTGAGAGGGGCAGCAACTTGACCGAAATTACGAATGAAATGCCGATAGAAATTAGCGAAACCTAAAAAGCGCTGCAACTCGACACGTGACCTTGGAACGGGCCAATCACTGACAGCTTGGACCTTAGCGGAATCCATCTGAATGCCTTCAGCGGAAATAACGGAACCGAGAAAAGTAACGGAGGAGACATGAAAAGAGCACTTCTCAGCCTTTACGTAGAGACAATTCTCTAAAAGGCGCTGTAGAACACGTCGAACGTGCTGAACATGAATCTCGAGTGACGGAGAAAAAATCAGGATATCGTCAAGATAGACAAAAACAAAGATGTTCAGCATGTCTCTCAGAACATCATTAACTAATGCCTGAAAAACAGCTGGCGCATTGGCGAGACCGAACGGCAGAACCCGGTACTCAAAATGCCCTAACGGAGTGTTAAACGCCGTTTTCCACTCGTCCCCCTCTCTGATGCGCACGAGATGGTAAGCGTTACGAAGGTCCAACTTAGTAAAGCACCTGGCTCCCTGCAGAATCTCGAAGGCTGATGACATAAGGGGAAGCGGATAACGATTCTTAACCGTTATGTCATTCAGCCCTCGATAATCCACGCAGGGGCGCAGAGTACCGTCCTTCTTCTTAACAAAAAGAACCCCGCCCCGGCCGGAGAGGAAGAAGGCACTATGGTACCGGCGTCAAGAGACACAGACAAATAATCCTCGAGAGCCTTACGTTCGGGAGCCGACAGAGAGTATAGTCTACCCCGAGGAGGAGTGGTCCCCGGAAGGAGATCAATACTACAATCATACGACCGGTGAGGAGGAAGGGAGTTGGCTCGGGACCGACTGAAGACCGTGCGCAGATCATGATATTCCTCCGGCACTCCTGTCAAATCGCCAGGTTCCTCCTGAGAAGTAGGGACAGAAGAAACGGGAGGGATGGCAGACATTAAACACTTCACATGACAAGAAACGTTCCAGGATAGGATAGAATTACTAGACCAATTAATAGAAGGATTATGACATACTAGCCAGGGATGACCCAAAACAACAGGTGTAAACGGTGAACGGAAAATCAAAAAAGAAATAGTCTCACTGTGGTTACCAGATACTGTGAGGGTTAAAGGTAGTGTCTCAAATCTGATACTGGGAAGATGACTACCATCTAAGGCGAACATGGGCGTAGGCTTCTCTAACTCTCTGAAAGGAATGTCATGTTTCCGAACCCATGCTTCGTCCATGAAACAACCCTCAGCCCCAGAGTCTATCAAGGCACTACATGTAGCACCCGAACCGGTCCAGCGTAGATGGACCGACAAAGTAGTACAGGATTTTGATGGAGAGACTTGAGTAGTTGCGCTCACCTGTAGCCCTCCGCTTACAGATGAGCTCTGGCTTTTACTGGACATGAATTAACAAAATGTCCAGCAACTCCGCAATAGAGACACAGGCGGTTGGTGATCCTCCGTTCCCTCTCCTTAGTCGAGATGCGAATCCCTCCCAGCTGCATGGGCTCAGTCTCTGAGCCAGAGGAGGGAGATGGTTGCGATGCGGAGCAGGGAAACACCGTTGATGCGAGCTCTCTTCCACGAGCCCGGTGACGAAGATCTACCCGTCGTTCTATGCGGATGGCGAGAGCAATCAAAGAGTCCACATCTGAAGGAACCTCCCGGGAGAGAATCTCATCCTTAACCACTGCGTGGAGTCCCTCCAGAAAACGAGCGAGCAGCGCCGGCTCGTTCCACTCACTAGAGGCAGCAAGAGTGCGAAACTCAATAGAATAATCCGTTATGGACCGTTCACCTTGGCATAAGGAAGCCAGGGCCCTAGAAGCCTCCCTACCAAAAACTGAACGGTCAAAAACCCGAATCATCTCCTCTTTAAAGTTCTGGAACTTGTTAGAGCAATCAGCCCTTGCCTCCCAGATAGCTGTGCCCCATTCTCGAGCCCGGCCAGTAAGGAGTGAAATGACGTAAGCAACCCGAGCTCTCTCTCTAGAGTATGTGTTGGGTTGGAGAGAGAACACAATCTCACACTGCGTGAGAAAGGAGCGGCACTCAGTGGGCTGCCCGGAGTAGCAAGGTGGGTTATTAACCCTAGGGTCTATTCCTTGGTCGGTTCCTTCTGTCATGCTGGTGAAAGAGGACCCAAAAGCGACTTGGCGAAAACAGAGTCTTTAATCCAGTAAAGTAAATACAATCCAAAAAACACAACTTTCACTCGAAATGACGAGGACAAACTGGAGACTCGATCTTGAACAGCAGGTGAACAACAGGTTGCCTCGGGAAGGCACTTGAACCAGACAGACTCAGACACCTGCTCACCACGCAGCATCTGAGGAAAACACGACACGACAGGGCGATACACAAACACAGCACGGTGAATTCTAGACAAGGAACCGACAGGGCAGAAACGAATAACAAGGGGAGAAATAGGGACTCTAATCAGGGAAAAGGATCGGGAACAGGTGTGGGAAGACTAAATGATGATTAGGGGAATAGGAACAGCTGGGAGCAGGAACGGAACGATAGAGAGAAGAGAGAGCGAGAGAGTGAGAGAGGGAGGGGGAGAGAGAGGGATAGAAAGAGGGAAAGGACCTAATAAGACCAGCAGAGGGAAACGAATAGAATGGGAAGCACAGGGACAAGACAAGATAATAAATGACAAAACATGACAAGTTGTAAATGAGAACTTGTTCTTAACATGCCTACCAGGTTAAATAGAGGTAAAATAAAAAATGAACTGTTGCAGCATAATTACTGGAGGCTGAGACAGGAGGGGTCGGGAGACACTGTGAACCTGTCCGACTATACTGGAGATGCAGCGGGCAGACTTCATTGAGCCCTCAGACAGCCCCTGGGTGACGCCAGTTGTCATGGTTCCTAAGAAGTGGGGCAAGCTGAGGCTCTGTGTGGACTACAGGTGGCTGAATGAGGTAACCAGGAAGGACTCATACCCCATAATTTGTATAAATGAGTCGCTGGACCTGGTTAGGGGGTCCTCCTGGTTCCCCTCACTCGACCTCCAAAGCCAAAACTGCATTCTCCACTAACAGAGGACACTGGCAGTTCAAGGTCCTGTGCTTCGGCCTGTGCAACGCTCCAGCTACTCCCCTGACAGCAGTGTCTGGTATACCTCAATGACATCCTGGCCCATGGCTGCTCCTTCCAATCAGCTCTGGGACTGCTACAGTGTGTGTCGGAGAGGGTGGCTGCCACAGGCCTGAAACTCCACCCCAAGAAGTGCCACTTCATGAGAAGAGAGGTGTCCTTCTTGTGCCACCGAGTGGGGAAGGAGGGTATCAGCACCATGGAGGACAAGGTGGGGGCTGTCAGAGACTGGTACACCCCCACCGACCAGCATCAGCTGAAGAGCTTCCTGGGCCTGGCCTCGTACTATAGGAGGTTTGTACAGGGCTTCTCAAGTGTTGCTGCTCCCCTGAACCGCCTGCTGCCGAAGGACAAGGCCTTCACTTGGACAGTGGAGGGTGCCTTCAACACCCTCAAACGTGCACTGATTGAGGCCACCTTGTCCCCCCCCCCCCCCCCCTGAGCTCTCTCGTCAGAGTGAGGGACTTGAGAGTGAGCTGTGTGCAGAGGAGGGGTCTGTGCCACAGTGTTTCGGGCGAACGGGCATGTCTGCTGTGAGCTGCAGACTGTCGCAGTGGCAGCAGCAGGGAGGGGACACAGACCTACACCCGGTGCTACAGTGGGTAGAGACGCAGCTGAGGCCACTGTAGGAAGAGGTGGCAGCGTTCGCACTTATGACCAAAGGTTGTGGTCAAAGTTTGAGAGACTACGGCTGGCTGATGGCGTGCTACAGTGGGCTTGGAAGGAGTCAGCTACTGGAGAGGAGAGGTGGCAGGTGGTGGTCCCAAAAGCATTGTGGGAGGCTGTGCCCCAGAGTACTCATGGGGATTGGACACTTTGGGGTCACAAAAACACTCCGCCGCCTCCGTCAGGGATTTTACTGGGGGCAGCACAAGAGGGATGTGGAGGACTATTTCTGCCGCTGTGACAACTGCACAGCGAGAAAGGGCCCTCCAGGCCGCTCTCATGCTCAGCTCCAACAGTTCCCAGTTGGGCCTCCCATGGAGAGGGTGGGAGTGGATGTAGTTGGGTCGTTCCCCACCACATACAGTGGAAAACGCTGAGTGCTCATGGCCATGGACTATTTCACAAAATGGCCCGATGCCTATGCTCTGCCTGACCAGGAGGCTGAGACCATCGTCGACGCCCTGACAGCGAAGATGTTCAGCAGGTTTGGAGCTGCAGAGTCCATTCACAGAGACCAAGGCAGAAACTTTAAGTCCTGTGTGTTTGCCACCATGTGTGAGAGGCTGGGTATGCACAAGACCCGCACTACTCCTCTCCTCAAAGTGATGGCCTTGTGGAGCACTTCAACAAAACGCTTGGACAGCAGCTGGCCAGAGTCTCTGCCAAACACCAGTGTGACTGGGACAGACACCTGCCTATGATCCTCATGGCATGCCACTCCGCTGTCCAAGACTCCACCTCCTGCACGCCTGTCCTCCTCATACTGGGGAGAGAATTCCGCACCCCTGCAGAGATGGCATTTAGTCGGCCACTGGATAGCCCTCCTGTTCCCCCGGGGCCGGAGTATGCCCGGAGACTCCAGGTACGCCTGGAGACAGCCCACACTTTCGCCAGAGAGCAGGTGAATGGTGAATGCAGGTGTGAGGCAGAAGAGGAACTATGATGTGCACACCCGGGGAAGGCACTTTGTGGCTGGGGAGCTGGTCTGGGTCTACAGCCTCCTCAGAAAGAAAGGCAGATGCCTGGAAGGATGGCGGAGAAGTAATGGCGAACTGAATGAAGTTGTGTAGAGCAACTCAAGATAAAACGTAATATTCAATATCGGCAAGTTAGACTAAAATATTGGCACTACACAATCTGGTGGGTGATAACCTTCAATCTGGATAATAACACAAAACAAATCTTAAGACTAGAGACATTTATCGACAAATATTATGAAAACAAGCAACACCCAAACATGACGGAGAGTAAGACAAGGGAACCAATTCCAAAATGAAAACATGACTCTTCTACTGACACAGACGATTTAATACTTTCACCACCGGGAATGGTAAAGGTCGAAACCGATCTGTTAAAATCAATAAATGACAAACTGGGTATACTTGAATTAGTTAGTAAGGATATAAAAGAGTTGAAGGCAAGCCTCGAGATGAGTGATGAAAAAGCTGCGACATTGGAGAAGTAAACAAACAAGCTAAAAGGGACAGGCCTCTCTCATCTTTTTAAGTGCGATAACTTGCACAATTGGTGGCTGACTAAATACTTTTTTGCCCCACTGTGTATGTATGAAAAAAGTATCTATACACTTCCTGATAAACTCAGTCACCGTATTCATTGATGTTATTCTCAGAGGCTACACGGAACATATCCCAGTCCGCGTGATCAAAACAATCTTGAAGCATGGATTCCGATTGGTCAGACCAGCGTTGACTAGACCATAGCAAGGTTACTTCCTGTTTGAGTTTCTGCATATAGGAAGGGAGTCGTGATCAGATTTGCAGAGGGCAGGGCCTTATAGGCATTTTGAAAAGTTGAGTAGCAGTGATCCAGTGTTTTTCCAGAACGAGTACTACAGTCAATATGTTAGTAGAACTTCGGTAGCATTTTCCTCAAATTTGCTTTAAAATCCCCAGTTACAATGAATGCGGCCTCAGGACATGTGGTTTCCAGTTTACATAAAGTCCAGTGTAGTTCTTTGAGGAACCTCGAGGTATTGGCTTGAGGGGAATATTTACGACTGTGAATATAACCAAAAATAATTATCTTGGGAGGTAATATGGTCGGTATTTGATTGTGAGGTTTTCTAGGTCGGGTGAACAAAAGGACTTGAGTTTCTGTATGTTATCACAATCACACCATGAGTAGTTAGTCATGAAACATACACTCCTGCCTTTCTTCTTCCCGGAGAGTTCTTTATTCCTGTCTGCGCGATGTACTGAGAACCCAGCTGGCTGTATGGACGTGGACTGTATATCCCGAGAGAGCCATATTTCTGTGAATCCCTGATCTGTCTCTGAGCTAGTCAATCCCTGATCCTCACACTGAGCTAGTCTACTTTATTATCCAGAGACTGAACATTACATTCTGGGCTAATGTAAGAAATAACCCACCAAAAAAAACAAAATACTGCAATGTTGCATAGGAGCTAGAAGCAGAGCTGCCATGTCTGTCAGCGCCATCTTCTTCCATCATGCCTCTTGGCCACTTTCATTTATTTGACATGATTGTGATATCATTACAGAGCTGAGAAAGATTGCCTGGCCTACTTTGCAGAGCCACAAATGTTTCTTTCTAGCATGTTCTCAATTTGCTAAGTGCATCGATCATTTAATTATGTTTCCCCTCCAAGTGCAGTGATGTGGTTTAGGAGACAGAGAGAGTATATTTCTACAGGGGCTTGTTTGTTTGCAAGCTAGCTCCAGAACACTCCAGAAACTATTTTGGCTGTGTTAAATTAATTGAAGAAGTTAACAATAGCCTCCCCAACAATAGCAAGAAAGTCTGGAACGGATCTGTTGTGCTTGTAGAAAAACATGTTTAGCAACGTCAGGCTTTCAGACTTTGATCAATGATGTTTTGATTTTGTGTCTGAACTTTGAGGCTCAACTATGTTGTGTCTCAGTCTTCTATCGACAAGGTGTAATTTTAAATTACAGATTCTAAAGGAAAACATTTATTGAGTTCAGATGATTTGATTTGATTTGAATTTCTTACAAGTCTTTTTAGAAATGGATAACTAAATAACCCGTTCCCATCCTCTTGCTTCCCCAGAACTATGGACAGTGCGGACACATTTTGAACCATGCAGTCACTGTTGTACAGATGTAGGATTTTAATTTGATCACCCTGTTGCATGAGAACTGTCCTACAATGCATGAAATGTAAAATGTGTAGTGTATTTGCAGTTTAAAAAGACTTCTGATGTTTGTAATTTTCACTTTGAAATTTCACACTTATTAAAAATGTATCAACCCCTACAATAATGTAAATTATTTATAATCAACATAATAATTCACATTTCCGGTTGCTGCAGGATTATTTTCTTGCTGTAGCAAACTGGCTCAAATTAAGATCCCAAGTCTGTACATGACAAGGAGCCACAGAGTGTACTATTAAACCGAGACAAGACCGAGACGAACCAGAGTAGTGCCACCACAAACTAATGGGCATGATGTCTGATGTTGATGTCTTATTTGGTCACATTTGTTTCTGTTTTGGTCTTTCTCCAGGCCCTGATGTCCCGTTTGTAGCAGTGTACAGCACACAGGACAGACAGAGTGAGTCTTCTAGTTAAGATTCTATTTGGATTCAGTTGCATGAAAACATAGGTATGGGGTACTCAACTCTTACCCTAAGTCCCGGAGCCTGCTGGTTTTCTGTTTTACCTCATAATTAATTGCACCCACCTAGTGTCCCAGGTTTAAATCAGTACCTGATTAGAACAATGAAAAAAGGCAGTGGAACTGGATTTCAGGTCCAGAGTTGAAGGTCATGGGTCATAAGAGGAATACATCACACAGAAAAATAGACCACCCAGACACACAATGCATGATCTTTATTTCCTCTGTCTTCAATATGCCTTTTTCTCTTGACACACACACACACACACACACACACACACACACACACACACACACACACACACACACACACACACACACACACACACACACACACACACACACACACACACACACACACACACACACACACACACACACACACACACACACACACACACACACACACACACACTAACTCCATTATACTCAGTTCTGATTGCTGACTTGCCTTGTAACTGTCAGGGAAAAGATGATTCATGTCAGGAGGCAGATGATTTGAGGATCACTATGCACACACAAACGCGCACACACACCTGTAGGACATCCACTCCTCTCCATGAGTAGAACATTCAGCATCACCCCTGAAATATAACTCTTTAACACCATGGAGATAAAACAACTGTATCTATCTCTGTGTTTACAGAATAAAAACCCTGCCCTCCACCCCTGATTCACAAAATAACCACCCACAACTGTGTGACCTCATCAAACAGGGACAGCATACTAAGATTTACCATTGACAGCACAACAGGGCCAGTCTGCTTTCTGCTGTCACTGTTTGCAGCCTCAGCCCAGTCGGTTGGCAGACACTGATTACATTACCTAACTGTGTGGATGCCCTCATAACAACATGACCTTCCCACTGTAATGAAAGACGTACCCTGTCTTTGTTTACGGTTAATTACAGACAGCATGTACACTTGGAGGAATAGCAATGTGTACAAAGTGCACTCTGTAGTCATATTTTAGTGCATATTGTAGTAAACAAACAACTAAACAAGCTACTTTTGGCAGGAACTCTGCTTTCTAACTGGAACCACTAAAGTAGTTCTGAAATTAGAATTTAATTGCTGATGTGGCGGGGATAAAAACCATGCTGCATTGCTGGATTTGTTGTGTACTCTGTGGAGACCACACGCACCCACACACACACACACCCACACCCACACACACACACGCACACACACACACACACACACACACACACACACACACACACACACACACACACACACACACACACACACACACACACACACACACACACACACACACACACACACACACACACACACACACACACACACACACACACACACAGTCAGTCAGGAGAGAACACTCTTCACAACTTCTAGCCCAACGTTCTACCACAACACCTATGCCCTTTGAACACCTACAGTATGTGCCCTTAGACCATGGTAGCCATAGCAACCTTAGCCATAAACTAAGGCCATGATGTTTATCACTGCAGAGGTGTTTGACCTAGAGACCAATGAGAATCTGAGGATGAGGCTGGACTCCATGCAGATGCCCCGCGTGGAATACAAGGAGATCAACATTGAGGATTACAGTACGTTATGTTCTAAAAATAATGGGAATGACATTTCAGCAGCACATTTTACATAATGAAAATGTATCTGCTAAAGTCTGTTTTCTTCAGATGAACAGATAATGAAGCCATAGTGCTTGTGTACAACATGCGTACTGATCACTCTTTCTCTTGTTGTGTAGCACTAACGATGCAGATCCTCAAACCTGCCAGCTTTGTGGACTCATCACACTATCCTCTGCTCCTCCTTGTGTGAGTATACAGACCCTAACACACACACACACACACGCACACGCACACACACACACACACAGACCAAAAATGTATTTTACCCTAACCCTTGACCTAACACGTAACCTTAATTCTAACCCTAATTATAAACCTAAACCTAACCCCTATGTCTAAAATAGCCATTTCCTTGTTTTACGATCCTTGTGAGGACTTCAGGTACCCACAACGATAGAAAAACCAACCCACACACACACAACTGCTCTAGCGACTATGGTGTTGTATACAATGTAGCTATCCATCTCCATTGTCAGCTCTTGACACACAGAGACCTTCAGCTACTCCATACCAAGTGCTGCTTCATCAGGAAAGATACAGTGCATTCAGAAAGTATTCAGATCCCTTTACTTTTTCCACATTATGTTATGTTACTGCCTTATCCTAAAATGATTCAATTGTATTTTTTCCTCATAAATCTACACACAATAGCCCATAATGACAAAGCAAATATTACATTTAGGTAAGTATTCAGTCCCTTTACTCAGTACTTTGTTGAAGCACCTTTGGCAGCAATTTCAGCCTCGTGTCTTGTTGGGTATGAAGCTACAAGCTTGACACACCTGTATTTGGGGAGTTTCTCCCATTCTTCTCTACAGATCCTCTCAAGCTCTGTCAGGTTGGATAGGGCACGCCACTGCACAGCTATTTTCAGCTCTCTCCAGAGATGTTCGATCGGGTTCAAGTCTGGGCTCTGTCTGTGCCACTCAAGGACATTCAGAGACTTGTCCTGAAGCATCTCCAGTGTTGTCTTGGCTGTGTGCTTAGAGTTCACCCCCCCCCCACAGTTTGAGGTCCTGAGTGCTCTGGAGCAGGTTTTCATAAAATATCTCTCTGTACTTTGCTTCGTTCATCTTTCCCTTGATCCTGACTAGTCTCCCAGTCCCTGCCGCTAAAAAACATCCCCACAGCACGATGCTGCCACCACTGTGGTTCACCGTGGGAATGGTGCCAGGTGTGACGCTTAGCATTAAGGACAAAGATTTCAATCTTGTTTCTCATGGTCTGAGAGTCCTCTAGGTGCTTTTTAGCAAACTGCAAGCGGGTTGTCATGTGCCTTTTACTGAGGACTGGCTTCCGTCTGATCACACTACCAATAAAGGCCTGATTTGTGGCGTGCTGCAGAGATGGTTGTCCTTCTGGAGGTTTCTCCCATCTCCACAGAGGAACTCTAGGGCTCTGTCAGAGTGACCATCGGGTTCTTAATCACCTCACTGACCAAGGCCCTTCTCCCCCGTTTGTTCAGCCAGGTGGCCAGCTCTAGGAAGAGTTTTGGTGGTTCCCAACTTCTTCCATTTAAGAATGATGGAGGCCACTGTGTTCTTGGGGACCTTCAATGCTGCAGACATTTTTTGGTATCCTTCTCCAGATCTGTGCCTCGACACAATTCTGTCTCGGAGCTCTATGGACAATTCCTTCAACCTCAGGCTTGGTTTTTGCTCCAAATCATGTCCAATCAATTGAATGTAGGATGTTCAATGGAAACAGGATGCACCTGAGCTCAATTTCAAGTCTCATAGCAAGGGTCTAAATACTTATTTAAATAAGGTATTTCTGTTTTGAATTTTTACCACATTTGCAAAAATGTCTAAAAACGTGTTTTTGCTTTGTCATTATGGGGTATGGTGTGTTATTGAATCAATTTTAGAATAAGGCTATAGCGTAACAAAATGTGGAAAAAGGGAAGGGGTCTGAATACTTTCCAAATCCACTGTAATCACCCTCCAACTCTGAGTTTTAATCAGGGCTATTAATCTAAGGCAGAGAAGTGGCAACTCATTCTCCTCCGCACTTCCGGTAATTACACTGCAAATGAGATCTCCATCCCCCTTTAATTAACCCTCCTATCCTCCACTATCACACCATCTCTCCATGCCCTTGCCTGCAGGTTGGAGAAACATACACTAGACTATAACTTTTCGTTTTTTCACCCTGGTTTATCTCTGGATGGAGTGGCACGACTATAAAGACAATAAGTGGCACTAAAAAAAATCAATGTATAACACAATGATACTGTAAACTTAGTGTCTAACGCCATAATTCAATCTGAACCATATTTAGGTCTTGCTAAATAAGAGAGAGAGAGAGAGAGCCATAGAGCCATAGATTAGCGAGTAAACATTCCTTCTCGAGTAAACATGCCTTCTCATATCCAGCGATGGCACCCCCGGTGGCCAGATGGTGTCAGAGCAATTCCACATAGACTGGGCCACGGTGCTGGTGAGCAGCTTCGGGGCAATGGTGGTTCGCTTTGACGGGCGGGGCAGTGGCTTCCAGGGGACCAACCTGCTGCACCGCGTCCAGAGGAAGCTGGGCGTGTTTGAGGAGAAGGACCAGCTGGAGGCCCTCAGGTAGACCCCTTGGTTGTGTCCTGATTCTCCACCCTTCTACTAAACTGTGCACTTGCACACTTCCAGTCATGGATTTAAAAGCATTGGAATGGTGTAATAATTGGCTGGAGGGAGTTTTCACCATTCTTTAATCCATGTGCACACTTTGGGAAAAGGGTGGAGAATCGGGACACAACCTTAGACTTCTTTCACAAGACTGTCCTAACACTGTCATATGGCCAGCTAACTACTGAGCTATTACATGGCCAGCTAACTAACGAGCTATGACATGGCCAGCTGACTAACGAGCTATGACATGGCCAGCTGACTAACGAGCTATGACATGGCCAGCTAGCTAATGAGCTATGACATGGCCAGCTAGCTAATGAGCTATGACATGGCCAGCAAGCTAACCAGCTATGACATGGACAGCTAGCTAATAAGCTATGACATGGCCAGCTAGCTAATGAGCTATGAAATGGCCAGCTAGCTAACGAGCTATGACATGGCCAGCTAGCTAACGAGCTATGACATGGCCAGCAAGCTAACCAGCTATGACATGGACAGCAAGCTAACCAGCTATGACATGGACAGCTAGCTAACGAGCTATGAAATGGCCAGCTAGCTAACGAGCTATGACATGGACAGCAAGCTAACCAGCTATGACATGGACAGCAAGCTAACCAGCTATGACATGGACAGCTAGCTAAATAACTGAGAAGACACACTTGAAAGGGGTCGTCAAGACCAGGAAGTCTTCATTCTGAGATGAACTAATCCAAATCTAATCTCTTCCATTTCAGTATTATATCTAAAGAGCCATATGTTGACAAGACCAGGATTGGAGTTTATGGCAAGGTACGAGCTGTTTTTTCCTGATAATTTACGAGGTTCATAGGTTGAATGTAGTAGTATCTGAATGGGATGGAATTCCCTTGAACCCCTTGTATTGTGCATTATCATTCTGCATACTGACTTGATGTGCTAATCACCCTGCATTTCAATATAGAAATCACAATGGAGGCTCTTTGAATCTCTGCTTTCTCAATGGAATTTATTGAGGGTTATTTTAAATTAGCTAGCTGCACTCTTCAATTTCAGTGCAAGCTGTCAGTGTTCATGCTGACCTGTGTTTTTTCCAATCCAAGGTGTTGCAAGTCAATTTAAAATAGACATATTAGATGTGTGCTGCTAGTTTATCAGTTACCTTTGGATCAAATAGATGTAGTGTTGATAGATTCGGACACCTCTGAAATAGATGTAGTATTGATAGATTCTGACACCTCTGAAATAGATAGTGTTCATAGATTTTGACACCTCTGAAATACACATTTTTCAAAATCCAAGATGACGTAGCTGTCGGACGTGTGTCTTTGTCTTGTCCTGTCCCGTATATATATCATTTTCTTCGTAAATATTTCGTATATATTTTAATATCACTTTCCATCTACGGACTGAATATACTCTCCTGCAACCCGCCTCACCCAATGTGGTACGGATCTACTATTTTTATACTCTAGAACCGGAACCCCCATCGGAAGCTAGCTAGTAGTCAGTTAGCCACTGCTAGCGGTCTTCACCGATAACTTGGACATCAGCCAGCCCCAACCCGGTCAATTCCTGCCAGCCTGCACAGCGCGATATCAACCCAGAGCATATCGGACTGCTTTTTCTCCACCACATCTCCGGATTCCTACCGCAAGCTCTGAACCTTTATACCGGATCATCGCAGCTAGCTAGCTGCTATCCGAGTGGCTACTCCTGGCTAACGTCTCTGTCCTGAAGCAAGCACCAGTTAGCCTGGAGCTAGCTAGCCCTGCCAGCCAAAGAGGTCCACCAGCCAATTCTTGGGCTACAATACCTCTTTTGCCAATTGACCTTGTTGCTTTACTGCTGACACGGAGCCCCGCCGATCCATCACGACGATTTCAACAAGCTCTTCCATTGCGACGTCGCCGGAAGCCCATCTACTTGCCCCGGCCCACAAGCTGTCTGAATCACTGTGTCTCCAGCTCACCTAGCGTAGCAGCGACTAAGGAATTGGCTACCTGACTCATCTAGTGCTACTCATTGGAACCTATGATCACTCGGCTACACATGCCTCTCCCTAATGTCAATATGCCATTTCTATTGCTGTTTTGGTTTGTGATTATTGTCTTATTTCACTGTAGAGCCCCCAATATGCCTTAAATAGCCCTTTTGTTCCACCCCTCACATCTCACCTGGCTTAACTGGTGCCTCTAGAGACAAAACCTCTCTCATCGTTACTCAATGCCTAGGTTTACCTCCACCGTGCTGTTGACTTCTGTAACCGAAAAAGCCTTGGTTTCATGCATGTTAACATTAGAAGCCTCCTCCCCAAATGTGTTTTATTCACTGCTTTAGCACACTCCACCAACCCTAATATCCTAGCCGTGTCTGAATCATGGCTTAGGAAGGCCACCAAAAATCCAGAAATGTCCATATCTAACTATAACATCTTCCGACATTATAGAACTGCCAAAGGGGGGCGGAGTTGCAATCTATTGCAGAGATAGCCTGCAGAGTTCTGTCATACTATCCAGGTCTGTGCCCCAAAAATTTGAGCTTCTACTTTTAAAAATCCACCTCTCCAGAAACAAGTCTCTCACTGTTGCCGCTTGTTATAGACCCCTTCAGTCCCCAGCTGTGCCCTGGACACCATATGTGAATTGATTTCCCCCGATCTATCTTCAGAGTTCGTACTGTGGGTGACCTAAACTGGGATATGCTTAACACCCCGACCGTCCTATAGTCTAAACTAGATGCCCTCAATCTCACACAAATTATTAAGGAACCTTCCAGGTACAACCCTAAATCCATAACCATGGGCACCCACTTAGATATCATCCTGACCAACTTTCCCTCTAAATACACCTCTGCTGTCTTCAACCAGGATCTCAGCGATCACTGCCTCATTGCCTGCGTGCGTGATGGTTCCGCGGTCAAACGACCACCCCTCATCACTGTCAAACGCTCCCTAAAACACTTCAGCGAGCAGGCCTTTCTAATTGACCTGGAAAGATATTGACCTCATTCCGTTAGTAGAGGATGCCTGGTTGCTCTTAAAAAAGTGCTTTCCTTTCCATCTTAAATAAGCATACCCAATTCAAAAAATGGAGAACCAAGAACAGATATAGCCCTTGGTTCACTCCAGACTTGGCCCTTGACTAGCACAAAAACATCCTGTGGCGTACTGCATTAGCATCGAATAGCCCCCGCAATATGCAACTTTTCAGGAAAGTTAGGAACCAATATACTCAGTCAGTTAGGAAAGCTAAGGCTAGCTTTTTCAAACAGAAATTTGCATCCTGTAGCACTAATTCCAAAAGGTTTTGTGACACTGTAAAGTTAATGGAGAATAAGAGCACCTCCTCCCAGCTGCCCACTGCACTGAGGCTAGGAAACACTGTCACCACCGATAAATCTACGATAATCAATCATTTCAATAAGCATTTTCCTACGGCTGGCCATGCTTTCCACCTGGCTACCATTACCCCGGCCAACAGCTCAGCACCCCCTGCAGCAACTTGCCCAAGCCCCCCCCCAAGCCCTGCTGCCAATGACTGGAACGAATTGCAAAGATCACTGAAGCTGGAGTCTTATTTCTCCCTCTCTAACTTGAAGTATCCGCTGTCAGAGCAGCTTTCCGATCACTGTACCTGTACACAGTCAATCTGTGAATAGCACACCCAACTACCTCATCCCCATATTGTTATTTATGCTCTGCTCTTTTGCACCCAAGTATCTCTCCTTACGCATCATCATCCGCACATCTATCACATCACTCCACTGTTAATGCTAAATTGTAATTATTTCGCCTCTATGGCCTATTTATTGCTTTACCTCCCTAATCTTACTTCATTTGCACACACTGTACATATATTTTTCTATTGTGTTATTGACTGTACGTTTGTTTATGTGTAACTCTGTTGTTGTTTTTGTCGCACTGCTTTGCTTTATCTTGGCCAGGTCGCAGTTGTAAATGAGAACTTGTTCTCAACTGGCCTACCTGATTAACTAAAGGTGAAATAAAAAATAAAAAATAAAAATGATAGATTTTGACACATGAAATAGATGTAGTGTTGGTAGATTCTGACACCTCTGAAATAGATGTAGTGTTGGTAGATTCTGACACATCTGAAATAGATGTAGTGTTGGTAGATTCTGACACCTCTGAAATAGATGTAGTGTTGGTAGATTCTGACACCTGAAATAGATGTAGTGTTAGTAGATTCTGACACCTCTGAAATAGATGTAGTGTTGTTAGATTCTGACACCTCTGAAATAGATGTAGTGTTGGTAGATTCTGACACCTGAAATAGATGTAGTGTTGGTAGATTCTGACACCTGAAATAGATGTAGTGTTGGTAGATTCTGACACCTCTGAAATAGATGTAATGTTGGTAGATTCTGACACCTCTGAAATAGATGCAGTGTTGGTAGATTCTGACACCTCTGAAATAGATGTAATGTTGGTAGATTCTGACACCTCTGAAATAGATGTAATGTTGGTAGATTCTGACACCTCTGAAATAGATGTAGTGTTGGTAGATTCTGACACCTGAAATAGATGTAGTGTTGGTAGATTCTGACACCTGAAATAGATGTAGTGTTGGTAGATTCTGACACCTCTGAAATAGATGTAATGTTGGTAGATTCTGACACCTCTGAAATAGATGCAGTGTTGGTAGATTCTGAAACCTCTGAAATAGATGTAATGTTGGTAGATTCTGACACCTCTGAAATAGATGTAATGTTGGTAGATTCTGACACCTCTGAAATAGATGCAGTGTTGGTAGATTCTGACACCTCTGAAATAGATGTAGTGTTGATAGATTCTGACACCTCTGCAGGATGTTCATAGAGGGAAGCATAATTATGTTACCTCTGGCCAAGTCCATGTGTCTTACTGGGAAAAAGACAGCTGATGTATTAGAGCATGTCCACATAGGCTTAGCTTCATACTGAACTAATCATCCACAATGAGGAACCTAAACTATGGAGGAAGCTGCAACTTTCAGTAATGGTCTTGGGACATTTTGCATTATTCATGAGCTACTAGCCTGGTCCCAGATTTGTTTGTGCTCAATGTGCTGTATAGCATGACAATGACCATAGGAAGATGTCACAAACAGATCTGGGACCAGGCTAATGATCTACTGCTCTTGGGTCCCCAGACTCAGTCTTCAAACTGAGCTTGAAATAAACCCAAAGGTTATCTGTCTATAAGCATCGGTTACAGTAGCCTGTGGAGAAGCTTGATATTGATGGAGGATCTCTGTTTCTATCTGCCTGTCTGTCAGGTGTATGGAGGCTACGTGACCAGCTTGTTACTCAGCGCCGAGGATTCCCTGGTGAAATGTGGTGCGGCTCTCTCACCCATCACGGACTTTGACCTATATGGTAAGATTTGTGTGCCACTATGGTGCCAGACAGATGCTGTCAGTGTTAAATACACCAGCACCATCCTGCCATGGTATCAGCATCACCTCACCTAAAAGTGTGTGTGTGTGTGTGTGTGTGTGTGTGTGTGTGTGTGTGTGTGTGTGTGTGTGTGTGTGTGTGTGTGTGTGTGTGTGTGTGTGTGTGTGTGTGTGTGTGTGTGTGTGTGTGTGTGTGTGTGTGTGTGTGTGTGTATGAGAAAGAGAGACTTGGGAGGGAAGTGTGAATTAAAGCAGGTGTGGGTGTCAGACTGTGGTTTCTATCTGAAAAGCTGCTAGAGAGAGTGAAAGGTAGTGTCTGGTGCTGGATGTGTTTGAGTGCTCACCTGTCATGAATGAATACTCGTCACTAAGAAGTTCTTAAAATAAGAACAGCTACACATGACATCATCTGTAGTCTTTTCTGCTGTTTATGATGTATTTAGGTATATGAGGTATAACACGCTATATGGTGTTGTTAGAGCTAGCTTTTACCACTACATTCATTCCTTTTGACGACCTCTCTTCCAGCATCAGCGTTTTCAGAGAGATACCTGGGACAGCCCAAGCCTGACCCAAGAGCATATGCGGTATGCCTTCTTTATTCAGCCTTCACTTGGACTCCATATGTATGACCTCTGTGTTTTTCTATTGGGTTGTTAAATAATATCATTGGCATTCATCCACAGATGGCCAATCTAGCACACAGGGCATCTCAGTTCTTGGACAAGAAGTTTCTGATTGTTCACCCAACAGCAGATGGTACGAGAACCTTGAATTCAAACATTTCTAGCCCAATAAAATAATTTGTGTTTTTAACAATAAGATGATATGTGTTGGTTTCCTTTTCTCTCACCAGAAAAAGTGCATTTCCAGCACACAGCGAAATTCATCGCCCAGCTGATCAATGAAAACGCCAACTACACTCTGCAGGTGGGGGCTACTTCCCAGAATTACACACATATAAATTAGATGTATAGAATGGCTACCATCAATAAGGTGCACCAATTTAACTGTAACTCTCAAGAAAATGTGTCATGGGAAGCAGAGACATTGCTCATATGCTAAATCAAAATTCTTCACAGTGATTTGTCCTGTTCGATTTCTATGGAGGTACCTTTTGGGCTGGAGCTGTTGTACAGAGAAACCACTGAGGAGTTCTGTAATCCCACGCCAGCAGAAGGATTACACCACACAATCCCCCCCCCCATCTCACTTAATGGGATTATATTCCCCTTTTATGATGCTTGCTTTCACAGGGTCGTCTAATCCCATTAAGATATGGAGCATTTAGAAGTCAGTGTTTAGTTTATCTCTGCCCCATAGGTCCCCTTATATGCCCCGCTGTGTGTTGACTGACTAAGCCTCATCAGTAATTCAGCCACTGGGAGTTGTCTGATACTTTAAATTAAGGGGCTTGATTGATGATGTTAATCATAATATGTTTATATGGCCTAGATGTGCATCCAGAGAAATGTGATTGGATGTGTGGTGACCAGTGTGCTGTGTTCCCCCTCAGATCTACCCAGACGAGGGCCACTTCATCCACACCGAGGCCACGCGGCAGCACCTCAGCCAGTCACTGGTCAACTTCTTCGAGGAGTGTTTCCGGCTACCGGACAACGTGTTCGAGGAGATACTGGAGGAGGAGATCGAAGAAGAGGGTTAGCCTGGGCAAAACCAATCCCCCCAAACCAGAGCTCCAGTCCGCGCCCAAGCACAATGCCAGCCCCCATACCTGGTTTCCACAATCCACATGATATGCAAGCTCCTCTTGGTTTAAACTTTCTTTGGCCCTTTTTTTGTTTTGTTTTCACCTTATGTGATTCCCCTGCATTTCAGCATGATCATCCCTGAGACTGACATGTTGCAGATCAACCCTGAGACTGCCGCGTTGCAGATCAACCCTGAGACTGCCGCGTTGCAGATCAACCCTGAGACTGCCGCGTTGCAGATCAATCCTGAGACTGCCGCGTTGCAGATCAACCCTGAGACTGCCGCGTTGCAGATCAACCCTGAGACTGCCGCGTTGCAGATCAACGCTGAGACTGCCGCATTGCAGATCAACCCTGAGACTGCCGCGTTGCAGATCATCGCTGAGACTGCCGCGTTGCAGATCATCCCTGAGACTGCCGCGTTGCAGATCATCCCTGAGACTGCCGCGTTGCAGATCATCCCAGAGACTGCCGCGTTGCAGATCATCCCTGAGACTGCCATGTTGCAGATCATCCCTGAGACTGCCGTGTTGCAGATCATCCCTGAGATTGCCGTGTTGCAGACCATCACTGAGACTGCCGTGTTGCAGATCATCCCTGAGACTGCCGTGTTGCAGATCATCCCTGAGACTGCCGTGCTGCAGATCATCCCTGAGACTGCCGCGTTGCAGATCAACCCTGAGACTTGTGTTGCAGATCATTCCTGAGACTGCCGTGTTGCAGATGCTTGCTTATCTCCTCATCCCGTTTTTGTCCTCCTACTCCTCCTCTTCTTCACCTTTTGAGTCACCACGACTCCACCAGAGACCATCTGCAGCCATTTTGTTTACATCGACACAATGAATACAACTTTATGATGGAGGGATCATTAGCTGATGTCATATCTGGAACAGCGGTCGTGTCAGGAATAGGCGTGCTCCTCGGATTCCAAATGACTGGTGAGAGGGAGGGAACATCAAACTCCACACGCAAACTTTAGCAGTCAGTGAGGAGAGGGAAGACTTATAGCACAGACTTTGGGGTCAAAGTTACAGGCGCCACATGGGATTTTATGGGTCAAACTGGTTCCAGCCCAGTGTCTGTGGGTCGAGGGTAGGGTGTCTGCTCCTATTTTTTAAATCGTGAAAATAGATTTTCATGTTGAACTGTGCTTGTGTATGTTATTCCTCTGTAAAGTAGCACATGAAAAACATTCCCTTCTTTGGGTATTGATACTTCGTTTTTTCAGTGTTCAAGTTTGTCCTGATCTTGAAATCTTCTTGTGGCCCCAAGTATGTATTTAAATGGTGTAGACTCCATGTCATGAAAAGAAGAGAAGGATGTGAACAGAATCACCGGTTTGTTTTGTTACAAAATGTTCTCCTCATTCTTTGCTTATTGTATAATACTCCCACCAGTCCTTTGGAAATTGAAGCATATATATTATATTTTAGTCACTGTGCCTTACTTTGGGAGTGAGCAGTCCTTTTTATGGACTCCTTTTGTGAAAACTAAATACAACATGGCTCATTGTAAATAAATGTTCTGCTGATCATGGCACTAACTACTGTTGGTTAAACCTTCACTCTAATCTGTGAACACTTTGTAATGTTGTCATAGAGTAGTAGGTATGGCATTATATCAACAGTCAAGTAAGAAATGGTCTTCTTCAGTTCCAAATATACCCAATTGCCAAAATAGATGTAAACAGTAGCTGCATGTATCTGCACATTATTTTACAGATGTTCAACTGGTAATGAAATGGTTTATCAAGCTAACGACCACATAAAATGATGTTTTAGTAAATGGCTATTGAAGTGCCATTACAACCGCTCTCAGTATTAAGTCAATTGGTGGGTTTGAGGTGCCACTGTAAAATTGGTGTTGTTTTATGGCAAAAAGTAATACATTTGTCTGTAAGGTAATTAATAGTTTAGAATCATTATCTCAATCTTTACAGGATGAAATACAAAGGATTATTATTTTTTATTTTTTTAGGTTTAACTGCTATCTAAAAACGTGAATTCTTGAGGCACAAGTCTGCATTTTATCTGAGCGATCATTCTGTTACTTTGTCAATGCATGTTATCAAGTTATTTGCAACTCAATGCGATCTGTGATAGCTCTGTTTCAAAATAGTATTTTTTACATCTTGAATGTTCCGTACTGGGTTGAATTACATTTACAGTAGTATCATGATTGAGATCCCAGTCTCTTCAGCTTGATGTGTAAATGTTAGTCAAATATCATTTGTCTTTTAATAGCTGAGTGTTATTTGTGCATAAATGCATTTTGAAAGTTACATTTGAATATACATTTCCCCCCTTTCTGTTTCAGTCCTTGGGTTGAGTTTAAAGTGGACTTTGCGATGGTGACATTTCTGACACTGCGATTGAACGTGAAGATGGACTTTTGTCAAGTAATCCAAAATAGTACAAGAGACAACGTGGCAGTATGTGGCATGGGGGTAAATGTTAGAATAAAACGTATTTTATCATTGTACTCTGTAGTTGATCTATTTTGGTTGTTATTGTAAAATTGTGAATGTTCTCTACTTCATGCTAATTTATCCACTTTATTGTAAAAGACAAAAAAAAATGCATCCTCAAGCGTTTACTCAAATCAACCAAATGTCATGTTGTATAATAAAACAATAAGATGAGAAATCAAGCTGCCAAAACAAAGCTTGTGGGTTCTATTACTGAACAAGTCACAAATACTGAATATGTTGGCCGGTTTCCTGTACACAGATTAAGGCTAGTCCTGGATTAAAAATCTCCATTGAAAGTGCATTTAGTTCACGTGGGTCCTCATTACCTTGCCAGTCTGGATAGATTGTGAAATGCTTTTAGGTTTGTTCAAAACCATAGACGTGGTACATAGTCATTCGAACAACTTAATTGTCATCAGTTACTTTAATCTTTGTAAAACCATTACCAAAACATACAAATCAAACTTTTAATTTACAGAAATGTAAAGCACTAAGTGTTGCTTACATTGATTGAAAGAAATTTGTTGAATGACACTCACTCCATTCAAAAACAATACTCAAAAGTAATATGTTTGTTCAAAGGCAAAAAATGTTTCCAGTGTACACAGGATTGTAGTTGTATATCAGTGCTCTCTTCTTCACCTCTTCATCCTCAAATTTGTGAAAATTCTTTCTAGCTGTTAATGAAAAAAATGATCGGCATAGATTAGAGTGATTAAAACATTAACATGTGGAGTTTGATCTTGAACGCACCCTTCATGGCACAGCCAAGGGGGTGCATTCAATAACTCTCCCCATTAAAATAACGTCACTCTACATATTGGGATGAATACAATAGATTCAGTGATATTTTGCCACACAGTACTGTAATAGCTACCTTCATTGACCACGAAATCAGCCAAAAAGAAAGTGGTCTTAACAGCCGATGGCGAGTGTGGAATGTAGGGCCTTGTCCATTCAAATGCATTCTTTTCAGGGTGCCACTGGGTTCCATAGATGGGGAAACCGTATGCTACAGAAGAAACATTGAACCTATCAATGTCATCTTATGTAAGTACATGTTCCAGTTTAAGTTACTGTATATACTCTAGTGTTTGCTAAGTTAAAACAATGAATGTGCTTTACCTTCCATAGTTGACACAATCTCTGTTTTCCCATCACTGTTTGTAGTCAATACTTTGTAGAACTTCCTAAGGTCTGTATTGTTGTTATAACTCTGGAATGCAATGTTGAATGACTAGTTCACAATTAATGCTACAGAGGATACAGAAAAGCCTATGACTTGTGACATTTGGTGATTGTTCAGACACTGCACATGGTCATACCTCCAGAGTGAGACTCAATCCATGAGAGTTTTCAGTGATTGGCTCAGAGGCCAAGGCATCCAGAACCTCTGCTGGAAAGCCCTTGAACAGCTTACTCTCTCTGGATCCTGAAAGTGTAATAACTTCACATTACTCCAAGTTAGAGATTGTTGTTTTGGTGTGACTGTGAGTGCGTTTGTTCAGCATTTAGATAATTGTACATGTTCCATTTGTGATCAATTGGAAAATGCGATTCTGGTACAATCTGATGAGTTATGTTTTTCTCATATCTGTATGTGAACAGGTACAACATACCGTTAGTGAAAACCAGTGGCAACATCACACCACTGGTGTTGGTTTTGGATAGAAGCTTCATTCCGCTGGTCAGGTATGTCAATTCCTCAAATCCAAGACAGGTACCCCATACAGGGAAATAGTCCCCCCTGGAGTCCAGATTTTTATATATCACCTTTTCCATTTAGAACAGGTTTTTCTCCCACATATCGATGAAGCATAGACTGTGAAAGTATCAAAAGGAACATGTCATACCTCTATGGCAAGCTCGTAAAAGATTCTAGCAGCGTTCGCATACCCAGATGAAACGATGCTAGCATCACCACCAGGATAGAGTATTCTAGAGGCGGGTGGGGGGGTATATAGATCATTTTATAGAAGACAAAAACAACATGACAGTGGGTCTTGTACAGCAAATAGCATAGTTGACACCTACCCATTAATGGAGTTAAACAGTGTTTTGTACTCTTCCAGTGTCTGATTTATCCTGTAGAAATCACAGGAACGAGGTATATATAACGTACTTGGAAAATGAATATTAGGCCTATCTAAGAGAATATTCAATCCACTTTTAATAGATATGGTAATTCATAACCACATTTGAAAGGCTGTTGAGTCCTCAACTACATTACCAATCTAATACATACACCTTACATCACAGGGACGACTCTAGCTCCTACAGACTCCAGGAACTTGACATACGATGCAGCTATATAAGAGGCCTTCTGTGGTTGAGGTGAGTCTACCTCCTGAGCCAAGACACCTAAGAAATCACAGATACATTTTAGAAAGTGAATTACAGCGAGTTTAAAGTTAATGTATTTTCAGTAAAGCCACAATCCGTAAGATTTCCAATTATTTCAAGTAATTAAATAACCCTTGATTTTGAAGAATAGCCTGTGCTGTAGGCCTACTCTGAATGGGATACATTAATAATAGAGAATAGTATCATTCTAAGGACTGACTATAGCTTCACCGTGGTTTGTTTTGGTTGTCAAAGAGGAATTTGAAAAGGGCTACAATGCAAATGTTCAATTCACACATAATCATCTATTGTTTAGAAGGAAGTGTCAATATGTGTTAGCTAGATCTTTATTGGTATAGGGTATATATAGGGTATATATATTTTATAATAAATATACACTGAACAAAAACATAAATGCAACGTGTAAAGTGTTGGGGGGTGTTGAGGAGTATTTATTTCTGTTAAAAAGCCCTTTTGTGGGGGAAAAAATGAATTCCGATTGGCTGGATCTGGATCCCCAAGTGCCAAGTGGGTGGATCTATACCCTCCAAGTCTCATTTTCATCCATCATGTGAAATTCATAGATTACAGCCTAATGAATGTATTGACATTGACTGATTTCCTTATATGAACTGTAACATAGTAAACTCTTTGAAATTGTTGCGTTTATATTTTTGTTCAGTATACATGATGTAACACTGTAGTTTCATGCAATCAGTCATGTGATGCAGAAAATGTATTGATTATCGGCATGTCGTTCCTGTTCTTCGGCACTGTGCGGACAAAATTGAAAAGGCGAAACAAAACAGTTGTGCGAAACTGCTCATTCTCTAAACGTGTTTCCGCAATGCCTAGATCAAATATTTATTCTTAAAAATATGATATCTCCGTCTAAAGAGGTCTCGATGGTGACAGTGCAAACAAAGATATAGGTTGCGGTTGAAGAGTCGGTTGCATAGTTTCATTTTTTGTTTAACGTTTCCACTAAATAGCACAGGCACAAAGTCAAAATTGGCATATCGTAAAAATGTATGTAAACAAAAATACTTTATGGTTTGGGATTAGGCATAAGGTTAGCAGTGTGTTGAGGTTAGGTTTAAGATCACGTAGAAATAAATTTGTAACTTGTGGCTAACCTGTTTTGACTAAATGCGTGAATGGCACATCCGGTTTTTAGCCTTCAAAATAAAAGTACAAATTGTAGAGGAAAGGTTTTTTGTTTTTCTATAATATCTTTGATAAAAGTCCTGAACCTTGACCCTATTGAAATGTAAATAACATTTTAAAATAACCATATATTTTAAGTGATTGCAAGTGATATTCTTCTAAATAGCTAACATTTTTTGATTAATCAAAAATTCAGATATGACCACCAAAACTACTTTAGAAGGACTTTATGTTGGACTGTATGTATCAGATACAGTATTTCTAACATGAAGGCCTGCTATGCCATGAAATAGCTGCAAGTTTAACTTAAAATGGTGGCAGGTACACTGTTTCATGTCCTCTCTTTCTGTACAATGTAACTGCATGTACAAAGTACAATGTACAATGCAGACCAGCGTCCAACATGTTATGAGGAACATAAAGGAAATAAAACTTTTTTTGCATGCATACATCCACAATGCTGAGAGGGATTAGATTAATTCATCCATTCCTCATCCATTAATATTCACTGACTGTACAAAACATTAGGAACACCTTCCTACTATTGAGTTGCACCCCCCTTTTGCCCTCAGAACAGTCTCAATTCGTCCGGACATGGACTCTATAAGATGTTCCACAGGGATGCTGTCCCATGTTGATTCCAAAGTTTCAAAACACAGGCCTTAAATTAAGTAGTTCTACAATTCCAGACGCAAAAATGAATGGTGCAAAAGATATTTGAACCATTACCAGGTTTTACCGCTAGGCTTTATGTGCCGCAGTATTCGTCTGGCATAGGGATGCTTGCCCATGTTAACTCCAATTATTTCCCTCAGTTGTCAAGTTTGCTGAATGCCCTTTGGGTGGTGGACCATTCTTGATACACACTGGAAACAGTTGAGCATGAAATACCCAGCAGCGTTGCAGTTCTTGACACTCAAACCGGTGCACCTGGCACCCACTACCATACCTCGTTCAAAGGCACTTCAATCTTTTGCCTTGCCCATTTACCCTTTAAATTGCACCCATATACAAGCCATGTCTCAATTGTCTCAAGGCTTAAAAATCCTTATTTAACCTGTCTCCTCCCCTTCATCTACACTGACTGAAGTAGATTTAACAAGTGACATCAATAAGGGATCATAGCTTTCACCTGGATTCCCCTGATTCCCCATGTTTTGTACACTGCATAGATACTGTATGAAAATATCAGAAGGGTTTGTCGGACAAGTATTTGGCGCCCTCAGGTGTTCATTTCCTAGAGGTGCGTAGAGCAGGATACATAAAGCTTATGATGGAAATACAGATTAAAAGTCTACCGTGACACAAAATCTATAGTACATGAAAACACATAAAAATGTTCATGGGGGAAACATGACTGCTCAAATCTGTAGTAAATTCAATTTGTATTTTATTATTGGAAACATCTAAAACAATAGTCTACCTATACAGTAGGTTACCTCCAACTCCCCATTCAATACAATCTTCAAGTCTACTCACATGTAGGCATTATTAAACCTATGTGTGGGGTTATCGGTTTTCCAGTGTTTATGACGGTATATCCCCAAAAATGAACTTGATATTGTCCATGGCGTGCTGGACATTGGACGAGCCGTGCACGGCGTTCTCCAAGATGCTTTTGGCAAACTGTGCACGTAGAGAGTCGGGTTTTACTTGCATGGCCTGTTCAGGATCGGCAGGCCCCATCATCTCTCTCCATTCTGCGATAGCGTTTTCTTTGCTCAGGATCATCATGATAGATGGACCTCTACAAAAGATAAATCAAATCGGCCGTTAAAGCTGATGCAATGTCAAGACCTGGGTTGGGGTCAGTTCAATTTAAATCTGATACATTTAGGAAGTTAAGCAAAATTCCAATTTCTCATTGAAAAGAAATTGCACTTTTCAATTGTTGAATAAGTATTTGAATAAATCTCCTGAAATGGAATAGAATAAATCCAAACCTGGTCAAGACTTAAGTTTCATTCTAGCAAACTGTAAACTCACATGATTGCAGGTCTTGAATGTTAAAGAACATGTCAACTCACTGTGACATGTAGTCAACCAGGTTACTAAAGAAGTCCTTCCCTTTGTGATCTTTGTAGAACTCCTCTGCCATCTCTCGTGTCAGTTTGGTTTCTTTCACTTGTGAAATACTAAACCCAGCCTCTTTAATTTGATTCATAATGGTATCTGAAATAAAGATCAACAACCACAATTTTCATTGACATTCAATGTCATGACAGAAACAATACTTGTCTCTTTAAAACAACAATTTGCAAGTTTATTTGTTGTAAGAGTGCTTTAAATACATAAAAACTGAAACAACCTATAACAACCATCTATCCATAATGAGGCAAACTTATTAACATTGCCTGGATAAATAACCATGAAGTTAGGACAGAGACCCAGGTACTGTACCTTTGTGTTCTTGTGTAGAGTCAGGTTTGATCACGGCCAGTGTGTGCTCTGTGGGGAAAAAGCGGTTGAGATCTCTCTGAGCCTCCTCGGGAGTAGAGCTGCCATGAATCTGGTTGATGGTCACATTGTCGATTGCAAACTGGGCTCGCAGACTAGGAATGAAGCACAATTACAGTGGCAAGATGAGACAGTTAATTGAACATACATAAATAACATGAAATGAACTAGGACTATCCAAATGAAGTGTTCCCCAGTTGCTACCTTTCAGGGAATCTTTCTTTGGCCTCATCCAAGACTTTTGGACCCAGTAAACCTCTCCAGTGTTGGATTGCATCATCTCGAGTTAAAGCCAAAGCCAACACGGGGCCACTGCGATACAACAAGGGAAACAAAACACTTCTGTCAGAAAGTTCAAGCTGTCGATTCGCCACAACCAGTAGCCAATCATTTACCTTACATTTGGTCACTGTAAACTGTGCATATTAGATCATCTATCAATCTTATTTTGCCACATGGGGCGGCAGGGTAGCCTAGTGGTTAGAGCGTTGGACTAGTAACCGAAAGGTTGCAAGTTCAAATCCCCGAGCTGACAAGGTACAAATCTGTCGTTCTGCCCCTGAACAGGCAGTTAACCCACTGTTCCTAGGCTGTCATTGAAAATAATAATTTGTTCTTAACTGACTTGCCTAGTAAAATAAAGGTAAAATAAAAATAAAAAAAATAAAAAATTCAGCACGCCACATCACTACGAAGCAAATTATTGTGGGAGTTTGTCACCTGGTCATATGATTAATTAGACATGGGAAAAAGTCAGTGCCCTCATGCTCCTTGTAGAACTCTTTGGCCTGGTCCTCTGTGAGGGTTACCTCCCTCTGCATCGCTATCTGGAAGCCAGAGTCATGGATAGTCTTCAAGATCTCATCTTGTCATGTTGAAAAGCAAACCAGAATCTCAGTCAGTAAGTACAGAAATGAACAGGTGGAGCAACAAGGTACACATTGGCATGACTAGTATTACTAAACAATAATAATAAGACATGCATATTTTTGGTTTTGACTTTAGAACATGTTCACTGAAAAATGCAACTCTAAGAAGATTTGAACCACTTTGAACCACTCATAAAAGGAGCTAGGACTTACTTCTGGCATAAAATGTCAAACATAAAAGTAGAAGATACCTTTTTTCTCCCTGAGAAGACTTGGACGAATAAGAGCAAGAGTCTTTTCAATCCTTGCATTGGATCCAGCATGCATCTCTAAAGAAAAATCAAAGGTGGGAAAGAAGTATGCCAGTTGCCTGCTAGCCACCTCAGTGCTGCTTTCTGACATGCCCAGATCCACGTCCTGTACAACCTTTGACCTAAGAGAGATCACCCAAAACACACATACTTTGTATTAATTTTGCTTGCCATTTTTGTTGTTGTAAGATTTTACAAAAACAATATTCAGGTTTAAAAGAAAGAAACAAGGAAATGTTAACTGATTTCTGATACGTTTGATCAAACCTCTCAAATCTGCAATCGGTTGCATGATGTGGTACGATTGTGCATCAGGCATGTGTGTTTAATCTACTCAGCAAACTGCACTGAGAACCCAAACCTTTTCTTTGGTTGGATGAGCTCAGCGTGTTCAGGATCTATGATGGCTGTCAATGAATGAGACTCTCCTTCACCCACCTCGTCTCCCTTAGACAGAATCAAGGCGTGGACAGGCCCACTAGACATGGCCTTCACAAACGCTGGCTAGAAAATAAAAAATCACTCTAGTCAGATTGAGAAAATTGTCATGTATATATATATTTGTTTTTTATAAAAATAAAAAAAAATCATGTTGTTAAATGAAAACTCCTGCTCTAAGGTATCTGGATGCAATTGGGTGATACTGATACAATTGTGTTACTGAACCCTCCTTGTCACAAGTGCAGCATAGTAAGAAGTGATGTTCTTCTGTCTTGCTTTCACCCACCTCTTTGGCTTTCTCCTTATAAAAAGCATGAATTTGCTCTTCATCCAACACCCTTTCCTCCTCCGCAACAATTGAAAAACCAGCATCTAAAGCCTATGCACAATACATTTGTGAGTTAAATGCAGCCATTATATTCAAGTAAAATGCAATAACATGAACAAGGATAGACTATAAGAATTTAATGTGAAGCACTTAGAAGTAAACACCTTACTTTTTGTATGATTCCTTCCACTTGACCTCCTACTACAGCATCTGGCTTTATGATGACCACATGGTATGGTCCATGATCTAATGGCACACACAAGACTTCCTCAAATCCCCTCCATTTAAACTTACCCAAACCATTTAATATCAACAAAATGTTAAACGAAAATATATGCATACAGTAAGAAACGATGTAGCAGTATTCTAGCAGTGAAATTGGTGACATACCGCCAATTTCTATGTTGGCATTTTGGGTCGTCGGAGGCTTTTTTCTTGCTTGATGATTGTCCTCTAAGAAAAGCTCGTGGACCTATTTGAAAGTTTGACAGTAGGTTCAAAATGCTACTCAGTATACCAGTCTGTAGACCCCTTACAGGTGACAATGTTAGGAACCTCTTACTTCAGGTACATATTTTGAGCCCAGTTCTTGCTTCTTCTTCTCTTGATCCACCAGTTCCAACATAGTTTTTTGTAGAAGAGGTCCATTGACTCCTCTTACTATTGACACCAATGTACCACCCTGAAACAGCAGAGCACACCACGGTGCCAAATGAAAGGTTTACTCTTAGCACAAATGTCAAAATAGTTTATTACACCAACTAAAAACAGTATATTTTTGGACAATTCTCATGGTTATGACACAATTATCATAGGTGTGCTAACACAGCCTTGTGTTAGTGAGTAAGTTACATATCATATGTCATAACACCTATCAAACTATTCTGATGCATAAAAAATTACACTGTCTGTAACTTGACATTCAGTGATATAAGATCATGACAATATTATGGTGCTGTTATAAGCTCACTACTTACAGAGTAGAAAAGGAAGACTGGTTGACATTTCCCTTTAAGTGAACTTAACTCAAGTAAACTGCTGGCCTCCCCCTGAAAGTGAGTTAAACAGAACACTTATGACAATTTACAGCAGTTTCTTTTTCAAAAAGGGTATGGTTTTCCAGAGGCCCAGATGGAAGTTGTGTTCAATTCACAACAAAAAGAAGAAAAAAGACTGAAGGGACCTGTTGCAAAACTTTCTAGAACATTTTCTGTTGCATGCCTTAATAAACACGACCCAGGTGTTGACATTGGACCTCCACCCAGGCTACTGGTCTGGTAGGGTCTGGATCATGGACCTCCCACACACAGACAGGTACCGGAATTAGTTTGGCTAGGTTTTAATGCGCAGGGTTACCAGAAGTGTACCAGGATCAGAATCTGAGGTGATGATAGCTGAAAATGCCTTAACTTACCACAGCGAAGCGCAACAGGTCATCTCCATATTCACTCCTCAATTTTCTGAAGATGTTCTGCACAGCCTTGCATGGCCCACACCATCTCTGGTAGACTTCTATTACTACAATCATGGATATCAGCATATTACTCCTCCTATCAAAACTACAGCAGTCTGACAGCTTCTTAGTTCATTATCTGACAGCATGACCACTCATTAAAGAAAACTCAACCAACTCATATTTACTACGTGACAACCTTTGAAAGCTGCCTACCAAGAAGTCCTGGGCCTGACAATGCTTCCTCCCATTGTTCTTCAGAAGATATTTCAATCTGTAAAATGATATTTAAAAAGGACAATGTAAAGTACTTTAGACATATTTATTTATTTAAAAGAATGACTTGCGGCTACTGTTACTGTACTGCTGATGAACAACAGTAAATATGTGTTGGGAGTTAACGTTAGCTAGTTGTAGACAAACTTACTTGAATTTGGACGTCCTTTTTCCTTGACATTTTCTAAATGTAAAAATATTAAAATAATAATTGATTCATTCACATGGCTGTTTTTGTTATCACAACTTGTGGGGGAAAAAGCAACGGGCGAACGTTAGATTGCTAGCCAGTTAAACCAGTGATACTGTAAGCAGAAGGCTAAACAGCCGGCAGCAATAATACTGTTCACGTTACCGTAACAACACTCTTTCAAACATTCTTTCCGTTTGAAAGTATGCAATTGCTATGACTTAGGACTTCATAACTAGCTAAAAATATGTCATTGGCCACACCTTGCTTGCTGATAAATTAAAATGTAGCTAGCTAGTAAGAAATATACGTTTGGAACAGCCATCTCTGCCTGAAAGGGTCGACTAGAAACTCTGTGGGTCGGTCGTTGATCATATTGGGCTATGTTTGGAATAACAAAGTTATTTCTTAGGAAATAATTGGTTGATAATACTCTGATATCATGCTATGGGAGCCTGGTCAGTGTTTATGCATCCATGATTCGCCGATGTGTTGCCAATTGGCGTTGTCAGTCACAAAACGTTGGCCTGTTATTACTTGCTTAAAACCAGCATTTTCACCTTTGGATGAATAGCATGCCCAGAGTGAACTGCCTCCTACTCTGTCCCACATGCTAATATATTAGGATGACGAGACGTCCGGAAATGTCCCGTTTATATTGTATAACTGTGCGTTAAAAACAGATCGCAAAGTGAAATATTTTACTTGGCAAGAAAGACCGGGCAGCAGAGCCTACCGGTTGACGTCTCAATCACGCTGTGCTTGTTTAGGCCAACAGAGGGGGCTGCTCGCGATAGCAGCTTCATTCACTCTTCTTCTTCTACTAACTACTTGCTCGCAATAGTTTTAGAGAAAACTGCAGTGGACAACTCGGCCAGAAGCTAGCAAGTGTCAAGTGAATCCACAACATCACCACAAATGTATTTTCAAGTCAGGTAAGATACAATCGATTGAGATACAAGCTAGTGATGTTATAATGTCACAATATATTAAATAGATAGATGATCTGCTCTATAAGGTTTTAAATAGGTTAAGGTAGCTAGCTAAGTTAGCTAGCTACTGTTATGGTAGCTAGGTTAAAAAATGTTCACATGTAAACATGCAGTGGACGGGCTATTTTGAAAATATATTAAGATTATATTAAATGAATGCACAATTCATTTGGAGAATATTTTTTGTAGATTACAATTTTAATGGTTTGGCATTATAAGTAGTGTGAAAATATATTTAGAAATGTTCTGGATAACATTAGCAGTGGAGAGGAAGGAGAGAAGGAAGACTGGATAGGAAGAAGAGTGAAGGAGACAGAGGAGGAAAAGTAAAGATATGATTACAGAGCCTGCCAATTTATTATTCCTGTTTCAAATATTTTTGATTAACCACACACAAGAATGGTGTATAGGTATACAAGACAGGTATACAATCCTTATCTAAACATAAAAGAGCATTCAGGAACAACAAGACCCAGAGCCCTGGGTGCAAAACAAATAATACAAAACACGACATACAAAACAAGGACACGTAGAAAGAAAGAGGGAAGATGCCCCCCACCCACACTTATTCCCCCCCCCCCCCCCAACTGCTCGGGTGGCAGGGCCAGCATATGCTGCCCAAAAGTAGATTCAAATATTACAATTGAGAGTGCGTTAATAAGTACAAATTCACAGCGCCGACTCGTCCAAGTAGGAGAGGAAAGGCTGCCAGATTTGATCAAATGTTGATAATTTATTGTTCAGAATATATCTAATTCTTTCTAAGTGTACAGTGTTTGCCAATTCACTGAGCCATAATTTGTTAGAGGGCGCTTCCCTCCTTTTCCAAAACAACAAGATTATTTTTTTTGCCGAAATGAGACCGTACGAGATTAGTTGTTTTTGGGGGTTGGTTAATCCGTTTAGGGACTCAGATACTCCCAGGATTATCAGATGCGGGTCTGGATCTATTGAAGTCTCCAAAACTTCAGAGAGGATCCCAAAAATTCCACACCAATAACCATGGAAGCTAGAGCATAGGGCAAAGCAGTGGAGTAGTGTACCCTGCGCAGCCTGACATTTATCACATGTAGGGGATGTATCAGGAAATATCCTATGTAGTTTAGTTTTGGAATAGTGTAATCTGTGTAATACCTTGAATTGTATGAGACGATGTATGGAGTTAATGGAGCATGTGTGGATATACTCCAAGCCCTCTTCCCAGTCTGCCACAGAAATGTCAGTCCCTAGTTATTCCTCCCATTTTGCCTTGATGGCATCTGTAGAAGGTGTGCTAACAGATTGAAAAGCATCATATAGACGCGATATCAGTTTATCTGGGGTGGGGCATATTTTTATGCATCCGTCAAACATGGAAGGTTTGACGGACGCATTCCCAAATGTTGGGAGGTGTTTTCTAACGTAGTCTCTAATTTGTAGGTATCTGAAAAAATTACTTCTGGGAAGATTATAAGTTTCTCTTAGCAACTCAAAGGAAGCAAAGGTCCCTTCTATGTATAAATCCCCTATGGTACTTATCCCCAGCTCTCCCCATCGCTCAAAGGTGTTATCAAGGTTAGAAGGGGCAAAGGAGGGATTCCTGGCGACAGGGAGCATGAATGACATTGGTCTAAGCTCAAAGTGGACTTTAATTTGCTTCCAGATTCGGACCGTGCTATGTGTAATAGGATTGTTACAATAAAGTGACATCTCCAGATTGACAGGCGACAAAATCACAGCGCCAATAGAGAAGGGGTGACACTCCTCACGCTCCATAGTAAGCCAGCTGGATGCCGGAAGTGCGTCATCCAGCAAAAACGTAACACCGCGGAGGTTAGCGGCCCAGTAATAAAATATAAAATTTGGGAGAGACAATCCTCCTTCCATCTTGGATTTACAGAGGTGTTTTTTTACCTATCCTGTGTGTTTTATAATCCCAGTGTCAGGATTTGGCCAGGGTTGTTCCGGTTTTTGGTCACTAGATTTATTATTATATTTATTATTATATTATATTATTATTATTATTATATATATTTATTATTATTATACTAGATGCCCCCATTGTGCCTTTTGACCTTTTGTTTTCCCTTGATCCCCATTATTATTTGCACCAGTGCCTCGTTTCCCCTGATTGTATTTAAACCCTTTGTTTTCCTCAGTTCTGTGCTCTGTGTTTGTATGTTAGCACCCAGCCCTAGTACTCTGTGTACTCTTGTTGATCCCGGTGGACTCTCTTGAGGAATTCTGTTTTTTTGTTCTTGTTTGTTTGTTTTTTGAGTATCTTTTGAGGCTTTTTGTGCTTTACCTTCCACCTTGTGGATTTACCTTTTTGTCTTGGAGGATTACCTTTGTTCTTATGGAATTCCTTTTGAGGTTGTGGAGTTACATGTTTTCCTGAAGAACTTCACTTTTTACTTCATTAAATACACCGTCTCAAGTACTGCTGTGTCTGCCTCATCTTCTGGGTTCTGCCGACTATTCGTGGCTCAGTTGGTTAAGTGACTGTTCCTCACTCCGGAGACCCGGGTTCGTAACCGGGTCCTGACACCCAGATGAAAGGATTGATAATTGAGTCCAGGTGTTTATGAAAGGATTTAGGTATGAATACTGGGATGTTCTGATATAGGTAGAGCAGTTGTGGGAGGAAGACCATTTTAATGGCATTAATTCTTCCGAGCAGAGAAATTGGCAGAGTTCTCCAAAATAGTATGTTTGCTTTGAGTTTTTGTATCAGAGAGGGGAAATTCTCTTTAAATAGTAAGGAGTATTGTTTGGTAACTACAATTCCTAGGTAGGTACATTTTTCTGAAGATAACTTAAATGGGAGATGTTCTGGCCAGGAGGTGTTTTGCGACCGTATGGGCATTAATTCACTCTTGTTCCAATTTATTCTATATCCCGAGAAGGTACCAAACAAATTGATCACATCAATAATAGCTGGGATACTAGCCTGGGGTTCTGTTACATAGAGGAGGATGTCATCTGCGTATAGGGAAAAATCTTATTTAGAGTATCTTTAGTATTATAGCCGTGTATTGCTGCATGAGATCTAATCGTCTGAGCGAGGGGTTCGATAATTAGGGCGAAGAGCATAGGCTACAGCGCACAACCCTGCCTTGTCCCCCTGTTAAGGTTAAATCAGGGCGACAATGATTGGTTAGTGAGTATTCTGGCACAGGGGTTCCTATATAAAAGCTGGATCCAATTTATGAACTCATCTCCAATATTACATTTCTGTAGGACCTTGAATAGATAGGGCCACTCAACTTGGTCAAAGGCCTTTTCAGCGTCAAGAGATATGACGGTAAGGTCCACGTTGGGTAACCTCTGAGAATACATAATATTGAAGAGGCGCCTGAGATTGAAGCATGAGTTTCTGTTAGGGATAAAGCCAGTCTGATCCAAATGGAACAATTTGTCAATTAAAGTGCTAAGCCTGTTAGCCAGAGTTTTTGCTAAAATCTTTTGGTCTGTATTAAGGAGAGATATTGGTCTGTATGACCCTACCTCTTCTGGATCTTTACCTTTCTTATGTATAACTGTAATGAACGCTTCGTCCAAAGTGGATGGGAGAGCTCCATCCTCATTGGCCTGAACCAACATTTTGTGCAGATAGGGAGAGAGCATGTTGTTTTATAGAATTCACCAGGGTATCCATCTGGGCCCGGGGTCTTGCCACTCTTTAGAGATTTAATTGTTTCTCGAATTTCATCAAGAGATATTTCCTTATTCAGGAAGTTAGAATCTTCCTGGTTCAAAAATGTTTGCATAATTAAGGGGTTAGGATCCACGTTTAGATGTATATAGAGTCTCATAAAACTGCCGGAATCTGTAATTGATGTCTTTGGGGGAAGAGAGTAATTCCCCAGATGCAGATTTAACTTTGTGAATCATTCGGTCACTCACATTTTTTCGAATTTGTCTTGCGAGTAATTTGTGTGGTTTGTCACCAAACTCAAAATATTTTTGCTTGGCATAGAGAAAAGATTTAGCAATTTTTGCTGAGAGGATCTGATTATATTCAAATTAAAATTTGTCCCTCCAGTTCTTCCAGTTTTCCTCTGTTTTGCCTACTCAAGCCTTCAGTGTTTCCCACAATAATGCTGGGGAGGTCTCTGTTTTGTCGTTGGTATCAAAGAAAAATTTAATTTGGTCTTTAAGATATTCACAGAATTTTGGTTCTGTGAGGAGCTGAGGATTCAACCTCCAGACCATCTCGTTTGGTACAATGTCACCCAATGTCAGGGAGAAGGTGAGTGGACTGTGGTCCGAGATTATAATATCACGATACCTCACATTACAGGTATAGGGGAGTAGTCTAGCATCCAACAAAAAGTAGTCAATTCGAGTGTAAACATTGTGAACATGAGAGTAAAAGGAGTATTCCCTACCCGTAGGGTTAGCGATCCTCCATATATCAAATAAGTTAGAATTTTTTATGTAGGTATTCAAGAATTCGCTTGAATAGGAGGTAGGGGTTCGCCGGGTAGAGGATCTATCCAAATACTGGTCTAGCACACAGTTAAGGTCCCCTCCAATGACCAGGTTAGTATGGGAGATATCTGGAATCAGGGCAAGGACTCTTTTGAAAAAAGAGGGGTTATCAATGTTTGGCCCATAGATATTTAGTAGAGTTACTGAGGTAGAGTGGATTTCTCCTATTACGATCACATACCGGCCCTCTTTATCCGCAAGGGTGGTTTTATGTAGAAAGGGAATTCCTTTCCGTACCAGAATCACTGTGCCTCTCGTTTTGGCAGAGAAGTTAGAGTGATACACTGCCCCACCCACCTACACTTAAGTCTGCTATGAGAGTTATTCTTCAGATGGGTTTCTTGCAAAAATATAATCAGACGAGAGTGCTTTCAGGTGGGCTAGGACCTTGCCCCTCTTAATTGGTTTGTTTAAACCCTTGACATTCATTCTTCACTATGGCTGTGAACTATTTGCAAGCATGGGGAAAGAACACATATAATCTAAAATGTTTACATTGTCTCCTTTTAAAAAGGCAACCTCTGCGTGAAGAGATCCAGAAGGCAGCAGTGACACTGCAGGAAAAATGCCCCAATGTGACCATCAATGAGGATGCATTGTGTGACGAGGTTACTGGCCTGCAAGGGTTCCTAAAGGGGGGATCGCTTGAAGAATGGAAAACATCTGGAGACAATGCTTAGTCAGAGATGGAGCACGGTGGTTACCCACTTCAAAAAGAATGACATCCCACACACTAACCTGGCTAGATTAGCTTCTGTTGTCATGTGCTTACCTGGAGGTAATGCACCAGTCGAGAGAGTGTTCTCCCAAATTAATGCTCTATGGACAGCAGCAAGAAATAGGTTCACTGTTCCTACCATCAAGGCTGTGCTTATTGTGAAGACAAACTTCAACCTCCCCTGCCAGGAGTTCATGGAGAAGCTGGCCAAAGACAGAACAATCCTGAAGAAAATACATTCTTTTGAGAAATATACAGATTAGGTTGGTATAAGTATATTATGTAGTTACCAATCTCATCAGCATCTTATTTCTTTATGATGTTGTTAAGTATTTCACGTAGACTATTGTCTGTTCTTTCAATTTTGCTCATGCTCTTATTGTGGCAGGACCACTGAATGGCTGTTCAGATCGGACAGTTCTGTCTTGTCTATAGTGTTTCTGTAGTATAGGTGTTTTCTTTGCCTATCACAATGTGCCTGTTAGACTAAATATATGAAACCGGAATTGTCCCCCTTTTTTATTTAATAGATAATAATATTGGATATTTTAATTATATATTGGCCGCTGAACTGGAAATGTCCCCGGTTTTCATTTCAGAAATCTGGTCACCTTATAATATATGCATATTAATATTATTATTGGATAGAAAACACTCTGAAGTTTCTAAAACTGTTTGAATGATGTCTGTGAGTATAACATAACTCATATGGCAGGTGAAAACCTGAGACAAATCCAACCAGGAAGTGGGAAATCTGAGATTTGTAGTCAAGTTGCACTTCCTACAGCTTCCACTAGATGTCAACCGTCTTTAGAAACTGGTTTAAGGATTCTACTATAAAGGAGGGGCTCATGAGACCTGTTTGAGTCAGTGGTCTGGCAAAGTGTCTCAGGCTCGTGACGCTAGCTCCCGACAGAGTTAGCTCTTGTCACAGTGCTTTTCATCAGACATAGGAATACTCCGGTTGGAACATTATTGATGTTTTATGTTAAAAACATCCTAAAGATTGATTCCATACATCGTTTGACTTGTTTCTACGACCTGTAATGGAACCTTTTGAGTTTTTGTCTGGACGAAGTGCTTTCGCCTCATGAAGATGGATTGCGGGCTGAACACGCTAATTGGATATAAATGATGGACTTTATGGAACAAATCAGTAATTTATTGTCGAACTGGGATTCCTTGGAGTGCCTTCTGATGAAGATCATCAAAGGTAAGTGAACATTTATAGTGTTATTTCTCATTTCTGTTGACTCCAACATGACGGATATTTCTCTGGCAGGATTTGGCTCAGCGCCATTCTCAGATTATGCTTTTTCCATAAAGTTTTTTTTAAAATCTGACACAGCGGTTGCATTAAGGAGAAGTCTGTCTTTAATTCTTTGAATAACACTTGTATATTTTATCAATGTTTATTATGAGTATTTCTGCAAAATCACCGGATGTGTTGGAATCAAAACATTACTACACGTAATGCGGCCAATGTAAACTGAGATTTTTGGATATAAATACGCACATTATCGAACAAAACATACATGTATTGTGTAACATGATGTCCTATTGTAATGAATTTCCTCCTCTTCTTCCGAAGAGGAGAGGCGAAACGGATCAGAGGACCAATACGCGGCGTGGTAAGTGTCCATGGTTCTTTTTAATACGTTAAGGTACACATGAACAACTGACTACAAAAAAACAAGAAATGTGAAAACTCAAAACAGTCCTATCTGGTGCAAAGACAGAGACAGGAACAATCACCCACCAACACACAGTGAAACCCAGGCTACCTAAGTATGATTCTCAATCAATACGCGGCGTGGTAAGTGTCCATGGTTCTTTTTAATACGTTAAGGTACACATGAACAACTGACTACAAAAAACAAGAAATGTGAAAACTCAAAACAGTCCTATCTGGTGCAAAGACAGAGACAGGAACAATCACCCACCAACACACAGTGAAACCCAGGCTACCTAAGTATGATTCTCAATCAGAGACAACTAATGACACCTGCCTCTGATTGAGAACCATACTAGGCCGAAACATAGAAATACCCAAATCATAGAAAAACAAACATAGACTGCCCACCCAACTCACGCCCTGACCATACTATCTAAATACAAAACACAGGAAATAAAGGTCAGAACGTGACACCTATGAGTGTCATCTGATGAAGATCATCAAAGGTTAGTGATTAATTTTATCTATATTTCTGCTTTTTGTGACTCCTATCTTTGGCTGGAAAAATGGCTGTGTGTTTTTTTTTACTTGACGGTGATCGAACATAATCATATGTGGTGCTTTCGCTGTAAAGCATTTTTTAAATCGGACACGATGGGGAGATTAACAAGAAGTTTATCTTTCATTTGCTGTATTGGACTTGAATTTTGCTAGCTGCCTTTTCAGCGGAATGTTGTCGAGGGGTTCTGCTAGCGGAACGCCTGCGCTAAAATGGTTAAACCAGCTGGCGGCTCCAGTGACCTAAACATAAGTAACCGGACAGTTCCAATCAAGTAAAATCTGATTTAAATTATTTATATGTATTGACCAGTGGCGACCTGTCATTCAGGGCAGCTCTTTTGAGCCCCACATTTTTAGGTTGCTTGTTTTGCTTGTTGTTTTTGCATTAATACATGTCACATATCAGTTTGCAAACAATGTAAAAAAAATCTAATCAAATCATTGAGTTAATAAAGTCAGGTACCACCAATATGGTCTCTTTTTTGCTTTCTTGGGTAAAGGCAGCTCCAAAAGGCAGGTGTTTCGGACTAGCTCAGTGCTTTCAGTGGTGGTGGGACAAGCCAGCAAAAATACAGAGCGTTGCGCCGTGTTTGGCTCAGTGTTCTGTCACTCATGGGGACACTACTTTACCGCGAAGTCTTATTGGTAGAGCTGAAAACTTTTTGCCCTTTGGGTTCTGCCATAGAGTTACATTAGAAGTGCCCATCCAAGCAGGCTCAAGGTCATTGGCACAGATAGAATGAAATCAAATCACGTTATATCTACAGTAGCTTTGATTGGACTGATCATGTCAACATCATACTTTCAAAATCTTAGCTAGCAAGCTAGCAGTCATCATCATGAATCAAGTCGACAATCTACTGGCAAATCCTTTTCAAACCTTGTCATATGAAGAGAAATTAGAGATAAAATATATTGGTGTTTATCGGCCATTATTCAACAATGAGAGGTTTGGAAGGAAGCATTTCTGCAACTCCTCGAGTTCTTTTCCTTGGTAATGGCAGAGGTGTCATGCCTGCTGTCGCTCTCCCTCTCTCGAGATCGAGAACGTCAGGCTGCCCTTCATTACGCACACCTGTCAACATCATTACGCGCATCTGCACAATACTGGACTCCTGGACTTACTTCGTTGATTACCCCCTCTATATCTGTCTGCTCCTCAGTTTGTTCCCTGTGTCAGCATTGATGTCGTTATTTTTACCCTGTCCAGACACTGTTCCTGTTCTGTTTAATATCCGTGTTTCATTAAATGTTCACTCCCTGTACCTGCTTTTCGTCTCCAGCGTTGATCCTTTCAAGTGGTGGATGTTTTGTACAACATAATGCAGACATGAACCATTGATGCAGCAGGAATCACCGGAGCAATCAACAACTTCAAGGTAAACGTTCAAAACATTTGCGAGCAAACTAATGCACTGGCCAAAGGACATGTTGATGCCACTAAACCAAGGCAAAGAGAACTTAACACTGCACCCGTGATAAAGGAGACATGCGATACAATCGCTGCTCATGTGCAAGAAAGGTTTTCTGAAAGTGATCACTTAATTGCAGCAAAGTTGGTGGACAGCTCATTTCCCCCCCCAGTATGTACATTCCTTTCTGACCGCAGCACTCCAGTGTGCTACCAAGCTGTGGCCTGTGGGTAACCAGGAGAAGCTGAAAACGGATCTGTCCACCAACATTATGAGCTGGACACTGGAAAGACACTGGAAAGCACTTTATTTATTGAAATCACTCTACGAGAACAACCTGCAGGAGGCTTTGTCTGAGACGGTCTCTCTTCTCAAAATCATCATCACCACTCCGATGACAGCCGCTGAGTCACAGAGAAACTTTTCCACCCTTAAAAGGATAAAAACCTCCACACGCAACTCCATGGGCCAGAACAGGTTAAATGCATTGGCATGCTGTCAATCCAGCATGACTTCATCCAGAGAATGCCGGACTTTGATGACAAAATAATTGAGACATTTACCCACAAGAAGGACCACCGTGCCAACTTCCTATTCAAGTGAGCACAACACAACAATGGTCCATAAATATGTCTAGTATGCTGCTGCATAAGTGATGTAATATGCCAGAGAGATATGTATACTGTAGCTAAGAAAGTAATACTAAGTGCATTTTGCATAGTAAGCAGTTAGTAGCCTATGTGTATCACCCTAAGAATGTGGCTCCTTTCACTCTTAGAACTTACCTTACTGTTCTGACTTGGTATTGGTATTTGGGGGATTTTATTAGGATCCCCATTTGCTATTGCAAAAGCAGCAGCTACTCTTCCTGGGGTCCACACAAAACATGAAACATAACATAATACAGAACATTAATAGACAAGAACAGCTCAAGAACAGCTCCACTTGGTGATGCATACAGTATGTAGCCTATAGCCTGTTTTAGAGTAATGTCATCATCGAATATTGTAATAGCTTTCATTGCCTGCTTACCTTCCCCCATTGTAAGAGCTTTCATTGTCTGCTTATGTGCCCCTGTTAATTTAGCCTACTGTTCGGCCTTGGTATAAAGGGAGAATACTGTAAGAACGGTCCATGTTCTGAATTATGTCACTGTCCATTTCTAAATTGCTGAACGAATAAGCATATAGCCTACTGTTTTGACATGGTAGTGCACATGTAGCCTTTAGCCTGTTTTAGATAAATGTAGTGATAAAATATTGTAAGAGCTTTCATTGTCTGCTTATATGCCCCCGATATTTATCTTACAGTTCTGACTTGGTGTACAGGGAGAATACTGTAAGAATGGCACATGTTCTGAATTATGTCACTGTCAATTTCAAAAGTGCTGAACAAATAGGCAGCATATAGGTTACATCTGTCTCAGCTCGCTCATGTCTTAATCAAAATTACATCTTGCCTCTTAACCGCTTATCGTCATATATGCCATTATCATAGTTTGTACATCTGTATTGTTATATTGCTTATATAGGTCTATCTCATTAGTATCTTATTAATAATTGTAGGCAATGCTATAATGATGCATTTAATTGTTTTTCTTACTTTGTGTGTTATAATTAGCTAGGGTGCTTTTCTCCACGAGGAGGGTGTTAAATTACAGACCCAACAACAATATATTATAGTATCCCCTCCTCGTAACCATGTTTGCCAGTGACAGTCTCTTCCCATTTAAATATTTTTGTTCAACAAGAAGTTCAGTAATAGACCCATGTAATTCCAGTTCATATTGCGAGGGTTGTTTTGTTTGCACAATTCTGTCAGTGCGTCTGTATATTGTCTATAAAAGTGGATCCTCTTGATTGTATTATCCTTCCTTTTTAGACCACATAGGACTAATAAAATACTTAGAATGGTAGGCTAACCGTTGAGTTTGGGTCTCTCTCGCTCTCGTGACATAAAGAAGAGTAAAATGAAGGCCTCAACATCTTGCTGAATTTATCTGAACTTATTTATTGAATTTATTTCTGTCACTGTCCATTTCTATATTGCTGAACGAATAGGCCTACCTCATCTCAGCTCATTTGCTTGCACTTGCTTATACTTAGAGCTAAGTGTTATTTATATAAGAATAAACATTGTGAATTCACTGAACATTAATGTAATAATGTTTGTGTATGGTTCAAAAGTCAAAACTCATGTCGACATTCATTATTATTGAAGGAGAATGCGGTTCTTATCCAGTTATACAAATCAACAAGGAGTCAATAGAATATTTATTCAAGCAAGTCAGCCATAAGCTCCCCTCTCTGGACAGCTTTATGATTTCATGGACATAATGTTTCATGGCTGGTATGTTTCTGTGAAGGTGATGTGACAGTCACTATCCATTAAAAATGTGTATTTATTAAATACCCTCTGGGCATCAACTGGTTGAATCAACACTGGTTCCACGTCATTTCAACTAAATAAATGCGATGACGTTGAATCAACATTGGGGAAAATTATAGGATTTGCAAAAAGTCAATGTAAGGACTTTTTTTAAAATCAACTTTTAAATCGAAATCCAATGGCAGAGTGACATTTTTTGTTGATTTCACGTTTGTTGACAACTCAACCAAATTGAAATCAAAACTAAATATTGACATGATGTCTGTGCCCAGTGGGGAAACTACCATGACATTTTGTTCATAATATATGTTATGGTTAATGGTAGGCCTAGGCTTCTATCCACATTTTTAACAACATTCATTGGTTTTGGCCAAGCTGGTGTGGCTTTCTGCTGTCTTTCATTTTAATCAGTTTTTGTTTAATAGCATTTACATATTTTGGAACAGATTTCAGAAGTGTGACAAAATGGTGAACAAAATCATGGTACAGTTTCTATTCTCTATAATAACACCTAAAAGCAAGAGATCGCTATGTGCACAGGTAAGATCAGGGATATTGTCTCAGCATATTAAAACAGGTGTCACGTGGAGCAGAACAGGTGAACCCAAGAGCAGACTCAGATGAGGTAACCAAGGTATTTTTTGAAACATGGGGAAGATGGGGTGCAGGCCAGGGGAAGCTCGGGCGGGTTGCAGGAAGCCCATTGCGGAGGCTGAGGCTGGAGCGAGGGGAGTTGGGACTGAGTAAGCAGGTCCGGAGAGGAATCCAAGGACGCAGTGGAGTGGGGGGTCCAGGATAGAGTAGCAGGACTGATGAGACGTGGGACTGGAGACAGAGGCCAAAGTCAGAGCTGGCAGAACTGTAGCGGGGAGGAAAACAGCATCAGGCAATGGAAACCAGGCATAACACGAAACAGAATCTAAGCAGGAACAAACTGCAAAAAAAATGCAGACTGACTGAGCAGAGGTTACGATCTGGCAGTGTGAAAGTGGCAGGGCTGAGTATTTGTAGAGGTATTGATTATGGAAAAGGTTGCAGGTGGTGGAGATCTGCTCTGCCTCCAGCACACCTGTCTCCACCCAAACAGAGAGAGAGCGGGAGAGGGAGAGAGCACTGGGGGAGTGGCGGTAGGCAGGTTAGGGAGACAGGATGAGAAGTAGAGGGCGGTATTGTGGTGAAATGGAAGAGGAAAGACTATGTAACTATTGTGACCTTAGAGAAATAGAGAATGAAACTCATTTTATCCTCTATTGCCAAGTCTACCACGATATACGCTTGCTCTTATTCCAGAAAGCACACCAGATATACCCTGGCATTATGTGGCTGAGTGATGAGGAGAAAGGGGTCAATCTCTGGATTATCACTGCTATTGCTAAGGACCCGTATCCTCCTACACCTCATTTAACTTTTCTACACCGGGGGGTGTTTTTAGGTGGATTGGGAAAGGGGAAAGTGTGCAAAGTATGTGGATTGGGAAAGGGTGCAAAGTGTTGAATGAGGGGTCTGGCTGGGGAGTGAGTGTAAGGGTGACCTGCAGACTGAAGGGCGGGTGAGGTTTGCGCACGCCTGCTGTGACGGGGTCGGCAGCTCTCGACCAGCAGCCCTCATTCCACTCATCAACAACAAAGTGGGTGACGATGGCACTACCAGCTCAAAGAACCTGGAGGAGTGGAAGGCTCTTATCGACTCACTCATAAAGGAGAGATGCTCAGGACGGCTGATAGGATCATATATATAACAGTCATTTATCTCAAGGGATTATCTGGTATAAAATATCAAAACATCAGGTTTTATTGTCTACTGTTTTTCTATAAATAACTCTGTCCTTAACTCTTCACACAAAGGGATCAGTCTACTTATCTGCTGAGTAAATGGTGATGATAGGCTATACTTCTGGAAAATTAATATTTATAAAAAACTAACGCATATAATAGAAATGTTTAATGGTCTTGTCTGTTGTGCCCACATGAAATAAATCTGTGTAGCCAACTATTTACTGTTTATATTCAGTATTTCATTTCTTCATACATACATGAATATGCAGAAATCTATTCTCCTAAACTATGACCCTTATCGTTATCAGTACCAATATCTTAACAATTTGAATGATGACATGATATATAAATACTTAAAGAATATATGCGTGGATATCAGTGTGTAGTTCCGGGGCCATGCCGGCTGTCCTATTTTACATCTTGTGTAAAGATGTCAGGCACTTACAAACAAATGACCAACACATAACAACCTGCTTTCTCCCTGTGGGTCAAAAAGCACTCGCTGAAAATATGTTTCTTATATTTCAGAGCATTACTAGTTCTATAACAGCAGATTTAATGCATTACTAGGTCTATAACAGCAGCTTTAATGCATTACTAGTTCTACTATAAGAGTAGCTTTAATGCATTACCTAGTCTATAACAGCAGCTTCAGTGCATTACCTGGTCTACTAAGAGCCACTTTGTAGGAAAATGGTGCTTGGGAGGGTCAGCAACCAAGATTCCTTTCTTTTAAAAATAGATCAAATGATAACATTATTGCAGAATGTTTTATTTAATTCTATTGGTTGTGATAATTATTAGGCACTTTCCTTAGGTTGCTAAGACCTTTCTGGATTAAGATTGTAGTTTAGCCAAGCAATACTGTATATTAAGTTATTGTGATAAAGGTAATATGTCCTATAACAGTGGTTCCCAAACTCTTTATTGTCCCATACCCCTTCAAACATTCAACCTCCAGCTGCGTACCCCCTCTAGCACCAGGGTCAGCACACTCTCAAATGTTGTTTTTTACCATCATTGTAAGCCTGCCCCACACACACACTATACAATAAATTTATTAAACATAAGAATATGTGTGAGTTTTTGTCACAATTCGGCTCGTGGGAAGTGACAAAGAGCTCTTTTTGGACCAGGGCACAAATAATAATATAATAATAATCAATATTTTTGCTCTTTACTTAACCATCTTGCATATAAAACCTTATTTGTTAATTGAAAATTGTGAATAACTCACCACAGGGTGTGCTTGAAAGGATGCACATAACTCTGCAATGTTGGGTTGTATTGGAGAGAGTCTCAGTCTTAAATAATTTTCCACACAGTCTGTGCCTGTATTTAGTTTTCAAGCTAGTGAGGGCCGAGAATCCACTCTCACATAGGTACGTGATTGCAAAGGGCATCAGTGTCATAACAGTGCGATTTGCCAAGGCAGGATACACTGAGCGCAGCCCAATCCAGAAATCTGGCAGTGGCTTCTGATTAAATTACATTTTCACAGAACCGCTTGTTGAAATTTCAATGAGGCTCTCTTGTTCAGATATCGGTAAATAGACGGAGGCATGAAAAGGACAACGAATCCAGTTGTTTGTGTCATCTGTTTCGGAAAAGCACCTGCTTAATTGCGCACGTACCTCACTCAGGTGCTTCAGTATATCACATTTGACATTGTCTGTAAGCTTGAGTTCAAATGCGCACAAAAAATCATGCAATGATGGAAGACCTGTGTGTTGTCCTTGTTAATGCAGAAAGAGAAGATCTTCAACTTCTTAATCATAGCCTCAATTTTGTCCCGCACATTGAATATATTTGCTGTAATCCTAGATTCAGATCATTTAGGCGAGAAAAATCATCACCCAGATAGGCCAGCCGTGTGAGAAACTCGTCATCATGCAAGCGGTCCGGCAAGTGAAAATTATGGTCAATAAAGAAAATTTTAAGCTCATCTCTCAATTTAAAATAAATGTGTCAATACTTTGCCCCTTGATAACCAGTGTATTTCTGTATGTTGTAAAAGCCTTATATGGTCGCTGCCCATAGCATTGCATAGTGCAGCAAATACACAAGAGTTCAGGGGCCTTATTTTAACAAAGTTAACCATTTTCACTGTAGTGTTCAAAATGTCTTTCAAGCTGTCAGGCATTCCCTTGGCAGCAAGAGCCTCTCGGTGGATGCTGCAGTGTACCCAAGAGGCATCGGGAGCAACTGCTTGCACGCGCGTTACCACTTCACTATGTCTCCCTGTCATGGCTTTTGCGCCATCAGTACAGATACCAACACATCTTAACCACCAAAGTCCATTTGATGTCACTAAGCTGTCCAGTGCTTTAAAAATATCCTCTCCTGTTGTCCTGGTTTCCAGAAGATGATGTCTTCCTTAATTGATCCCCCATAAATGTAACGAACATACCAAGAGCTGTGCCTGCCACGTCTGTTGACTCATCCAGCTGTAACGCATAGAATTCACTGGCTTGTATGCGAAGCAGTAATTGTTTCTAAACATCTCCTGCCATGTCACTGATGTGTCGTGAAACAGTGTTGTTTGATGAAGACATTGTTTTTTGGGCCTTTCCCCCAGCATTGTTCCAGCAATATCCGCGGCAGCAGGAAGAATTAAGTCCCCCACAATAGTATGGGGCTTGCCTGTCCTAGCCACTCGGTAGCTCACCATATAAGATGCTTCTAGCCCATTCTTATTAATGGTATCTGTTGCAATTATATTATATTATCTTATATTCAAAAGTAATCTTAATTGCGCAAGAGTGAAGGTTTCATCGAGTGGTGAGTACTTTTGCACATATAATACACTGTGGCTGAGGAAAGGCACTACTCCCAATATAAGTGAACCCCAAATCAATGTAGTTATCATATTTGCACCTCTTTGATGGTCCAACGTCCCTGTCTGTTGTTCGGTGCTTTGCTGGGTAAGTTTGGGAATACCTGTCCTATACCCTAAGGATGGAAAATCTAAAGTGGATTTGGAACTCATTATATTGACCTCAGGATGTTATGTGATACAGTGATTGCATTAATACCTTGTTATATGGATACAGACTAACACAAAATACTAACACAATACACATTTGTTTGTTTAGCATATGCTCATTGTTTATTTGGAACATTACAGTAAATCATTTACCATGTTCAGTCTTTGCATTTAAACAGTACGAGAATGTAATTTTCACCTCTGACGAATTCACCTAAAGCGGAACGTGTGTGTGTAATTGAAGAGTTACAGAGTGCCAGAAATGCACAGTGCGGTAGTAGGTTTACCTTTGCTGCACACCTGCCACTCTCCCATCCACAGCCTGTGAAATGTCCAGTCCAGCTCTACCTACCTGACTAGACTAGCCCCCTATACAAGGTCCTTAGGCTTATCCAAAAATAGATTTGTGGCAATAAGATCATTAGCCATAGCTGTAATACATGATAATCTTCCAGGCCGAGCTCCAAGGCCTTATTAATAACCACCCGTATCATGATTTGGATCAATGAAACTGCGTCATAATTTGTTGCAATCTGTCTAACCTGGTGTCGGGCTTCAAGTTAGTTAGGAGATTCTGATTCTTTTCAAAGTTACATTAGGTAACTAATAATGACCTCAGCGTGTGGTTGTTATTTAAAAAATGTTCAGCCTTTGGTTATCGCAAATTGCGGAGAAATTGCACCTCCTGATGCCCCAAAAATAAATGACACGGTACTCACATAAAGCATCCTGGCCACTAGCTACATTATTTTCACACATCTGAGAGGGAGATGAATAGCTGCTGAACCAATGATTGCTGACATAGTCCTCTCAAATATGCTAAATTACCGGAACATTGTGTCGAGGACAACTAATGAACTATCATGTTCCAGGCATTACTACTGGCCTAAGTGTGCTAATGGAGCTCAGGGAGAAATCACAGACATGACAGCATACATTCAAATTAGATCATTTATTTAAAGTCACAGTTCAGAATTTGTGTTTGAGATAAACGGTAGCCCAGCCTCTGAAGCTCGGGGAAAAGGTTGGAGAAATGTGTGTTGTATGGCATAATCTCAAGGAGGGAGATAGAGAGGGAGGAAGTGAATTGTTTACCGGTATTTAATAGTAGTCTCTGTTACATACCTGTGCCAATCTTAAGCATCACGTTGGTCAAACAACCAACCTACAACTTATGTGTGGCAATGTATTAGAATAAGGGGCTAAGTTTTACTGGGCTGGCTACTTTTTTGTTGTTGCAATCAGAGAAGATATACATACAGCTTGTTTCAGGTTCCAAGCTGAAACCCTCACACTTTAACACAATCCATGTTCCAACTGTCTCCCCAACACCAAAAAAGGTTTGTAAATCCATACATGTAACCTAAGACCATATCCAAACCAGTGGTGTTTACAAAACACAGTTATGTCAGTTATCTCAACAAAGGCAATAATTCACCCCCATTGCCCCGCTATCTCCTACAGTCCTGGCTACAATAATGTATTGCTCTTATCATCTGCTCCTATTCTCACAAATCTAGACAATACCAAAATATTCTGTCTAATCAGTCAACCCTTGTCACACTACTGAGCCTCCTGAGCTGTGCTGCACTCGCTAGCCTGGCTGCACATCCACCATAGCTGTTGGAACAATGATAAGATGAGATGAAAATAACACCAAAAATCTGAGCCAGCACAGTGTGATTAGGGTTGGCAAAATACTCTGAAAATGGTGACCCCTTCTGTAAATTATCATGTCCAATAGGTTGTGGTAGATGCTACGGGATAACACACAGTCCCAGGAGGAGAGACAGGAGATAGATACTGGATAAGACACTACCACAGGAGGAGAGACAGGAGATGGCTAAGATGGCTACAAGATAACACACTGCCCCAGGAGGAGTGACAGGAGATGGATACTGGATAAGACACTACCACAGGAGGAGAGACAGGAGATGGATACTGGATAAGACACTACCACAGGAGGAGAGACAGGAGATGGCTACAATATAACACACTGCCCCAGGAGGAGAGACAGGAGATGGATACTGGATAAGAGACTACCACAGGAGGAGAGACAGGAGATGGCTACACCTTGCGGCGCCGACAGAGATGGCCAACTCGCTTCGCGTTCCTAGGAAACGTTTTTTTTACGTGTTATTTCTTACATTGGTACCCCAGGTAATCAGGTTTTATTACATACAGGTTTTATTACATACAGTCGGGAGGAACTACTGGATATAAGAGCAACGTCAACTACAAGAGCAACGTCAACTCACCATCATTAAGACCAGGAATACGACTTTCCTGAAGTGGATCCTGTGTTTTGCCCAACACCCAGGACAATGGATCGGATCCCAGCCGGCGAACCAAAACAACGTTGCCGTAAAATGGGCAGACGATGCGGTCTTCTGGTCAGGCTCCGGAGACGGGCACATCGCGCACCTCTCCCGAGCATACTACTCGCCAATGTCCAGTCTCTTGACAACAAGGTTGATGAAATCCGATCAAGGGTAGCATTCCAGAGAGACATAAGCGACTGTAACGTTCTTTGCTTCACAGAAAGATGGCTGACTCGAGACACGCTATCGGAGTTAGTAGAGACAGCTGGTTTCTTCACGTATCGCCGACAGCAACAAGCATCTTTCTGGTAAGAAGAGGGGCGGGGGGGGGGGTATGCCTTATGATTAACCAGACGTGGTGTGATCATAACAACATACAGGAACTCAAGTCCTTCTGTTCACCTGACTTAGAATTCCTCACAATCAAATGTCGACCACATTATCTACCAAAATAATTATCATCATAGCCGCATATATTCCCCCCCAAGCAGACACATCGATGGCCCTGAACGAACTTTGTTTGACTCTATATAAACTGGAAACCACATATCCTGAGGCCGCATTAATTGTAGCCGGGGATTTTGACAAGGCTAATCTGAAAACAAAACTCCCTAAATTCTATCAGCATATTGATTGTGCAACCAGGGCTGGTAAAACCCTGGATCATTGTTATTCTAACTTCCGTAACGCATATAAGGCCCTCCCCGCCCTCCTTTTGGAAAAGCTGTCCACGACTCCATTGTGTTGCTCCCAGCCTATAGACAGAGACTAAAACAGGAAGCTCCCGCACTCAGGTCTGTTCAACGCTGGTCCGACTAATCTGATTACATGCATGAAGATTGCTTCGATCACGTGGATTGGGATATGTTCCGCATTGCGTCAAACAACAACATTGACGAATACGCTGATTCGGTGAGCGAGTTCATTAGCAAGGGCATTGAAGATGTCGTACCCACAGCAACTAAAACATACCCCAACCAAAAACCGTGGATTGATGGCAGCATTCGCACGAAACTGAAAGCGCGAACCACTGCTTTTAACCAGGGCAAGGTGACCGGAAACATGACCGAATATAAACAGTGTAGCTATTCCCTCCGCAAGGCAATCAAACAAGCTAAGCGTCAGTATAGAGACAAAGTAGAGTCGCAATTCAACGGCTCAGACACAAGAGGTATGTGGCAGGGGCTACAGTCGATCACGGATTACGAAAAGAAAACCAGCCCCCTCGTGGACCAGGATGTCTTGCTCCCAGACAGACTAAACAACTTCTTTGCTCGCTTTGAGGACAATACAGTGCCACTAACACGGCCTGCTACCAAAACCTGTGGACTCTCCTTCACTGCAACCGACGTGAGTAAAACATTTAAACGTGTAAAAGGTAGTAGTTTTGGAATTGTTAGGTTAGATTAGGTTAGATTACTCGTTGGTTATTACTGCATTGTCTGCATTGTCTGAACTAGAAGCACAATTCATTTAGCTACACTCGCATTAATATCTGCTAACCATGTGTATGTGACAAATACATTTGATTTTGATTAGATTTTTAACTTGATTTGTAACTTCATCCGATAGCCTACAGTCACGGATATTGTGTCCAGGCTTTCACAATACAGTAATTTTTGAAAAATATGTATTCTATCATTTGTGTAGTATTCTGTTTATATTCTGTCTTCAGAGTCCTCCCGAACCCGAATACCTGAGATGGTACAGAGGGTACGGAACTGTTTCTACATTAAATCAAATGGAACAAGGGTGGTCTCCATGTTGCTGTCCACAGCTTTATAGTCAGGCTAGCAGTTGTGCCAGCAATTTAAGCAAACCGGGAGACTTCCACTTAGGCATATGACAAATACAAACATTGCAAGTGATGTAGATGAGAATATGTTGCCCAAACACAGTGGATGGCCTGTGCACCACTTCAGGGAGTAGGGGTGTGCTCTGCTCTCTGAGGAGCTGCCTTCCAATCTTGTATCCAGTCCCAATGTAAATTAAACATCACTTTTAAGGCTTAAAGAGTATTCATAACCCCAATATTATGCCTGTAGGTGCTTTAGAAATCATGCATAAGGCACTGCTCATCCTTGTCAGTCCCACACCCCAAAAGGATGCTTTTGATACAGTAAAATAAGAATGTGTAACATCCATATGCAAGAATAAACAATGCATATTTTTTCATATCAATTTGAACAAATACAGTAAAGATTGACAAACGCATCAGGACTAGATTAGCGTAGTAAGAAAATATAGTAAACTGTTGCTTTAAAACCAAACCCTCCTAGTTATGTCAACGTAGGGTCAACGTGGTGACGTATTTATGGGAACTCGGGCAGGAAACTCCAGTGAAAGTGAACTAAAGGTTTGACAATGTCATTGAAACAAAGAATTGCATTTCACTCGCGGTTGAATAAATCTACTTTAAACTCGGACTATTGGTATAGTAAGCAAGAAAAGAGGACACGCGGGGACAGAGCAAGTTTCACTACAGTTGCGCTCCAACCTAACAGTTCCTCTCTGAACACAATTTTGACGAGCAGCATCCATTCCCGCTGTAAACAATGTAACACCGATTCGGGCTCTTGCAACCTTGACAAACGAACATGGAGAATGAGACTATTTACGGGAGTGAGAGCAACTAAGGTTTTTAAACGGAGATTTTTATTTGTCAGAGGTATGTATGTACACTGTCTGAGCAAAGAAGACAACAAACGACACTATCAAAAATAAGTTTGCCAGCTCGGGTTCAGATTGCAACGGTCGTCACTAGTTACCACAGCCACAACGTCATAAACCACGCCCATTTCTGCAATTCCTATCTTAAAGTGTGATTTTAAACCTAACCCTATATTTAACCCTACATCTAACCATAACCTTAAATTAAGACCATATTTTTGTTTTACTTTTTACAATATAGCACTTTGTGGCTGTGGTGACTAGTAGAAATCGATTGCAACCGGGGTTTGAGTGACCTCGTGAGGTTGGATGAATATTTCGGAGCAGATTTAAAAAGAAAAAGGCCCAGTGTTAATGCATTCAACACCAGGACAGATATGCCACTACAATACATTAAATACATGACATGTATCTCTTCATATCACCCTCTGAGTGCTGTACATTTGCATAACATTTTCTTAATTTGATGCAGGATCCTATGGTGGTTATAAATAAATAATTTGTCATGTAATGATCTGTACGCTACATCTAACTTTTCCTTTTATGTGGATATCAGAGCTGAGCACCTCTATACTTCAGTATGAATTGAAAACGGATATGACAAAGTCTGGAAACCGACGGCTGTATTTTGATACCCATGCATTGGTTCGACTCCTCGAAGACAATGGTTAGAAAATGTTTTTTATTTGTGTAATTTGAAGTAACCCCCATACATTTAATTCAGTGGTTGGTTTGAAACCAGTTAGTGTTTTGTTTTCATCAACAGGTTTCACCACTCAGCAAGCTGAGGTAATTGTCAGGATGATGGTCAGGACAACACACTCCAACATGGATCTAATCTATAATGACATGGTAACCAAAGTGCAGCAGGTGAGGCTGGACTTTTTTCATATCAACATACAGTATATGACCAAAGGTATGTGGGACACCTGCTCGTTGAACATCTCATTCCAAAGTCATGGGCATTAATATGGAGTTGGTTCCCCTTTGCTGCTATAAACCTATTCCCCCTCAAACTGAAAAGAGACTGAAAAGATATGACATGGGTCCTCAGATCCAAATCAAACAATTTTATTTGTCACATACACATGGTTAACAGATGTTAATGCGAGTGTAGTGAAATGTTTGTGCTTCTAGTTCCGACAATGCAGTAATAACCAATGAGTAATCTAACCTAACAATTCCACAACTACTACCTTATCCCTTTACACGTGTGTGTATAAAGAATATGTACATAAAGATATATGAATGAGTGATGGTACAGAACGGCATAGGCAAGATGCAGTAGATGGTATCGAGTACAGTATATACATATGAGAAATGTAGGGTATGTAAAGATAAAAGTGGCATAGTTTAAAGTGGCTAGTGATACATTTTTTACATCCATTTCCATTATTAAAGTGGCTGGAGTTGAGTCAGTATGTTGGCAGCAGCCACTCAATGTTAGTGGTGGCTGTTTAACAGTCTGGTGGCCTTGAGATAGAATTGAAATCCGAGCATGGGTAGCATTCCAGAGAGACATAAGCGACTGTAACGTTCTTTGCTTCACGGAAACATGGTTCACTCGAGAGACGCTATCAGAGTCAGTGCAGCCATCTGGTTTCTTCACGCATCGCACCGACAGAAACAAGCATCTTTCTGGTAAGAAGAAGGGCTGGGGGGTATGCCTTATGATTAACGAGACGTGGTGTGATCATAACAACATACAGGAACTCAAGTCCTTCTGTTCACCTGACTTGGAATTCCTCACAATCAAATGTCGACCGCATTATCTACCAAGGGAATTTTCTTTGATTATAATCACAGCCGTATATTCCCCCCCCCAAGCAGACACATCGATGGCCCTGAACAAACTTTATTTGACTCTATGTAAACTGGAAACCGCATATATATATATATATATATATATATGCCATTTAGCAGACGCTTTTATCCAAAGCGACTTACAGTCATGTGTGCATACATTCTACGTATGGGTGGTCCCGGGGATCGAACCCACTACCCTGGCGTTACAAGCGCCATGCTCTACCAACTGTATATATATATATATATATATATATATATATATATACACACACACAGTGGGGCAAAAAAGTATTTAGTCAGCCACCAATTGTGCAAGTTCTCCCACTTAAAAAGATGAGAGAGGCCTGTAATTTTCAACTTCAACTATGACAGACAAAATGAGAGAAAAAATCCAGAAAATCGCATTGTAGGATTTTTTTATGAATTTATTTGCAAATTATGGTGGAAAATAAGTATTTGGTCACCTACAAACAAGCAAGATTTCTGGCTCTCACAGACCTGTAACTTCTTCTTTAAGAGTCTCCTCTGTCCTCCACTCGTTACCTGTATTAATGGCACCTGTTTGAACTTGTTATCAGTATAAAAGACACCTGTCCACAACCTCAAACAGTCACACTCCAAACTCCACTACGGCCAAATATCGATTGCGCAACCAGGGCTGGTAAAACCCTGGATCATTGTTATTCTAACTTCCGTGACGCATATAAGGCCCTCCCCCGCCCTCCTTTCGGAAAAGCTGACCCCGACTCCGTTTTGTTGCTTCCAGCCTACAGACAGAAACTAAAACAAGAAGCTCCCGCGCTCAGGTCTGTTCAACGCTGGTCCGACCAATCTGATTCCACGCTTCAAGACTGCTTCGATCACATGGATTGGGATATGTTCCGCATTGCGTCCAACAACAACATTGACGAATACGCTGATTCGATGAGCGAGTTCATTTGAAAGTGCATTGAAGATGTCGTACCCACAGCAACGATTAAAACATTCCCAAACCAGAAACCGTGGATTGATGGCAGCATTCACGCGAAACTGAAAGCGCGAACCACTGCTTTTAACCAGGGCAAGGTGATCGAATACAAACAGTGTAGCTATTCCCTCCGCAAGGCAATCAAACAAGCTAGGCGTCAGTATAGAGACAAAGTAGAGTTGCAATTCAACGGCTCAGACACGAGGTATGTGGCAGAGTCTACAGTCAATTACGAAAAGAAAATGAAAATATTCATTTTGCTACTCATTTCATGTATATAAAATATAGTGAAGATGTTGGCATGGTTATCAATAATGATTTTTCTTTTAAATAGTAATTGTCCTTCAAACTTTGCTTTTGTCAATAAATCCTCCATTTGCAGCAATTAGAGCCTTGCAGGCCTTTGGTATTCTAGTATTTGGCTAAGGTGTATGTAAACTCCTGACTTCAACTATAGATATTCCATTAAAAATAAGCCCTTTCCAGCTACAATAGTCATTTACAACAATAACAATGTCTACACTGTATTTCTGATCAATTTGATGTTATTTTAATGGACACAAAACAAGGACATTTCTTAGTCACCCCAAACTTTTGAACGGTAGTGTATATATTGCCTCAATTACCTTAACCAACCGGTGCCCCCGCACATTGACTCTATACCAGTACCCCCCTGTATATAGCATTGCTATTGTTATTTTACTTTTATGTGGCTTCACCACATTTTACTGCTGCTCTTTAATTATTTGTTACTTTATTTATGTATTTATTTTAGGTATTTTTCTTAGAACTGCATTGTTGAGTAAGGGCTTGTGAGTAAGCATTTAACTGTAAGGTTGTATTCAGCGCATGTGACAAATACAATTTTATTTAATTTATAACAGCCTCCACTCTGTCGGGAAGGCTTTCCACTAGATGGCTGAACATTGTTGCTGGGACATTTCTGTATGGATCTCGCTTTGTGCACAGGGGCATTGTCATGCTGAAACAGGAAAGGCCTTCCCCAAACTGTTGCTACAAAGTTGGAAGCACAGAATTGTCTAGAATCTCATTGTATGCTCTAGTGTTAAGATCTCACTTCACTGGAACTAAGGGGCCTAGGCCATACCATGAAAATCAGCCCCAGACCATTATTCCACCTGCTCCAAACATTATAGTTGGTACTCTGCATTCGAGCAGGTAGCGTTCTCCTGGCATCCGCCAAACCCATATTCTTCCGCCGGACTGCCAGATGGTGGAGCGTGATTCATCACTCCAAAGAAGGTGTTTCTACTGTTTCACAGTCCCAATGGCGGCGAAGATTTACACCACTCCAGTCAATGCTTGGCATTGTGATGTTGATCTTAGGCTTGTGTGTGGCTGCTTGTCCATGGAACCCATTTCATGAAACTCCCGACGAACAGTTGTTTTCAGAGGCAGTTTGGAACTCGGTAGTAAGTGTTGCAACCAAGGACAGACGACTGTTATGCGCTTCAGCACTCGCCGGTTCCGTTCTGTGAGCTTGTGTGGCTTACCACTTCACGGCTGAGCCGTTGTTGCTCCTAGACGTTTCCACTTCACAATAACAGCACCTGCCGAGGCAGCTCTAGCAGGGCAGAAATTTGATTAACTGACTTGTTGGAAATGTCGCATCCTATGACGGTGCCACGCTGAAAGTCAGTGAGCTCTTCAGTAAGGCCATTCTACTGCCAATGTTTGTCTATGGAAATTGCATGACTGTGTGTTTGTGCTCGATTTTATACACTTGTCAGCAACGGGTGTGGCTGAAATAGCCAAATCCACTAATTTGAAGGGGTGTCCCACATACTTTTGTGTGTGTGTGTGTGTGTATATATCCACTAATTTGAAGGGGTGTCCCACATACTTTTGTGTGTGTGTGTGTATATATATATTGATAATACGTGTAAGTAAATAATGAGACTGACTCGCTGTGGCCATGAATTGCAGGAGATCATGTTGCAGAGAGTGTTTTCCCAAATTGCATCGGTGAAAAAGGACATGATTATCCTTGAAAAGAGTGAGTTCTCTACTTTGCTGGCAGAGAATGAGGTGAGTATTCATTTGTAGGAGTTCTCTAATCCACAGGAGGCTGCTGAGGGGAGGACGGGCTCGTAATAATGGCCGGAACGGTGCAAATGGAATGGCATCAAATACCTGGAACCATGTATTTGATACCATTCCACTGACTCCGTTCCAGTCATTATCACGAGCCCGTCCTCCCCAATTAAGGTACCACCAACCTCCTGTGCTCTAATCCTATCATCACTTGAAGCACATCAGGGAGCCTTTTATGTCTACTCCTTTACAGATGTCATTTCAACATCTATTCAACGCTGGTTCAACATAATTTAATTGATGAGGAAACATTGATTCAACCAGTGTGTGCCCAGTGGGAAGAGGGTCCTGTGATGTGACACATGAGGGTTAGGATTACCTTATATATATTCCTTGTTACTTATTTTTCAGTGGTAGTCAGTGTTCTTCCTTGTCATTTGAACAGTGACGGTGTGTGGATTCTGGCCAATCACTGACATCAAGTACATCCTATGGAGAGTCCACACATGTGGTGTCCCAGGTCATACTGGTTGCATGTCAATAGTTTAAAGTTGTCTCTTCACCTTGCATCTTCTCTTTCACTTGATCTGAAATGAAAACATAGGATTGCTCCCTCTGTGGTCACATGACTGATACAGTGGATGGAATTTTTTGGGGGGCCATGTTATTTCCTTAAAGTCAGGCATTTGAAGTAGATCAATGAATTGATTAATCTTTTCTTACAGAAAGTCAAGTTAGAGCTACTGCAACTGAAGGTGCAACTGGCTGTAAGTTGTTTTAAGGTGGTTTAATTTCTGTGTTGAATAAAAATCACGAGCTGGGGCTGACTAACGGCGAATAAACTATAACCCTGAAGAAGGCACAGTGATGCCGCAATTATTTACCAAATAAATTATAATTTCTTAGCTTCTGGTTTAATTTCTGTGAAAATGTCTGCAGATCACGCACATGTTGCTGCCAACATTTCATCTGTTTGTGATGATTGTGCGTGTACACCGTGTATAGATATAGAAAACTTTACAAATTATGACTCTTTGTGAAACAGAGCGATGATCAGTTTGGATTGCAGCCTTTAACAGCACTTCAGAACCATTGAGAGTGTTTGAATGACGGAATGCCACCTTTTTCTCTGTTGCAGGATGTGATGAATAAAGTCCGCTTTGACAATATCTTGGATATGAATTCGGAAAAAAGCAGCATGAAAGAAATGGTAAATGTCTTAGTATTACAATTATGTTTTTTACATTAGTATTCATAGGATGAAGGTGTGATGCTTTGCTTATTACATACAGTATATCTTGCTCTTATCAATATTTAATGCAAATTTGACAGCACAGTTTCGACTCTGATAGACTATTTGACTTTCAGAAATCAGAGCATGAGAAGAGACTCATGGAAAGTCAGACCGAGATGATGGAAATGGTCTGTATACTGTACATTATGATTAAACCATTCTACTTTAGAGCTCTTAACGGGTTACTTCATTCACCTTGCATGTTTAACACCCATCTCAATGATGTCTTTTCACCTTGTATTTGTTATTTAGTTGTTATGATGAGAATATTGTCTGTGGTTTGTGAATAATAGGCAAATCTGTCTGCTTTAGAATGCTGAGCAAAATTGTCATTTGACTCGGTCCAATATGAAAATCGACACTGAAGTGGCAGGATTGAAAACCATGTTGGAAGCTCACAAACTTGATACTATCAAATACCTTGCAGGTAAGAAGTGTCATTCATGTATCCATGCATTAGTCTTATTTGTTCAATATTTAAAAAGCACTCGCACATCTGAGCTATCTTTGTGGCAGATGCATGGCAAGATGAATAAGATGAGAAAAAAGAAGAAACCCGCACACTGCTCTTGCTAGTATCACTGCTCTTTATTAAGCTTTGCATTGGCCTCAAGACCTTCGTCAGAGCTTTTTCTGACTGAGGAAATCTCTGACGAATGCCTCGAGGCTAATACGTAAAGATTATTTGCTCAATAATAATACTATAAATGATGGATAACATTATGTTCCTCAAATGAAATAGATACACAATTAGTATCTCTGGTTCTGACTGACGGACTCCTCATGTCTTTCAGGTTCAGTCTTCACTTGTCTCACTGTGGTTCTCGGATTCTATCGCATCTGGATGTGACTCCGGGGAGTACAGGAAGAGCTGGTCATCTGGACCACTGTAGCTCAAAAGTAACCCATTTGAACTGCCACCATTTTGTGTTTGATAAATAGTCAATTGCTATAGGAACAAACAACCACTGGCTGATGGCATGAAGACAGATCAAATGCTTTGATGTTGATTGACATTGATATTTCTGAGGACCAATGACTTATGATTTAGAAGATGAACCCAGCAAACCATGAAATGCGAAAGGCTGCACTTGTAAAGCACTATCCAACATTTTTATAGGATTTTTAATTGGTTGTGTTTTCATAGAGTACCCTACAAAATAAATGACATGTAATTTAAAGATAGAATCCTGATGTATGTATTTGTTTGTACATGCACTGTTAGGCAAGGAACCTGTGTATGTTGTGTTTGAGAAGTATGTTGTAAAAATGCATCGATATATACTGTAATTGCCATGCTGTCCAAAGTGCATTTCCGGCTATGTAACCAGTAAGATGCAGCTCTGTATATTTTAACTGTTGTAGACACTACAGTCATTGGAACACACATTCCATCAGTCCAATTAACAATTTTTTATGACCATAGTAGATATTGTAAAACTGTATAAAAGGAAAGCAGCACATACAATGGGCAGAACAAGTATTTGAAAACTTGCAAAACTTACAAAGCACATGTAGAGGTCTGTAATTTGTATCATATGTACACTTCAACTGTGAGAGACAGAATCTAAAACAAAGATCCAGAAAATTACATTTTTAAGTAATTAATTTGCATTTTATTGCATGACATAATTTGATACATCAGAAAAGCAGAACCTAATATTTGGTACAGAAACCTTTGTTTGCAATTACAGAGATCATACGTTTCCTGTAGTTCTTGACCAGGTTTACACACACTGCAGCAGGGATTTTGGCCCACTCCTCCATACAGACCTTCTCCAGATCCTTCAGGTTTTGGGGCTGTCGCTGGGCAATACGGAATTTCAGCTCCCTCCAAAGATTTTCTATTGGGTTCAGGTCTGGAGACTGGCTCGGCCACTCCAGGACCTTTGAGATGCTTCTTACGGAGCCACTCCTTAGTTGCCCTGGCTGTGTGTTTCGGGCGTTGTCATGCTGGAAGACCCAGCCATGACGCATCTTCAATGTTCTTACTGAGGGAAGAGATTGTTGGCCAAGATCCATGATGGCCCAATCCATCCTCCCTCAATACGTTTGTCCTGTCCCCTTTGCAGAAAAGCATCCCCAAAGAATGATGTTTCCACCTCCATGCTTCACGGTTGGGATGGTGTTCTTGTGGGAACTTTCTTCTTCCTCCAAACATGGCGAGTGTTTGGAGGAACTTCAGACAGGCCTGGACATGCGCTGGCTTGAGCAGGGGGACCTTGCGTGCGCTGCAGGATTTTAATCCATGACGGCGTAGTGTTTTACTAATGGTTTTCTTTGAAACTGTGGTCCCAGCTCTTTTCAGGTCATTAACCAGGTCCTGCCGTGTAGTTCTGGGCTGATCCCTCACCTTCCTCATGATCATTGATGCCCCACGAGGTGAGATCTTGCATGGAGCCCCAGACTGAGGGTGATTGACCGTAATCTTGAACTTCTTCCATTTTCTAATAATTGTGCCAACAGTTGTTGCCTTCTCACCAAGCTGCTTGCCTATTGTCCTGTAGCCCAGCCTTGTCCAGGTCTACAATTTTATCCCTGAGGTCCTTACACCCTCTCTGGTCTTGTCCATTGTGGAGAGGTTGGAGTCTGTTTGAGTGTGTGGACAGGTGTCTTTTATACATGTAACGAGTTCAAACAGGTGCAGTGAATACAGGTAGAGTGGAGAACGGGAGGGCTTCTTAAAGAAAAACTAACAGATCTGTGAGAGCTGGAATTCTTACTGGTTGGTAGGTGATCAAATACTTATGTCATGGAATAAAATGCAAATGAATTACTTAAAAATCATACAATGTGATTTTCTGGATTTTTGTTTTAGATTCCGTCTCTCACAGTTGAAGTGTACCTATGATTAAAAATGACAGACCTCTACATGCTTTGTAAGTAGGAAAACCTGCAAAATCGGCAGTGTATCAAATACTTGTTCTCCTCCCTGTATGTATGACTAAACACAAAGCTATAATATAGGATAATTTGACCATAATGTTTTTTATATTTACTTGACCCTAATAACATTTGCATAGGATACCTTTATTGTGAAGGAAACAAGCCAGAAGTTATTTCCCGTGGTCCTACACGTGTTTATATTTGTAAACTTACCCTGTTAGAAATAATGCAATTCATCATGTTTGAATTATTTATACTGGTGGTCGTGTTTTAATGAGAAACTTGCTTTCGATAGATACCATCTATGCCTGGGTCACCTCTAAATTATTTGATTTGACATCAAGTTGGGTCGTCATTTACGAGCTAGGTATCTAGCTGTACTGTAGTCTATATTGACATGATACATTGCAGATACCCAGTAGAAACTCCATGTTCTGTAGGAGCAGCATTTATCATAGGTGAGGAATAGAACAGTGAGCCTTCATTATCAACTTGCTACATTTGATTGTGGTGCTGGGTCCTTGGGATGAAACACATTTAACTATGTTCTATTAATATATATTACAATGACTGAAGCATTCAGCAGCAACAGAAAGAGCTCCTCTAGATTCCCAGAGTGAACACTCAGATCATTGAGACATGCCACTTTTAAAAAAACAAACATTTATTTCACCTTTATTTAACCAGGTAAGCTAGTTGAGAACAAGTTCTTATTTACAACTGCGATTTGGCCAAGATAAAGCAAAGCAGTGCAACACAAACAACAGTGTTACACATGGAATAAACAAGCGTACAGTCAACACAATAGGGGGTGGGGGGGGGTCTATATAAAGTGTGTGCAAATGGCGTGAGGTGGTAAGGTAATAAATAGGCCATAGTAGAAAAGTAATTACAATTTAGCAAATAAACACGAGTGATAGATGAGCCAGTAGAAATACTGGTGTGCAAAAGAGCAGAAAAGTAAATAAAAACAATATGGGGATGAGGGAGGTAGATTGGGTGGGCTATTTACAGCTGCAGCGATCCGTTAGCTGCTCACATAGCTTATGTTTAACGTTAGTGAGGGAAATTTAAGTCTCCAGCGATCTTTGCAATTCGTTCCAGTCATTATAGCAGAGAACTGGAAGGAAAGGCGGAAAAGTAGGTGTTGGCTTTGGGGATGACCAGTGAGATATACCTGCTGGAGTGCGTGCTATGGGTGGGTGTTATCGTGACCAGTGAGATATACCTGGGAGTGGTTGCTATGGGTGGGTGTTATCGTGACCAGTGAGATATACCTGCTGGAGTGCGTGCTATGGGTGGGTGTTATCGTGACCAGTGAGATATACCTGCTGGAGTGCGTGCTATGGGTGGGTGTTATCGTGACCAGTGAGCTGAGATAAGGCGGAGCTTTACCTAGCATTCGGTAGGATTGTCAGTTTTACGAAGATATGTTTGGCGGCGTGAGTGAAGAAGGCTTTGTTGCGAAATAGGAAGCAAATTATAGATTTCATTTTGGATTGGAGATGTTTAATATGAGTCTGGAAGAAGAGTTTACAGTCGAGCCAGACACCTAGGTATTTGTAGTTGTCCACATATTCTAAGTCAGAGCCGTCTGGAGTAGTGATGCTAGTCGGGCGGGTGCGGACAGCGAACGGTTGAAAAGCATGCATTTGGTTTTACAAGCGTTTAAGAGCAGTTGTAGGCCACAGAAGGAGTGGTGTATGGCATTGAAGCTCATTTGGAGGTTAGTTAACACAGTGCCCAAAGAAGGGCCAGATGTATACAGAATGGTGTCGTCTGCGTAGAGGTGGATCAGGGAATCACCCGCAGCGACATTGATATATACAGAGAAATTGAACGGCCCGAGAATTGAACGATGTGGTACCCACAGAGACTGCCAGAGGTCCAGACAACAGGCCCTCCGATTTTACACACTGAACTCTGAGAAGTAGTTGGTGAACCAGGCGAGGCAGTCATTTGAGAAACCAAGGCTGTCGAGTCTGAGTCTGCCGATAAGAATATGGTGATTGACAGAGTCGAATGCCTTGGCCAGGTCGATGAAGATGGCTGCACAGTACTGTCTTTTAACCGATGGCGGTTATTATATCGTTTAGTACCTTGAGCGTGGCTGAGGTGCACCCACTTCATCAATGATCATCAGTTCAAAAATGTATAAGGATTGTTATCCCTTAAAGCAGTTGCTAACAAGATAGCTACACAAACTGTCACTTGAATAACAGTTTGTGAGAGTGTAGGCCAATTATGATTTCAGTATTTGTTATTGAGACTAGTGAATTTGTAAGCATTAGTTTACCATTTTTAAAAAAAGGTCCAAAGCCCTTTTAATATTGATATCAAATAATTTCTGAGTAACAATGCAGTACACTACTGTGACTATTTTTTGACCATTTTAAATTGTCAAACAAAAGAAAACATTTTTAGCATGAATTTTGCTACAACTGTCCAGGAGTGGTCTTGACTCTTTGTCATTGGACTATTAACTGTGTTACCGGGCAGGACAAAAGTCCATCCTACAAAAAAACAGGCTGAAATGTCAAACAGCTCTTACACTAAAAAAGGGCATTATAATAATTTTCACAATTATTATTAACAGAATTATTCCAACCTCAGTGTGAAAATATATATAAAATACAGAAATCTAGTTGTTGACTGCACTGGGCCTGTAATAATCTGAAGAGATTTATCACTGTAACCTTATTGTCAATACTCCAGATATTTCCAGTTGTTGTGTAGATGAAGTTGCAGCGGAGCATGTAGGAGCGAACTGCATCATGCACTACGGGAGGGCTTGCCTCAGCCAGTCCAGAAGACTCCCTGTGATGTACGTGTTTGAGAGGAGACGTGTGCCTCCTCCAGAAAGCTGTACCCCGACAGACAGAGTCACATCATCCTGTACAAAGTCAACTATGCTCACATTATTGGTAATGTTTCACACTGACCTATGTCCCATTGTCTGAACTTCTTTTAGGACTCGGAAACGTTCAGTTTGTGATATACTTCAAAAAGGAATGTGAGCGATTAATACTATTTTAGTGACAGTTTTATAAATGTATTAAAACAAGATAGGCCATTTTCAACACCTTTTAGCAATGTATTTAATACTGGTTTAAAGCATGATAATGTCTGTCCTCAGATGATCTTCTGGAACATCTTTCCTCTGAGTATCCGAACATTGCCGCCTCAACCCTTCATGTGGACGGAGAACTTTGCTACAGTCACACAGACAACACAATGACAGCAGTTCTCCGTGTCAAAACGGTGATCAAGCCGTTTATCAGTTTGGTAGGCAGTTTGTTTTGAAATGTGGACAGACTGTTGAGGACTACAGTGTGTTCGTTATTGGGCACGAAGGTGCAACCATGACAAACTTCATGATGACTTGGACACCAACATAAGTCGCCATAAGAGCTTCAATGTGCCTTGGCATAGAATCTACAAGTGTCTGGAACTCTATTGGATGGATGTGACACCATTCTTCCATGAGAAATTCCATCATTTGGTGGTTTGTTGGTGGAAAATGCTGTCTCGTGCGTGTTCAATTGGGTTGAGATCTGGTGACTGATGCTCTTTTGGGACCCCTCTTTCAAAGTCAATGAAAACTCTTCTAGCCATGGTAGCCAAAATAATGGGGAACTGGGCATTTTTATACATGGCTAAGCATGATGGGATGTTAATTGCTTAACTAAAGACATGATCCGGAGCTTTGGTGACTAGTAAGTATTTTTTAAACCTCCCGCTTTGGGCTGGATGTGACAATGTGTAGCGGCTGCTCCAGTTTCAACTGTTCTGCCTGCAGCTATGGAACCCTGACCTGTTCACCGGATGTGCTACCTGTCCCAGACCTGCTGTTTTCAACACTCCAAAGACAGCAGGAGCGGTAGAGATACTCAATGATCGGCTATGAAAAGTCAACTGACATTTACTCCTGAGGTGCTGACCTGTTGCACTTCGACAACTACTGTGATTATTATTATTTGACCATGATGGTCATTTATGAACATTTGAACATCTTGGCCATGTTCTGTTATAATCTCCACCCGGCACAGCCAGAAGAGGACTGGCCACCCCTCATAGCCTGGTTCCTCTCTAGGTTTCGGCCTTTCTAGGGAGTTTTTCCTAGCCACCGTGCTTCTACACCTGCATTGCTCGCTGTTTGGGGTTTTAGGCTGGGTTTCTGTACAGCACTTTGAGATATCAGCTGATGTTTTTTTATTTTTTTTATTTTACCTTTATTTAACCAGGCAAGTCAGTTAAGAACATATTCTTATTTTCAATGACTGCCTGGGAACAGTGGGTTAACTGCCTGTTCAGGGGCAGAACGACAGATTTGTACCTTGTCAGCTCGGGGGTTTGAACTCACAACCTTCCGGTTACTAGTCCAAAGCTCTAACCACTAGGCTACGCTGCCGATGTAAGAAGGGCTATATAAATACATTTGATTTGATTTGGTTCATACATAATCTATGAGCGGAATAATGGTCTTACCTCAATTAGCCATGAAATCCCAAGTTTTAAAAGCGACTGTTTACAGCCCATCGCCATTTTATTGACAGCTAGCAACATGCACACACAGCAGAGTGCGAGAGAGACGTGAAGGAGAATGACGTGGTGCACATAGGATGCAATTTTTGGGGAACACTTTTAGCTCGTGAGCGCTACTTTCAGAATTACTGGCTAAAAAGTAAACAGAAGTACCAGAAAATGTCTAACTCACACATTTACTCAAGTGTTTCCACATCTCTTTGTAAGAAGTGTGCATATATAAAGGTTTACACAGTTCTTCCACGTTATGTTACAAAAGAGGTCTGAATACTTTCCGAATGCTCTGTATATGAGTCTTCAAAAATAACAGAACCAGAACTGTTCAAATGTAACAGATGAAACTTTGAAAATGCGAGCCACATACTTGGACTTAAAGGAAAATTCCACCCAAAATACCGGCTGTATTTTAAAAGTTAAATATCTTGAAAACTTGATTTCTGACAGGCAAAACATTTTGGGACTATCTCAACAATGGATTCATGAAACTGATAACAAATAATTATTTTTGGGTGGAGTTTTCCTTAAATGCACTCATCGCTGTTGTTATTATTTAATCACCAACAGTTTGCTCCATGTACTGTAAATCACAATTGAAATATGAAAAGAGTTATGTATGATTTTGTCATTCAAAATCTTTAATATAGGCTGCTGGATAAGTCATATTTGCAGACATTAAATGTTCTATGAAAGCTATTTTCATATACACACACACACACACACACCAAAAGGTCCTGAAACTGCAATTCAGAATAGTCTGTGTCCATGCTATATCCAATGTTTAATTTGTTTAACAATGACATAAAAATAACTTAGGTATAGCTGATTGGTCCTGAAGGAACCATTTGTGGTGTCAGATACATACAAGCACATACAGTTGAAGTCAGAAGTTTAAGTACACCTTAGACAAATACATTTAAACTCAGTTTTTCACAATTCCTGACTTCAATCTTCCTGATTTAATCCTAGTAAAAATCATGATGCCATCTATTTTGTGAAGTGCACCAGTCCATCCTGCAGCAAAGCACCCACACAACATGATGCTGCCACCCCCGTGCTTCGTGGTTGGGACGGTGGTCTTCGGCTTGCAAGCCTCCCCCTTTTTCCTCCAAACATAATGGTGGTCATTATGGCTAAACAGTTCTGTTTTTGTGTCATCAGACCAGAGGACAATTCTCCAAAAAGTACCATCTTTGTCCCCATGTGCAGTTGCAAACCATAGTCTGGCTTTTTTATGGCAGTTTTGGAGCAGTGGCTTCTTCCTTGCTGGGCGGGCTTTCAGGTTATGTCGATATAGGACTTGTTTTACTGTGGATATAAATACTTTTGTACCTGTTTCCTCCAGCATCTTCACAAGGTCCTTTGCTGTTGTTCTGGGATTGATTTAGCACTTTTCGGAACCAAAGTACGTTCATCTCTAGGAGACAGAACGCATCTCCTTCCTGAGCGGTATGACGGCTGCGTGATCCCATGGTGTTTATACTTGCGTACTATTGTTTGTACAGCTAAACGTGGTACCTTCAGGTGTTTGAAAATTTCTCCCAACGATGAACCAGACTTGTGGAGGTCTACAATTTTTTTTCTGGGGTCTTGGCTGATTTCTTTTGATTTTCCCATGATGTCAAGCAAAGATGCATGGAGTTTGAAGGTAGGCCTTGAAATACATCCAGAGGTACACCTCCAATTGACTCAAATGATGTCAATTAGCCTATCAGAAGCTTTTAAAGCTTTGACATTTTCTTGAATTTTCCAAGCTGTTTAAAGGCACAGTCAACTCTGACCAACTGGAATTGTGATACAGTGAATTATAAGTTAAATAATCTGTCTGTAAACAATTGTTGAAAAAAATGACTGGTGTCATGCACAAAGTAGATGTCCTAACCGAATTGCTAAAACTATAGTTTGTTAACAAGAAATATGTGGAGTGGTTGAAAAACGAGTTAATGACTCCAACCTAAGTGTATGTAAACTCAGTGTATGTGAATTCAACTGTAAAAAGAAGGTAAAACAAAATAATGCATTTCTATTCAAATATGTAGAAAACCTGGGCATGCTTGATTTGTGCTGGCCAAAAAGGTTATTAAAACATATAACACACTAACAATAACATGAAATAAATTGGTAAATATCAGCCCAATGAAGAAAAGTCCTTGCTTAGGTACTGACGTTTCGGACCTAAATGCCTTCCCCTCAACATAAATATTGAAATCTGACTGTTTTTCTTTGATGATGTGTGTTTGGTGGTTTCCAGATTAGAAGACAAAGGCCAGGATTCAATCCCATATTGAGCCGAGTCAGCCGACATATGCAGTGTGGACCATAAATGTAGTTTCCACGAATGTGGGAACATTGCCTTTAAAAGGTGCATAGCTGCCAAAGCGTGACCGGATAGAATCCCGGACCTCATGCTCAAAGTAGAAATAACAAATCCCACAATCTCTATGAAGTCATTGTTCCTTATCCTGACATTCCTTTTACATTATTTATCTTTCATAGGAACTTCTTCCACAAAGGATGCTGGGAATATGCCAATCTTTCCGTTGCACTGTCCCTCAAACCAGTCTTCATTGACTGAAAAGAAAGTAATGAAAATGGGAATTTACTTTTGCTTCTGTATTTTAAAGGGAAAAAAATCCACTCCAAAACTGCTTAATGATTTTTTTCTCTCACTGTTTCACAGTCCCAACAATATTTCGCATGTCAGCAGTCAAGTTTTCGAGATATCACTTGCCACATCATCATGATGATGCCAATTGCATCAAGGGATTAAATACGCATCATTGTGATGTGACAAGTGACACTTTGCTTCTTGAAAAGACTATATCTTCAAAACTTGACTGCAGACATGCAAAACATTTTGGGACAATATCAACAGACAACAAATTAAATAAATACCAAAATGTTGTTTTTGGTGGGGGGTTTAAGGAAACATTAGGTTGAGGCTTTTTCAAATAACAATAAGTCAATGTACGCCTCTACAGCTATTAGAGAAAATACAGTTAGTCTCTAGACACAAATTATTTTCCCAATGTCGAAATGGGGGCCCACATGAGAAAATAATGAAAATGGGAATGTACTATTGCTTCTGTAACCCTAATTCGGTGTTCTATAAGACAACAGCAGGTTTCCGTCTCTTCCAGGATATCATATAACAGAATAAAACACTGACACAACCAATTTCTGCATTGTGGAAATGGTGCCCCGCATGAGATAAATATGTAGCTCACCTTTGGAGAGAAGTAAGATGGTATCTCCTTGATGGAACTCAAGATCCTCTGGAGTTGAAGACTCATAAGAATGAAGCGCCATCAGGTGAGTCTGGCTTTGTAGCTGCTCACTCACTCCCTGTAGTGTAGATTACATGAAACAAGGGACATTAGTACACACATGATGACATCTGTCAGAACAAAGTTTGTTGACTATTACATTTGTAAATTAAAAATCCACATAGCAAAAGACTATTATGACATCAAATACTGTATACAGTCCAAGACCATATTACCTCTTTGAGATCACACCACAGTGTTAAACGACCATTGTGGACACAGCTCCAAACATCTTCCATCCTTGTGTTCTCATCAATCACTTTTTTACCCGAATCTATTTGGGCATAGCTTGAGAAAAATCACAAAAACACTGAGCTTAGTTTTGTAATAGTAATGATTGTTGAAATAAATTGACGCCAATGTTTAAACAGTGCCATACCTCAAGGTGATTGCTGTGGCAGGGAGGCCCAGTTTGTGACTGATTTTCTCCAGAGTGGTTGTGTAGGGAAGTCCAGGCACCATGCAGATTGCTATGGTGTACGTGAAGTGTACTTTCACTACACAGAGTGAAGGGTCACTAAACTCTTTACTCTGGCAAGACTAGGGAATGAAATAAACGTACAATGATATTTAAAATGTATAAGCATAGAGTACTGATAAACAATTGATATTTGCTTTGGATATTGCATGCTGTAAAACATGTCTTGAACTTGATTTTCAATTATTCTCATACCTCTGTTTTTGTGTCCCCAATGCTCTGATTTTCAGTAGCAGAAGCTGCTGCAATAATTCCCCAAAAGTTACGTAATTTGTAATAGGTGATGTTGCATTGCCAATAATAAAAATGTTTACTATACAACTTCCATTCCATTTTTACATAAAATATCTTTACCAGAATTTCTCTGAGGTCTATTCGGTGGTTCTCGTCTAGGTGGCCCTGGAATGTTATCCTTGTCTGTCCCATCCTACAAGAAAGCAATCAACCCATGGGGGAATCATTAACATAGCAATTGAGGGGTAAACTATATTTACCAGTATTTTGGGGATTCAACCTATAAAGATGTCCAATTTGTTATAGCTCAGCATTGACACACAGAGTCAATGCCATCTTGTCATGAGGAATAAACACTATATTGACAGTAGAAATGTACCTGATCTTGCTTAGATGATAAGGTTATTTCCAAACGCTCCAGGAAATTATAAGGAACAAGCCCCCTCTAAAAATGTAAAGTTTAAATTAATTCACTGCACACATATCATTTGTTTAATACAGATGCTCATAATCAACCAAGTATGTTTGAGCATAATGAGTACAATAGATCCACATTTTTCATGCATAAAGCATTTTTAAGTGTAATGTTTGTACTCATACTCGCTCATTGAAGATGACAGAGGCCCAGTTGTCAGATCCTTTGTTCAGCACAAAGACAATGTTGCCAGGCACCACAGCTAACTCATCACTTGTCTCAGGGACAAACTCAAAGAGGACAGTGTGAGGCTCTCCCTCCAGAGCCCTGCGGGGGGCGACAGAGATATCCTACTTTAACTCATACCCAAATAATGCTGTTGAATCATTCTATGCTAGTATGTGGCCAAAGCATAAATTGTAGGAAAAAAAAACCCACCTCAAACTTGTATCTCAAATAGACAGTTTTAAAAATGCTTGCTATTTCCTCATAGAACATGATGTCATTTTGGCACACTGGCTAAGCTGGCCAATCAGTGGTCTACTTGTGTGAATTAATATTTGTAATGACTGGTATAAGCCCAAACCATTCTGTTTTTGGGGTACGGCCAAACCAGATATTGGAAGGAAAATTCTCACTTATATTGTAAGTAAATATAGGTCATATTTCATAGAAATCTGGAAACACTGGACCGTTACTTTAAGTGTCAAACCACCCCCAGTGTCCCCTACAATTAACATTGAGATCACATGAACTTTACCTCAGAACTTCAGGCGCTTTTGGTCTGGTAGGAATATCTTCAACCTACTCTTACCGTCAAAAGAAAAATGGCACATCACATTACACTGAATATTCCTCCTCAATCAATTTCTTATTTTAATTGTTGACAGTTTTTAAAGACACTATTAAAACATCAAATCATATGAAACTTCACCTGTGGCTGTAACGGAGCAAAGCCAGAGAACTCATCCTGGAAGACGATGGAAGAAACTACCTGAGGATAGAGAATAAAACTGGTCCAACATGAAACAATACTTTATGACATGCCTACTTACTAATAACTTGCCAAATAGCTATCCTAAAGAAAGACCCAAGGCTATTCACAACTCATTTAAATTGCACATCTCAAACAAAGTAGGTACTAGACATGCATGTTGTAAACGCATTTAAAAAGTTGAAACATTTTGGCTGGTTAATATGCATGTTCTGTTTTTAGAGAGAGGTGATAGGGATACCTTAGCCTTGCCCAGGTAGTCCTTCTTCTCCAGTTCAGCCACATAGTTCTTGTTTGGCTTGAACAGCACTTTCGCCGGGACCTTAACTGGCTCAAACAGCTTCTGCTTCTATAAGGATTAACAGAGGACTTACATCTCCAACTTTGTTGAACAGTCAGACGCCGTGAAAATGCATCATAAATACACATTGAAACACTTCTCACACTACTGAGATGAGCCGCCTGGCCTGGTTACTCATCCACTATAGCTGCTGGAACAAATAATGTTAAAAAAAGAATAATAATAATACAAAACAAGTACATATCTAAGCCAGCACAGTATGGTTGAGGTCGACATGATAGTGTGAAAAAGGCTTGAGAGAGAGAAGGGCCACTGACCAGGATGCACTCCAGACCTCTGTCGATGTGGCTGAGTTTGGCCTCAGTCCTGAGATTCAGAGCAGTCAGGAGGTTCTCCTTGGCTTTCTCCCACTGACCCAGCTGAGCATGGGCCAGCGCCATGTTGTGCAGTACCTGTGGGAGTGATACCACTCAGACATTTGTTGATGTAAAATTACAGCTATACAGCACTTCCTGCCCAGGTCTCAAAGTGCTTTACATTGTAGCATCCACCTATGCACTTTTTTTTGCTGTGTATACATACTGTGATGTTTTTTGGGATAGGTTGCTGTTGATAGGTTGCTAAAATACACGTAACATATTCGATATCCAATCATTGTTACAAAGGCAAGACTTTCATCATATCTCACCTCACAAGCATATAATTTGTATCTCAGACCAAGAGGTTTGTAGTCGATCAGCTGGTTCCCCCTCAACTCCTTGAAGGCATGTTGGAAATCAGCAAAAGACTCCTCAAACCTGCAGGCAAAGTGAGGAGGTATCCAAGTAATTCACTATCGGGCTATAGGTAAAACACATATACAGCTGAATAATGTAGAATAAATATGCTACATTTAATTGTACAAAACGATTATCAATTTTAAGAGACATTTCACAATTTAACTTCACACCAGATGATGTCAAATGTTTCCAGATGAAGTCATCGGAAACACTTATCCTCCATAAAAATCATAGAAGCTCACTGTTTTCACACGCTGATGTTGGAGTGGTACTGATGATGAATATGAACAATTGTGAAATGTCCCTTTAACACACCATTCAAAAGAATGGTATTCTATTTTTAAGCAATTATAATGCGTCTAATCACTCATCCCTAATATGATAGATTTGTCTTGCCTTTCTTTTTTGTAGAATGTCAACCCCCTTTGAAAGAATGCAACAGCCAAGTGTTCATCCTTTCCGATACATCTGTCCAAAGCCTGTGTGATATTCAGAAAAACTCAGTGACTTCCTTCCAATCAAATGGTACCACAAGCATTGTGTACTCAAACTAAACTTCCCCTTTTTCTGTGACTTGCATTTTTGAAGTGTAAAATAACATTGAATTACAATGTGATAGTAACTTGAACCCTTAGATGTATTGATTTGGTAAAAACAGGGAAAGAGAGAATTGTATTTTAATTAATAATGACATTTGGTTAAAACTGCCATACCTTTTCAGCTGCATCTAGGTTCTTATTGATCAAATGTAGGCAGCCAATGTTGAAAAAGATTTTGGAGTTCTTTTCCTGGATGTCCAGAAATGTTCCAAGGGCAGCTGCGGAATCCCCGCGTTCGAAACAGGCCACTGCCTCATCCCACTGTTTGAGAGTGTTCACAAATGTCATGGTTCCAAATAGAGTCGAGGCGCTGAGCTACAGTGATATGACGAGAGAAAAGTGAAACCACTCTTCTTATACTGACACATTTCCCCCACAGAGGTAGGAAGGAAGTGTAATGATTACACAGAATCGCAGTTCCTTTTTTCTCTCCAGTCCATTTAGTGTTGTAACAGTACGCCAGGGTTGAGGGTTCAATTCCTACGATGGACCAGTATGAAAAATGACCATAAAAAAAAAAAATCGCTCTGGATAAGATTGTCTGTTAAAATGTGAAATGTGTTGGCTGCAACAGTGCATATAAAGAGGCTAAACATAGTGCTTGATATAAACATGCATTTGCAGGGTTGCCAATTTTTAAAGAAAGCTTAGCGTGAATTTTTGCCTAAACGGTGGTCTGCATCTGTTTTAAAGCTAATTTCCAGCAATTCTATGGATTTTTACATTGTTTAGGCCCCATGACCAGGGTGGGGGGAAAATACAGGCCAGCTGTATTTCGAATGTTTTGAACATTAAATGAGCACTCAAAATTCTACGACTTTGTTACTTTTGGGGGATGACGTTTGAAGTATGCTCATATTTTATAAAAACATTTTATTTAGGTGGTTTGAGACTTTATTCAGACTGTAATGAAATTAGATTGGAAAACAGGCAAATGTGAGGAACAGTGGGAAGGTCAGTGGGAATTCTCCGCACAGGAAATACTCATATTAAATGGTTGGTGGCAGTGAGTAACCAAATCATTGATTGCAGTCTCCTTGTCCATATACTGCTTTCAAGGTAAAGACAAACATTTTGTATTTTATAACTTTGGTGAACTCTTTAAAATAGGGCTGAAAGAAAATCCTGCTTGCTCTCCAGGAGGGTTGGCCACCCCTTATCTATGTTTCCTAAGTGTTAGGTTATTGAAAATGTTATTGTTTTAACAATACATTTCTCAATCACCAAATCTTCAAATAAAATCTAATGAATATCAATATTCAGGGGGTTTATGCCTACTACTTGAAGATCCTTGCCATCATCTGACTCTACATAGACAAGATAAATGATGCGTGTTTAGGAGTCTTCTTCTACTATCTCAGCCTTTCATGTGCACTATACTAAAATGACCTGAAGCATTTCATATCCATCCAATGCTTATTGGTAGGACTTAATGAACATTGTCCATGAATAGCTTGCAAAAATGACTTCACCTCATATAATTCATTTTCAAAGACACAAGTAGACATATCAGACACTGGCAATATTGTGAAAAAGTGGAATAATACTGTAAGTGTGGGGAATAACAGTGGTGTTGTTGCTGGCAAGCACACGAATGAACTTTTATTTTAGCCCTTTGTTAAGAATGACAATTGCTCAACTGATCACACTAAATAAAGTGCATTGGTAATAAAATCTCCTGAAGACAAGATTACCCTAACCAAATCATTGTTATATTCATTGTCCCCCCTCTAGAATCAAACTTAAACTTTTGGGTTCACAATATGTTTGACCAAATTATTTTTCTAGTTACAAATCAGGTCACCCTACCAATCTTCCCTGCTATAACAGACTGTATGTCTATCTGCTGCCTTTTCGATGTCACATACTAAATGCCAATCACCAAACGAGGGGAATAAATGAAGTTTAGTACTAGCTGTTAAAAGGCTGCATTCTGCAATAGGCGCGGGAGTAGGAGCAACCTAATTTTGTTGACAACATTGTACACAAAACAGTAGCATTGTAACTCTGTTTTAGAGCATTGTAGCTCTGTATAAACTCAGCGGAGAACGTTCTCTCTCCATTCTCATCTTGAGGTGCGTTTCTTTAAAATGCACATCCAATCCCCTTGAATCCTTACATAACCAATCATATCCTGCAATGTGCCGCTGTTCACAGTCCTGTGGCAAGAGGTTCCGCTTGCTGTTAAATTGCAGTTTCCGATTTCAAAACTATTTGAAGCAAGGTTGAAAAGTTAACGCACTATACAATGGATAAAATAACAAATAAAAGCAGTACTTTTCAATGCGTGAGATATATACCACGTAAGGGGTGTGAGCGTGAGAATAGGGTCAAATCAAATTGTATTTGCCACATGCGCCGAATACAACCTTACAGTGAAATGCTTTACTTACAACCTGACAGTGAAATGCTTTACTTACAACCTGACAGTGAAATGCTTTACTTACAACCTGACAGTGAAATGCTTTACTTACAACCTGACAGTGAAATGCTTACTTACAACCTGACAGTGAAATGCTTACTTACAACCTGACAGTGAAATGCTTTACTTACAACCTGACAGTGAAATGCTTTACTTACAACCTGACAGTGAAATGCTTTACTTACAACCTTACAGTGAAATGCTTTACTTACAACCTTACAGTGAAATGCTTACTTACAACCTTACAGTGAAATGCTTACTTACAACCTTACAGTGAAATGCTTTACTTACAACCTTACAGTGAAATGCTTTACTTACAACCTTACAGTGAAATGCTTACTTACAACCTTACAGTGAAATGCTTACTTACAACCTGACAGTGAATGCTTACTTACAACCTGACAGTGAAATGCTTTACTTACAACCTGACAGTGAAATGCTTTACTTACAACCTGACAGTGAAATGCTTTACTTACAACCTGACAGTGAAATGCTTTACTTACAACCTTACAGTGAAATGCTTTACTTACAACCTTACAGTGAAATGCTTACACAACCTTACAGTGAAATGCTTACTTACAACCTTACAGTGAAATGCTTTACTGAATGCTTACAAACCTGACAGTGAAATGCTTTACTTACAACCTGACAGTGAAATGCTTTACTTACAACCTGACAGTGAAATGCTTACTTACAACCTTACAGTGAAATGCTTACATACAACCTTACAGTGAAATGCTTACTTACAACCTGACAGTGAAATGATTTACTTACAACCTGACAGTGAAATGCTTTACTTACAACCTTACAGTGAAATGCTTTACTTACAACCTTACAGTGAAATGCTTTATTTACAAGCCCTTAACCAACAATGCAGTTCTTAAAAAATCTACCCCCCCCCAACAAAAAAAGGTAATAGATAAGAAAAACGAATAATTAAAAAGCAGCACTAAATAACAATCGTGGGGCTATATAAAAGGGGTACCAGTATGGGGGGTGCAAATACTCTGGGTAGCCATTTGATTAGCTGTTCAAGAGTCTTATTGCTTGGGGGTAGAAGCTGTTTTGAAGCCTCTTTGACCTAGACTTGGCACATGGCAAGCAGTACCAGTGACTAGGGTGGCTGGAGTCTGACAATTTTTAGGGCCTTCCTCTGACACTGCCTGGTATAGAGGTTCTGGATGGCAGGAAGCTTGACCCCAGTGATGTACTGGGCAGTACGCACTACGCTCTGTAGTGCCTTGCGGTCAGAGGCCGGGCAGTTGCCAAACCAGGCAGTGATGCAACTGTAAAACCTTTTGTCGTGCTCTCTTCACAACTGTCTTGGTGTGCTTGGACCATGCGTGTGTCTCACAGCCAATGCGTGAGAGTTGGCAGCTCTTAAGTTTGATGTCCATGTAAAACTCCTTTGGGCCCTAAACAAATCTATCCTGGGTTTGGCTAATTTCTTTATTAGCAAATATTTCAGCTTCTTTTTTGTTGGGGGGGGGGGGTACGAAGGGTTGTCAATTTTCTCACTACCAAATAAGGGACAAAAGGTGGTGTGCCATTCCATGGCGGTGTGGGTATTTAAAAAAATAAAATAAAATGTAACCCTTTATTTAACTAGGCAAGTCAGTTAGGAACAAGTTTTTATTTTCAATGACAGATTTGTACCTTGTCAGCTCGGGGATTTGAACTTGCAACCTTTCGGTTACTAGTCCAACTCTCTAACCACTAGGCTAACCTGCTTGTTGTGTGACAGTGTATATTCATATTCAATTGGGAAGGAAAAACATTTTTTATATCCCATTTAGTCTATAGCTTTACTAAAACTGTATCATTATGTAAACTTGTGAATAAACCTCAAAATAAATGAACAAAGAAATCACAATTTTGACCTTTACAGCAAAAAATAAACCATTTCAAAAGAGGAAAAGAGGGGCATGAGTCACTCACCAAATCTACTTTTTCCATGGATATTTTTTGCTGCTCGACTGATTCAAGCAGTTCTTTTGCATGGCCAGAGAGAAGTCCTTACACGACAAGTCACAGGTCACAGATATCTAGAGTTCATTTTTGATCAGCTCTGTCACAGAGCTTCTGTGCTGCATCTGTTTGAGTCTGACCATTTAGTGGTCATCAGAGAAAAGCCTCTCTACAAAGGCATTTGACCCTGGCACACTGAGGACAAATGAGACAATCCTGAACATGTTGATCAAGTTGGCTTTCCCTAGGTTTTGAAAAACTGCCACCCACTTCTCACTGGTGGATTTTGTGGTATCCTGTCTGTATTTCCTCCCGGCTAGCACAAAAAAAAAACCTCTTCATTTTGGGGCAACCACCACCTGCAGGTCAGTGAAGGTGAGATACTCATAGAAGCCGGTCTGTTTCACCATTACATTATCTGGTAAGAAATCAAACCACTTGTCAATGTATGTAATGACAGTGTCATAGAACTTCAAATCATGTTGCTGCTTGGACCTTTGTGATGACAATTGTTTGTTCATCAGCTGCTCGGTCTGGTATCCAAAAAAGCTGTCCTGTTTCCGCTGAAGCATCTTCATTGTGAACTTTTGGACTTCCTCGTAAACATCTGATGCGGAGCATTGTTTCCTTCAGCTTTCTTACGGGTTGGTCAAAAACACAGCCAACGTTGTGGAAAAAACACATATCTCAGCAGCTTCCGTTTTATCTTTATACTCAAAAATACTCTTCAGTGCCACAGGACAGGTCTCCCCAAGGGACCTGAAGTATGAAGTAAGAGCTGGCCAGCTTTGCAGGAGATGATCGACAGCTGGATGGAGAGAGAATATTGCAGAATTTCCCGCCACTCAAAGTTTAAAAAAATACTCAGTTCCTTTCTTCGGGAAGCAGACACTGCGACATGGCTGTAGATCTTTAAAACAACTGTCTCAATATCCAATGACAGCTGATCGCAGGCATGCTTGCAGGCATTATGAGCACTGAGGTAAAGACAGTTTCAGGTTGGATATTTGACAGATATTCTCCTGTAGTTTTCCTTACGTTCACCAACAGCAGTTAGGGACAAATCTAATTTCAATAGCTCTTTAATCATTACTCCTACAACTTTCAAAAGTGGTTGACACTAACCCGATGGCATAGACACACATTGCACACTTTTTTTTTTGTTGATTTACATCTCGCACTATTTTAAATGTATTAACATTTTTGAATTTCAACAGCTCCTTGGTCATATGTGACCTACTGACTTCAAACACACTTTGGTGCTTACAATTCATTCTCGATTGTCAGATTTGGTGGGCGTCTGTGATATGACTTTCTTTAAGGACGTACTGATGAAAAACTGTCAATATTTAAATAAACTACATTTATTCACTCTGATAGGGTTGGATCCTATATGCTACTTTTATTATTGCCTGTAAATGGTTCAGTGCCTATAATTTAGGCTGTGTGTATTAGAGGGTGACTGATTATGATTTTTCAACGCCGATTCCGGCATGTTTATAATCTTTTAACAAAAGTGACGGCATGTAAGACAATTTATGATTTAACACAATGGATGGCTAATTTGTCATACTGCTTTGATATTATTTATAGGGTCTTATGCTTTGTTTTAGATTGAATGTTTTGCATGCCAATGGTGGTTCCATGTGCTGTGCCTAGGAATGAAGATGAAAGAGTTATACAGAGTAAAGAACAGAAACTGGAAGTGCTGTCTTTGATGTAGAAAATGTATGCTATACCCCATCCACACTGAAGAGGCTCTGAAATGTACACCAACCAGGGATAAAGAGAAAGTTAACACTGAAATGTTTCGTAATTACTTGCAGTAAAGTGTCTGTTGACATGTTGGAAAAGATTCAAGGTCTAAAATGTGTTTAATTTGTCAATATTACATTTCTATTCATTGATTTACTGGCCATCATTACTGTGGTTACATGTTCAGTATATGTATTGACCAGTAAACCCACTGCAGCCTACCTTACTAGCTCACTCTCCATCCCTGCTTTGGACAATTAATAACATAACTCTCATACTTTTCCCTTTATTGTTGATATTAACGATGAAAGGAGATATTATCTATCTCTCTCCTATTGTGTACTGTTAAATACTGTGGCAAAAAAAACCAGGGAAGTACATAGAACTACCAATTATTATAGATAAATATTAAAGAAAAAGGGTAAACACTGGACTGAAACCCTAATTGTCAAACTATTATTAATGTACAACAATATAGAAGAAACAGGACTAGAGGTTATGCAATATGGGTGTATATCCACTGCAAGCTTCTTAGGTGTGTAATTGACATGACCAAGGAGCTATTGAAATTCAATTGTAAAAAAAAAGTTTGTACTTTGTTTACCCTCCCTAACTAATCAAACGTGATGCTGCTCACATTTCCAGCGTTGGAAAGCGAATTAAAGTCCAAATCGTGAAAATAAGACCTGTGCAATTTTTCCAACATCCTGACACCTATTTGTAGTCTGTGGATCAAATGGTTTGAAAGCGCGAATATCCAACTTGAAACTGTCTTTACCTCGGTATTAACGAGCTATGTGAGCTGGGCAATTAGCTTTCAGAATACGATTGTTGGCACTGCTCAATAACTGGTAAACGGAGTGGTGTTTTTCAAAGTTGACATTGGCATTATCTACTGCATAGGCTGTGTGTGTCTATGTGTCTAATATCCAGTCCATCAGTTTGATGTATGCCATTTGCAGTTTCATCACTGTCTTCATAAAAGTCAAGTAACTTGCACTGCACTTCATCATACACAGAGAAATATCTCACGCACACTGAAATTAAGACAGTCGGTGCTGTTGTAGGTCAGTGTTTAACCGTATGGTACACATACGAGTGTAGAAGCATACCTTGTGTTGTGCATGCATGCCAACCAGGTAAGAATCACCTACATTAATTGATGAATCAGGTCTTTTCTGCTGCTTTATTTAGCACATGCTAAACAGCCTGCAAGCACATTTGCACGCGCTTATTTGATTAGTTTTGGCGTTAATTTAGCGCCTGCACCTGTTTACTTTACACACGCGTTTTGACCACGTACTTTAAGACCCAAACGGGGTTCCATATGTAGTCTTCTTGATCTATTTACGTGACAGAGAGTATTGATCTGAGAAAACGCTGTTCGTGTTCCTTTCAAAGAGGCAACAGCTGGCTTTGTTAAGACTTATCTCTGACTTGGACCAAGAGAAAGGCTATCCACAAGATCAAGTACGCCACCTATATGCTCATAGCTTGATAGATATAAAGTACTGTATCTCTAGATACAGAAGGACAGTGTGGAAAACGACAGGGTCTGTGTGACCTTATCTAAAAAAAAAACAAGCATGGTTTAATAACATTGACCAACAGGTCACACTCACCTACAAGTATAGCATTACAAATGTATGCATGAATGGTGCTGGAGTAGCCTAGGCATATAAGGTTGAACGTGGACTCAAGAAGGATATTGGCTGTTTTGATCCCCCACCTTGCAGGCACCGATCTTCTTCAGCTCCCACTTTTAAGTAATTTAACTAGTTTATTTCTCGTGTGGATAAATAATATGCATAACATTTAAAGCACAATATATGCGTTTATATATTTTATATGCGTAACATATTTGTCAGCCTGATAGTTGTTCGAGTAGGACACAAAGTAAAATAAAGATCTGAATTAACTCATGATATTCTCCCTTGGATTCCTCAGTTTGTGTTGAATCTCAAGCTTTGCCTTGGGGTGAATTCAACATCTGACTGGCAGGCCATAGTAAAAACCGGCTATATCGTACAAACGAATGAAAACAAAAATGTGCTTTTTTGTCTTTAAGGTCAGGGTTAGGCATAAGGTTAGCAGTGTAACATTTTAGAAATAGGCGGGGTTTGTGGCTGTGGTAACTAGTGACGACCCAGACAAGGGAATAGTTTGAGAGGTAGGCGTCTGGCATGTGCAGATATCTATGGTTTCAATACACAGCATTTCCTGTCAATTTAGGTGCAACTAGCATACTAGCTATTACGGAGCTAACATGGCTGTGCGACAATTCATGAAAAAATATGAAAAAATAGCTAGCTAACCTCAAAATAAACAAAACCGAACCAAAAGAAAGGTGTAGGTTACATGACTGAAAACAATGCAAAGCTAGCAGCAACGCCGGGAAGTGGTGCGTTCATGCTGTTTACAAGCTAACATGGACCTTGGATCAATGCTGTACAACAATTTGAAAGATGTATCATGGAGCACGACGTCTTTACCCTTAGATCGACTTGTCAGTGTTTATAGATTGCCCCAAATTGTGAAGTTGGACAGTGGTAGGTACATTTTGAGCAATTTGTTTTTAGTAAGGGTTAACGAGTTAATACGCTGCTTAAAATGTCAATAAGCCAATTAAGTTAGCTAGCCTCCAACCTAACTATCTAGGTTAGCTAGCTAAGATGCATAGCCATCTAATGTTAGCTAGTTAATGGTTGCTAGCCAATTGAACTAACAGTTATCTACTCTGTCATTGTTGACAACGTAGCTAACGTTAGTCAACAAAGTTGCAAAAGCTTACCTACCTTTTTAATACCATTTGAAAAGATAGAAATGTATAAACGCGTGTAGCTAGCTAGATTCATTGCTTGATTGTTAAGTTCCCGGCACTGCATCTCAGTGCTAGAGGCGTCATACTGACCCTGGTTCGATTCCAGGCTGTATCACAACCGGCCGTGATTGGGAGTCCCATAGGGCAGCGTACAATTTGCCCAGTGTCGTTAGGGTTTAGCCGGGGTAGGCCATCATTGTAAATAATAATTTGTTATTAACTGACTTTCCTAGTTAAATAAAAACATAACGCTATATTTGTAATTGAAAGAGGAATGCATTGCAATAGTTTTTTTCTGTCACATGCCCTCCTTAGGTTGCTTGGTATAATGCATGTATGCATACAGAAAATATACTGTGAAATGCAGTCCGAGTGGGCTACCAACAAAAACGTAGCTCAACAATAGAGCAAATGTAATTTGGTTTAGGCCATGATGATAGCCATATCTACAGTTCTATTTAAAGCGTTAGCTACATAGCCATTTAAAACTATTATTTTCATTTTAGCCTACAGTTATAAGTCTAGATTAATGCTTAGTCTACATTAAACGAGGTGATACGCTAACGTTAATCATGTCAAATATACCATTCATGAGGGACTGATAACTAGTTATACATTTAAATGATTTATATTACTGTATTCAAATCAATCTGTGAAATTGTGCCTCTTTTTAATGACTGATGTTTGCCACTTGTGTAACTTGAATGAAAGTGTCTCTCTTCTCCAGGTGAGTTGGTGGACGTCTTACGAGACAATGACTACCTCTTGATTCATTCCTGTCGTCAATGGACTACAATCACTGCACACAGTCTGGAGGAAGGCCATTATGTCATTGGGCCCAAAATAGAGATCCCGGTACATTATGAAGGTTAGTCAAATCACTGTTCCATTTTTAAATCTACTTTGTCAGTGGTTCACGTGGCAATGTTTATTCAGATGTATGTGAATGCCTTCGAATAATATTAATCAGTAAACTAAACCCACTCAACATTCACTATGACTCTCCCTTGCCACAGTCTAGCATATCATGTAAGCAACCTATTTTACATCACACTTCACATGGACTGATTAGACAGATCTTTGCTAAAAGCTTATTTTATTGTTAACAAGCTTTTCAATGCCTTTCTAAAGCCATTGAAGTTAATCAAGGAAAAATACATTGATTTGTACAACCAGTACATTTTAAATCCTGTGCTAGAATCAAATATGCAACATGCACATTGTACTGTTTGCTCAGGGTTTAGAACAGGCACAGTCCCATTTCACTAATCTTAAAAGCCTCTCAGGATTGAATCAATGATTACACAGACGGTACCCTTTTCACATCACTGACTCTCTGCTGCGCCTGCGCCAATCCAACTGATCTGGCCGATGGGACCTCAGACTGACATATGATCAATGCTCTCGCCTTACAGCATATGGGAAGTGTACTTAGCCAGACTGTAAAACTGATTCACGGAAACACTGTACATAACTGGAACATTGAGGTTGCAATGAAAGCTTGGCCTGGTGCAGGCTGAGGCTACTGCTGGGAACCAGGGTTATTCAGATAGCAATGTTCCCAAAGGGTCTTTGTTGTGCGTTCACTGAAATATTTCAGAGATTTCCTTTTGAAGCACAGACTAAGTAAAAGGGCCTATCCTATCCAGTAACATAAACAAAGGTAACATGCAGCCAGGCTATCCTGTCTGATTCTGTCCACCCCTTCCTGTAGGTCAGTTTAAGCTGTTGGAGCAGGACAGAGATGTCAAGGAGCCGGTGCAGTACTTCAACAGTGTGGAGGAGGTGGCCAAAGCATTTCCCGAACGGGTGTATGTCATGGAGGAAATTACGTTCAATGTGAAGGTCAGTTGCTATTGGTTGATAGTTAATTATAAGTTGATTTTAGCCTTAGTGACTTTTACGTTATGTACATTTCCAAAATCTACAGATGTGACATTGTCATAAGGAGGTCAATTGGAGTGTTTTTAGGGGTTATAGTTATGTGATCTTTAGGCTATGAGACTACAATCCAACACGTCCTCGTCTCACAGATGGCTTCGGGCGAATGCAACGAGGACACGGAGGTGTACAACATCACACTAAGCACCGGTGATGAGCTCACCCTCATGGGCCAGGCAGAGATCCTGTACGCCAAGGCGTCCAAGGAGAAGTCTCGCTTCAACACCATCTTCAAGAAAATCGGTAAGCTCCACTCCATCAGCAAGATCGCGAGCCGTGGCAAGATGCCCTGCCTCATCTGCATGAACCACCGGACCAACGAGAGTGTCAGCCTGCCCTTCCAGTGTAAGGGTCGCTTCAGCACATGCAGCCCCCTAGAGCTTCAGATGCAGGAGGGGGAGCACACCATCCGCAACATTGTGGAGAAGACCCGGCTGCCCGTCAACGTCAGCGTGCCTGGCAGCCCGCCGCGCAACCAGCATGACGTCCACCTGATCCGCGAGAGTCACCGCTACAAGTTGGTCAACATCCAGACCAAGACGGTGGTGGTGGGCTGCGTGCTGCGTAGTAACAAGATCATCCCCATCCACTTCCCGCTCCACATGGCCTCCATGCCCAAGTTCATCATCCCTGAAGGGTTGCTTCAGAACGAGCTGTGGCTGGACACCATGGTGCACCGCTGGTTCACCTACTGCCAGGAGCAGTTTGACATTGACGACTATTCCCGTGCTGTGCGTGATGTCAGGACCGACTGGAATGACGTTGATGGGAGGAGCCCCAAGAAGAGTAGTGGTGGTAGTAGCATCGGCTGCCCCTCGCACATGCCCAGCTCTCTCACGTACGCCCGTGACGAGCTTACCCAGTCATTCCACCGGCTCTCGGTGTGTGTCTATGGCAACAACCTGCACAGCAACAGCGAGGTCAACCTGCAGGGCTGCATGACGCTGTGCGGAGACTGGGTGCTCCTGCCATCCGAGGGCGTGCTGGCTGATTCAGTTGACACAGAGTACCTCTTCCCTGAGCTGCTGGAGGACATGAGCAAGTCAGATGTTCCCTACGAGGAGCTGTGGCTGGACCACTTAAGATCAAGTCGGGGAAGAGGAGGGCACAGTGTAGGCGGCGAGGATCCAAGAGGCACCAGCAACACCATCGCCACCTCCACGGCTGTCATATCATACCCCGCCTCCTGTCATATGGGTCCAATGGTCAGCTCTGAAATCTGTCTAGCTCCGCCCCCAGTCCCACCAAAGTCTGAAGCTGTGAGTACACATGAATTCTATCATCATGGCTACATTTAACAACTAATATTCCAGTATTACTACCAAGAAAATTGGAGAAAATATTGATGTTATATATATTTGAGACATTACATTGTAACAATTTAATATTCTTTACTGGTGTAAACATCCTCTCACAGCTAAAAACAAACCATCTCCCAAATTACCTAGCAGTTGTTCATTGCTAGTTTTCACTGGCTGTTTTGGAATGGTTTGAGGCTTTCTGATTTACCTTCAACTTCCTCTCCAGGTGAAGGTAGAATGCCGTCATTTGAACGCCCCTCCCATTCCCCCCCGAAGTTCCAAGCAGATGATGTCCACCCCAACGCCGGCTGTAGCTAAGGCTCTGCAGACAGAAACGCGCTCTCCAAGCCCCACTCTCTCCTATTATTCCTCAGGCCTACACAGCATGTAAAATCCCAATGTGTAGCCTCATTTGCGCATACCTTTTGACTTCAATGCATGTTTCACACACACACCACTCAATTTAGGATTTGGTCTTGCCCGGTCAATGGATTTGATTCTGATCCTAGATGATACATTGAAATTACCATAAAAAAAACAACTTATGTACACACTTCCTTACACATTGCTGACTAGTCAATAGCCCTTGTTTCCCTCCCAATGGTCTGAAGTGTTGGGCTACATTTAGCCCAATGTGACATTATTTCAGAATATTTTAGCAGTGTTTAGACTCAACTTGTACCTAGTTCTTTTACTAACTTTGGTATTTTTGTTTTGCTCGCAGCAGTGGAGGAGAGAATGAAGTGACCGAGGCAGATGAGCAGAACCACGTATGTTACCCCTGTAACTGGGTCAAGGGCAACAAGGAGTGCCTGACAGCATCCCACGTGAGCCCACCTCTCGACGGTGTACTCTCCTGCCCTTCTAGACTATCGTGGCCCAACGACTTCTGTGGAGGGGATTCTCAAAGCATGGAGGAGTTCCTGCCCATCCCCTGTCGAAGTTACTACAGCTATCCTAGAAAAAGACCCCTGGCACCCCCAAGTCGCCATGCCTTTTGGACTTTGATAGAAAAGAGCAGAAGGGCGGTAGCGCCATCCCCTTGAAATCCCACAAAGCCTCATACACTAATCAGTTTTGCACCAAGTCGTTGAGCTACACCCTGGAAATGTACAGAGACAATATGATAGACGAATGTAACACTAAACAAAGCCTATCGTCCCCCATCTTGCCACCGAGGACGCCCAAATCAAACGAGACATGTAAAGATTCTGTCGAAGATACGGCACAGGACACTCTAAAGTGCCTGGTCAGCCAACAACACGACCAGGTCACAACGACAGAAATGTTCTCCATCTCCTATCCCCCCCTATCGCCACTGTCCTCCCCCTCCCTGCCAGCCCCCGGAGGACAATGGCAACCACCCACCAACCTCTCTGGACTTTCCATCGAAGAGGTGTCCAAATCGTTACGGTTCATCGGCATTTCCGGTGACATTGTGTCTTCGTTTGTGACAGAGAAAATCGATGGGAATCTACTTCTGCAGCTTACGGAGGAGATTCTGACGGAGGACTTCAAGTTAAGCAAACTCCAAGTGAAGAAACTCATGCAGTTTATTAAAGGTTGGAGGCCTAAAATATAGCCAAACCCTTTAACAAAATGTTTTGTACTCAAATGCTATGCACATCCAGAAATGATTCTGGGGGTTATTTCATATAGCAGAAGTTGGCCAGATGAAACAAATCTGCACATTCATGTTCTTTGAGAAGGATAACACATGAATTGGGCATAGTATATAAATGACTATATACCCTCAATAACCCACACTCAACGTTAAGCTTTCTTGTTAAACCAGAAAACCAAGGGCAGTCGAAGGTGGCTGCCTAACTTGTCAATCCAGCTCTCCGAAGTCCAACCCTGGTAATCATTACAGTTGTCTATGTAACAGGGATGTGTTTGTTGTTAACTCGTCATTATATCGGTTTGTCCACTTTAGGGACATTCCCTCAACTCCGTTACTATTTGCTTTAACCCAAAGCCTTAACAGAAGTAATGAGGTTATTCATGAAAGTTTGCGATCCGAGCGATGGCATTTAACTAATTTATACGTGTGTGTGCTTTTTGTAATGCTGAATTAATATGCAAGTAATAACCACCAATACAATAACTTCATATTCCACATAATGAAATGCACTTGAGTAAAACCGCCGTTGCCAGTACAAATAGACTGTGAATCAACTCATGACAAGTGTCCTTAAATCTATATTTCATTTTTTTTAACCAACGTTGACCTTGTAATGGTTAGAGGAAGCATTGGGGTTCAAGAAACAACTACCAGGATGTACCGTTGCTAAAGGATAATGGTTTGACAAATTAAACGGAGAACTTGCTCTTTAAACTAAGGATATGTTACATGGGTTTTAAAGAGTATTTAATAACTACTAGCCATGGATTAATTTGATATAATCTGGGATAACAATATCTTCCCTTATTGTACAGATTCTGACTTCAGACTAATCTGCATGAACCCACCATAGACCATTAACGATACTACATTTAGTTGGGGTTCAAGGGTAACAAAACGTTCAGATTGACATGCTTTGTATAGCACAGTTATGATTCATGTATAGAAACGTGAAATCATGTTACGACTATAGCTATCTGCAACATTTCACCTTACTGAATACACCATGTCATTTTTCCAGTGTTTGTGTCTCAAATTACTGTACTGTTATGACAGTAAATGATCAGTAGCACAGGACCATGAACTGGAAAATGCATCTACAAACTGTCATGGGAAAACATACTTATGAACCCCCATTATGTTTTGACCTAACTCTATGGTTGTCTATGATCAATAAACATGGACACGTCTTATCTTTTGGCTGAACTACAATGACGACAACCTTGCAAATGCACAGCGAAGGACTGCTGTTTTATTCAATGATTCACCATGCAGTGCCTTCCAAACAAACAGTTAAACAATGAAGCGTCTAATTTGAGTGTGTTAGAATTCATTTAAGCATTTTTTTAAACAATCATAAAAAGACTGAAGAAAGGACTTCATAATCTATAAGGAACAACATCAGCACTATATCGTGGGCAACAGTCCATTGGTCCTGTTTGAATACTATAGGAACACATGCTTCCTCGTTCCCTTGAAGAAATCTCTGATCCTTAAAGGAAAATTCCACCCTAAAGTTATAATTTGGTATTTTTTTCATTAGTCCATTGTTGATGTAGTCCCAAAATGTATGTCAGCAATTAAGTTTAATATATACAACTTTCAAAATACAGCAGTACAGCCGGGTTTTGTGCATTTTGCTTTGTATGACGCAACGGCTGTATTTATGTATTTAGAAAGTGATATTAAACTTGATTGCTGACATGCATAACATTTTTGTTGAATCAGTGATTACTTCAGGGAAGGATGTGTTTTTAAAGTATTCAAACATAGTTAAGTTGTGTCTCGGAGGGGCCTCATTGGGAGAGATGTGTGCATTTCAGATCCAGGGCTCCCAGCCCACCCAGACCCTCCCTAGAATGTTGGGGTCCATGGCCTGATCCAAAAGACAGTCCACCTGGCTCTCTACCGACAGGCCGTCGGGCCCCAGCCGGGCACGCACATTATGCTCCTCATTTCCCAATGCCACAGACTGCATGGCCTTGAAGGCAGAGTCCTTCTCAAAGCCCAGCTTCAGCTCCTCACTAAAAACAAACAAGAGAGACTAAGGGCCAGATTCAGCCATCCTACCAAAGAAATGTTTAAGGCCGGGATTCAAACAAGCGCTAATAAATTACTAGTGCACTGCGATTAACTGATCAGGGATTTCTGCTTTAGCCAACATCCGTGGAGTTCACAGCAAATTTATCTCTGTAAATGTTGGGGAAATTGCCTTTAAAGGGAAATAATTGTGCACAGGTCGTTAATCTGCGTTAGACTGAATCCCGGGTCAAAGTTCTCATTTACTTTGCGCTGATCTCTTCACCGTGGTCAAAACAGAGATACTGCAATGCGGATTTGATTGAATTGAGCTCTTAAGACATATACACAAGTTAACACCCTGACTTTGTGAAAACCCAATTCAAAACTCCCTGGACACAAAATCAATTAAAGTTATCCACTGAGGAAATATTGCCTACCTGGTTATGGTGGCAGGGTTTGCTCCTTCTAGTTTTCTTCTGGCAAAGTTGACTTTCTGTAGAGGGTACCAGTTAATTTCTTTTATGTTGACGCTCTCAGTCCAAGTGCCTCCCTTCTTCAGCTGTTTCAGCTCAAAGTTCTGAGGGTTAGTGAAAACCAGTTAGTAGCATTGTCATAATGTACACACATCGTATTAAAGTACTCTAGACCTCGTGCACTACTACCTTCCAGTCCAGAGATGGCTCCTTGACAAACACATCCATGGTGTTGAGCAGCAGCTCAGGGTTGGCCCTGTAGGCTCTCAACGAATGCACCATCACACTCTGGATCAGGCCCGACTGTTTCATAGGTTGCATCAGATTCACAAACTGCCTCGTCAAGCGGAATGGCATCAGCTCTGGCACGGGGAGGAACTGTGCAAGAAAAAAATATTTGTCCAGATTTTCTTGGGTAGAGATGTGAACTTGTACAAATATCATTCAAAAAGAAACGATGCTTATATACCCAATGTAATAAATAGCCGCTTGCACATTCAACTCATGAGGCTGTACTATGCACTACACCAGTTAGTCTTAATCCTGGTCCTGGAAGCCCAAATGGGTGAAAATATTTATTTTGTCCTACCACTGTACAGTTGATTCAAATTATCAACTCATAAATTGCTATGATGGTTTAAATCGTGTGTAGTACAAAGACACAAATGTGCCAGAATTAATAAACACTGCTCAACACTATCCCTGCCCTCAAAACAAAACGTCAGGGGTGCCCACCTGTGTGGCAGAACCAAAGGCGTGGCCAAAGTCGATTCCGATCATACCACCGGTCTCCATGTTGATCATGAAGTTGGAGAGGTGACGGTCGCCGATGCCCAGGAGCCATTGGCTGATACAGAGCAAAGCATGGGAGCTGGTGAAGTGGGAGCGCAGAGAGAGGAAGGCTTCGGGGGTGGTGCTCATCCTGACAAACGCTCTCCTGGAAAAAAGATTGACAACGGCCCTTTTTGAATTTGCAGAAGAATGTATGGCCGGCACACGCTGGATTAATCTTCTATTATGAGTACAGTAACTTTTCATGACATGGATTGTCCCTCGGTATTGGACTGTAGACTGCTCCACTTCAGTGTGCTCTAATGATAATTGATAGGATCAATGCTTTGGGCCCTGTTAATAAACATCCTTCATCCCTTCCTTTCTTGAAGTAAGCACTGATCAAAAACAAATTGATAGGTGTAAACCGTTCTATCACAAACAGTAGCTTTCAGGGATTTCTTCAAGAAAATGAGGAAGGAAAGGTTTGTTTACTAAATGTAACAGCTTGATAGCTGCATCTATACACAATGGTGTATGTCATTATAGAAATTAGAAACCCACCTCAGCAGATCGGCCGGTACAAGCTGTTCCATCTTCATGAAATTATTAACTGTTTCATTGCGATTTGCCATCCTGTAATAGATGGCATAAATACATTTACATGGAAAGTTATCTGGAATAGTTATAAAAACAAAAAACATAAATAGGATTTATTACAGCTCAACACCCAGGATACATATTTACTAGATAAATGCGTAATAACAGGGTCAGTGAGTTTATTATGTTTAAGTATAACACACAGTTTAGTTGACTTACTTGTAAGACTCAGCATAGCGTCCGATACCTTGTATTTGACGAGCATCTGACTTGGTGACTTTGGTGAGCCAGTTTTCATAGACTTCATTCGGTCTACAATGAACAAAGACAAAAGGATACATTTGTTTTGTCTAGATCGTCAGTGAGATCAGTTGTAGATTTTTGGCATATCTGCTACTACTGGCATATCTGCTAGTACTGTACCTAGTTAGAGTCTGCTGCTCCTCCTCAGTCCTGGTGCGGAGTAGCAGGTCTTTTAGCGTACATGTATTCTCCATCCACTCAATCAGTCCAATTCTGTAAGGATACATCAAAAACATACTGAAAAGTACAGGAGCTGTCTGCTTGGTAAACAGAAAATAACTTCATGACCCCCTGACACTACAATACCAGCTGTTAATTTTAAACTGCCACATTTACACAATGATGATTAGTAGTTGAATCACTTGTGCTAGTGATGGATAAAATATTTTGGCCCTGAGGACTGGGTCGGGAAAAGCTACCTGGTGGTTATGGGCACCACCTGGTAGGTTCGGAGCTGCATGCTGCTGTGGGCGCAGGTGGTATTCTGGGCCAGGAGGATGTTCATGACGGCGAAGAGCTGTTCGATGCGCTGGTCCTGACGGAGGTCCTCTCCGCCCTTCACCAAAAATGGGTACTCCCGCTCGTCGTCCCCGCGCAAGATCAGACACTTGGGCCGCCGGATGGAGTTCATCACCTTTACCTGGGGACGGATGAACGCAGACACACAGAAGTTAAATGAAGTGCTACTACTATTTCCCCTAGATTATATCCATGCCTAGATATAAAAAGGCCCCCGAAGTAACATTCAGCATTGCAAACAGCAACACATTCAATTGAAATAGAGGCTAAAGTGATGGTCAAGAGAACAACAGGAAGTGGAAATAACAGCTTTGGATCATACCCTTTCATCAAATCCTGTAATTTTTGCATGATACTCTGGCAAAGGTTTGGATCTGCTGTTATATTGCCCTAAAAGACAAGAGGAGATAAATCACATACTATTGGTGATCATATATTATACATAAAGTGACGGCTGGAAAGCAAAATGGCATCACCTGCGTAGAACTTGACATGAGAAACGTTGCATCCCTACTGACCTGGGACTTCCAGCTCGTTCCGGAGTGAGTCGGCTTTGAAGCCGCTCAGCCAGGGGGAGTATTCCTTCAGGTTCCCTGGCTCTTTCTGGGACTTGCGCATGGAGCTGATCAGGTCTGTGTCCACCTGCCTCAGGAAGGCCTTGTCTCTCCGCTTCTCAAAAAGCTTGGCACCACCACGGCCCAACCACTTCTCCACTTCCTTGGCAAATTTCTAGAGTGCACCGAAATGAGTGATTTCAGTGGAATATAATAACATATATGATATACGCTGAGTATACAAAACATTAGGAACACCTTCCTAATACTGAGTTGCACCCCCTTTTGCACTCAGAACAGCCTCAATTCGTCAGGGCATGGACTCTACAAGGTGTCGAAAGTGTTCTACAGGGATGCTGGCCCATGTTGACTCCAATGCTTCCCACAGTTGTGAAACATCTCAAGGGTGATCAATGGAAACAGGATACACCCAAGCTCAATTTTGAGTCTCATAGCAAAGGGTCTGAATACTAAGGTATCTGTTTAAAAAAATATTTATAATACATTTTGAAACATTTCTATGGGGTATTGTGTGTAGGTTGATGAGAATAAAAATATATAATAATTAGAATAAGGCTGTAACATAACAAAATGTGGAAAAAGTAAAGGGGTCTGAATTATTACCGAATGTACTGTATATGACAAGTATACCTGTATCTGTGTTTTTATGATATGTGAAGATGCCAACCTGTATAAACCTCTGGCGGAATGCGCCAAGGCCTTGTGACTTCTGATCGCAGAGGGAAGAATACATTTCTTCATACATGTTCCTCATCCTCTTCTTATCGAAACTCGTTTTCTCACATTCAGTTTTTACATCGTCCCACCAATCCTGTGACAATCACATGAAAATGTTATCAGAATCTACACCTCAAAATTAACTGAGAAGAAGCAACAACCACTGATGACCGCAATAAGAAAATGGTTCACTTGTTTCAATGTTGTAATCATCAACCACCTTGAAAAGCATTTCAGGGTTTGTTAGCTGCTGGAGGGCATCAACAAAGTCCCGCACAGCACCGCCTTTATCCAATAGGGACTTGAGCCTGTCCAACACACACACACACACACACACATCACCCGTAGCAGTTATTATACAGTTAGTATGAAATACCAATTATTCTTAGTGGAGCTTGTTTCAATGAATCCCAAAGGTATAGGCTAGGTTATGAGCAGATGTAATTTTTGAATACATTTCATACAGGTAAATAGCGGACTGTAATACAAAGCGTAATAAAATACACTGTAGTGAACACTGAACTGTTCAGCATTGCTTGATACTGGATCCATGTCTAGTAACACAATTTGTTACTATGTGATAGTATGATCCAGAATTCAGCATCCATGGTCTTTTGGCGAGCTGAGTAGACAGCCAGGGTGGAAGCAGTACAGTACCTGTCGACAAACTCCTGGTGTTTGTGTCCACTGGCCGAGTCCTCAAAGTGGTAGCTCTCACTGCTGATCATGTAGGGGTAGACCAGCGCCTGGGGGTAGCACTCTGCAATCTGACCAATCATATGCTGCACCGCCACAGCCTCGGGCTTGTCCAACAAGGCCATCATCTGACTGATCCAGCCAATCAACAGCCAGCAGGGCACCGTCACCATCTGTCAACCACAACATGGGAACTTTGACCTGCCAATTCTAAACAAAGCTATAGTATTTTGAGGAAAATGGAATGGATCCGGACCCTGGTAGGCTCCCTACCTCTTTGGCCATGAGGTCCAGAGTCTCAGCAGGGTAGAGCTCGATGATCTGCAGGAGACGGGGGAACCTGAGCCGGGCCTCTTCTGAGTTCAGCTTCAGGGCTTTGAGCATGCTCTCTACCACGTGAGCAGGCAGGGTGGCCAGCTCAGGGAAATCACTAACTACAAGACAACATCCAGATAGACACGTTAGTAGTGATTAGACGATTAGTCACTGCCTAAACAGCAATAAGAGTACATTACTGTGTCTAATAATTGGTTTCCCTAACTAAATGTCAGTCCTATTTCAGCTGGAATCTACTAAAGACATTATACAATGACAACTGATACTGTCTGGTGCTTAACAAAACTCAGCGTAACAATTACATCTAACCAGGGACCAAATCGTACATAGTGATACACTCATCTTTCCAGGAAACTAGGGCTAAAGTCAGAGGTGCTGGAGGGACTCACTGTTACTGCTTTGCTCCTCTTCGCGCAATCTTTGGTCACAGAAGTTGGCCAGAGCCATGTAGGCCTCGACGATGCCGCTGGTGTTTAAACACTCCTGAGTGTAGGACTGGACTTCCTCATCCGCCCTCCTTACGGCACCACTGAACAACTCCAGAGCTCGCATCTGCAGCCCTACCACCGCCTGCACAAAGGGTTAGAAATGTTCTTATGTGGCACGGAATTCATCTTTTTTTTAAAAAATACAGCAGGTTACAAACGATGCCCCATAATTGTATACCTTCTGCTGACTAGCTGTTGAGGAAGACCCAGCTAGCTGCAGAACCCTGTCTGCCTTCTCTCTCCCAATGCTCTCCAGAACTGAGGGGCTCCTGCTCACAGCCGAGGCCATGATGTGGTAGGACGTTCCCAACAGGATCCTCTGGTCTCTGAAAACATGGCCTCTGGCACTCTGGCACTCGGCCTGAAGGTCATCTATAGAGGACAAGACTGAACGTAAGGGCTGCACCATATCACGTTGAGGGAACATGCACCCATTTTTCTTAACAAACTTGCTCACTGAATAAAATGAAGATTTATATAGTCCTTTTTACAACACTTGAGGAGCTTAATCAAACTCAGGCAAATGGTTTGGACACTATTGATCCCAGGACAGTCCATAACTGGCCATAACAAACCTCCAAGTATCCATGATCTTACCCAGCAGTGGGATAGCCTTCAGCATGGTGGCGATCTGCTCCACGGGCCCCTGACCCAGGCTGCGTTTGTGGCTGAAGCGACTGAAGCTGTGGACCCAACGCAGCAGCCAGCCTCTCTGAGTCTTGGCCTCTCGGTGGAGCTCCTTCAGCAGCTTGGTGGCTACAGGGAAGTTGCTCTGGAATGACAAAGCATTTTAAAAAGGTGCAATGTGTCACTTCCTGTGTGGCCACGGGAGGACATCCACAATGGACAATGATCAAACAAAAACACATGGCCTCGGCTGTGAGCAGGAGCCCCTCGGTTCTGGAGAGCATCGGGAGACCTCACCTGTTTCCAAGCGCTGTCAGCCATGCATAGCTTCATGCTAAACTTGCAGTCCTTGACAATAGTGTCGAGGTCCTGGGCTTGGTCCAGGTCTGCCCCGTCCACCTCCATGGTGTCACTAGTGGCCTGGTTGCTGAGCTTCTCGCATATCTTGTCCAGGAAGAAACATCTGGACCATGGGCAGGTAGAAGGGGATATTTTGACAGTAAAGAAACCACACACCCTGCATTATATAGACACATTTTCTTCTTCTTCTTCTTCAAAAAAGAAACAACCTCTTACCGAGACGTAATGATATCATCCCATACATTCATTGGATCCATTTTGGCGTCAGGGTAGCGGTCAATCCATCGTCTAATGAGGTTTTGTAGGGAGTTAATGGAAACTGCGACAAAAAGAGATAAATAGAACATATATTTTGTCACCTATGCAGGATATTATGGTGAATCAAAACAGCGAGATAGCTCAGTGGACTAACACCGGTAACCCGGGTTCGAACCCCAGTTGGTCACGAAATAGCAAGATGATATGGTGCCTTAGATCAAAATTAGCGCAATTGGGGGGCACTCACCCTCTCCAGTGATGAACTGGAGGAAGTCCTGGATCTCTGTCAAAGCCTGCACCGACTGCAGAATGGTCAACCGGCTGCGGTTCAGCAGAGAGTCCACACTAGAGTAGTTCTTCACAGAGACATGAGAGAGGAAATGTACAAGTGAGTGAGTGATTGAGTGTGATCAGGCACCTCCATATTTAAATGACAACTGACTTTGTCTGCACTACTCCATCGACATTAACCACGTTTCCTACAATCCTTACCCCCTCGCACATTAGCAGTAACTACAGTAGCAGTATGTCATCTTGTGGTGCCACTGACCTGCATGAAGACCTGCAAGCAGTTGTTGGCGTAATACTTGGCGCGGTCGTAGTCCTCCTGCAGGATGTAGAGCAGACTGAGTTCCTGGCTGTAGTGGCTCTCCAGCAGGGCCTTGCGCTCTTCCACCTTCATGGCACTGTCCACGAAGCTGAGCAGAGCCTGGTCCCTCTCCCCCAGCTGCAGCTGCTTCAACATACTGCGCATCATATACTGCAGGTATGTTTCCTGTCAAAAGCCAACACACACATTCATGAATACAATCCATCGTGCAAGTCAAAAGCCAACTGATAAGGGAATTTATATGTTTAAGGTAATGACTAAAGAATTCCACCTTGAAACATAATTATTAGATTATGTAACACGTATAAGAATAATTAGACTAAAGTCCAATAAGGTTTGGTCAAGGCAAGTAAGGGAGAGAAATGTGTGTGTGACTAAGAAAACACAGAGGACAATTAAACTATACATGACCTGACCTGGTTGGAACTTTGAAAAACTTACGACAGGAAAGAGACGCTGTCAAGGTCCCTCTAATCTCGGGATGGAGGGAACGGTAAACGAGGAATGTGAACTGTGGGGAAAGATACATCCCACCCACTGTTTGTGTGTCTTTGTGTGTAATCCCTGTACTGTTTGTGTGTCGGTGTGTGCGTGTAAGTAGGTAGGGGGGGGTGAGAGTTATAAAATGACATGTCTTTGTATTATGGACTTCAGAACATTCTCGTGAATACAGAAACAACCTTTGCCTAATTATTATTAAACCCAGGGTCTTACAAACCTCAGGGATTGGTCAAAGCTTAAATAATTGTTTAGTTATCATCATTGGGATTGAAAATTCTTGTGACACCAACACACACATTCCTGAATACAATCCATCGTGCAAGACAAAAGCAAACTGCTACGGTAGATAGCTTTGATATAGTACATACATACTACAAATAGACTAAATAAAAGCAAATACCTAATTTTGTGGCTTGTCATTTATTCTATGATCCCTCCTTACCCCATAGGAAGTCCCACCCAGTTGACTACTTTAAAAATGGTGAAAGGCTTCAATGGCACAACTCATGAAGGCCTTGTGTCAAGCCCTCTATCCAACTCTGTGGGATGGGATTACCTGATAGAAGGGTTCTGCCCACATCTTGTCCAGGTTGACTGGCTGTTCCTGGTCGATGTTGACGATAGAGCAGTACTGCAGAGACTTCCACTCTGTCAGATGGCTGTATGCCTCCAGGGCCGCCATTTCCCAGAAGTCCTTCTCTGTGTCCGTGGGCTCGCCGTCACTCCACTCCGTGTTGAGCGCCTGCCGCGTTGAGGAACATCAACGTTAAAAGGTGTTACATTTGGTAACACTTTTTATAAACCACCTGTGTGTAATGCAATATGACTGCATGTATAATCTTTAATGCAGTTACGATGACTGTTGTAAGGAGCGGTGAGCTGTTAAGAATGCTGTTATGAATGCTTATAAGTCTTATAATACACTATGGGGTGATAGAGTAACAGGAGTACCATCTTCTCCAGGACCAGCAAACTTAAAAACATTGATTTGTTGGATGTCGGTGTTGTATCTGTATTCCTTTTATACACATGTACTTGCACAAATAATCACATCTCAATGAGGCAATTGAATTGAATTCTCAATGCATTACCTCGTTGTAGAGCCTCACTGCCTCAGCATAGTTGCTGCTGGCTTCCGCTTGCAGAGCAGTGCATGTGATGGACTTGGTCCCAATCTTGCCGCCAAAGATCCCCCGAACGACATCGTAGTCGCCTAGAGATCTGTAGAGTCTGGAGGAGATAAAAAGGAAAAACAATACCACAAATTCAAATGTATAGTACTGTATTAGATGAGGTGTGTGTGTATAGCTAAAGCATGATTCGCACTGGAAAAAGGGCTCTGCAGAAATAAATCCAACTTATAATTATGATTCCCTTTTATTAGATCCTCAAACTACCATTACATACTTTGCCAGATGAATCCATTTCTCTGTGTCTGGAGGGACCTCTTTGCGTCCGCCGCGGGCCCGTTTGGCAGGGGGCTCTTCGGGGCTGCAGCCCTGGACCAAGCCCTCCTCCAGCAACAGGATGCCAGTGGGCTGCTGGAGGCTGGCCAGGCAGCTGGAGCTCACTGCTGCAGGCTGCATCTGGAGCAGATCCTTGTGCTGGTAGCTCATGTCCTGCAAAAACACACACCAGTCATCTTGCACATCATCTTGTTCACTGGGTATTTCTGTGAATGCGTCACATTTTTCTTTCTGTATGCAATGAATAATACATGCACGCCCACAACATACAGTTGAAGTCGGAATGTCGGAAGTTTACATACACCATAGCCAAATACATTTAAACTCAGATTCACGATTCCAGAAATTTAATCCTAGTAAAAATTCCCTGTCTTAGGTCAGTTAGGATCACCACTTTATTTTTAAAATGTGAAATGTCAGAATAATAGAAGAGAGAATGATTTATTTCAGCTTTTATTTATTTCATCACATTCCCAGTGGGTCAGAAGTTTACATACACTCAATTAATATTTGGTAGAATTTCCTTTAAATTGTTTAACTTGGGTCAAACATTTCGGGTAGCCTTCCACATACTTCCCTCAATAAGTTGGGTGAATTTTGGCCCATTCCTCCTGACAGAGCTGGTGTAACTGGGTCAGGTTTGTAGGCCTCCTTGCTCGCACACGCATTTTCAGTTCTGCCCTCACATTTTCTATAGCATTGAGGTCAGGGCTTTGTGGTGGCCACTCCAATACCTTGACTTTGTTGTCCTTAAGCCATTTTGCCACAACTTTGGAGGTGTGCTTAAGGTAATTGTTCATTTGGAAGATCCATTTGCGACCAAGCTTTAACTTCCTGACTGATGTCTTGTGATGTTGCTTCAATATATCCACATCATTTTCCTGCCTCATGGTGCCATCTATTTTGTGAAGTGCATCAGTCCCTCCTGCAGCAAAGCACCCCCGTAACATGATGCTGCCACCCCTGTGCTTCACGGTTGTGATGGTGTTCCCTCAGCTTGCAAGCCTCCCCCTTTTTCCTCTAAACATAATGATGGTCATTATGGTCAAACAGTTCTATTTTTGTTTCATCAGACCTGAGGACATTTCTCCAAAAAGTATGATCTTTGTCCCCATGTGCAGTTGCAAACTGTAGTCTGGCTTTTTTTTTATGGCGGGTCTTTTGTTGTTGTTCTGGGATTGATTTGCACAGAATGCGGCTACTTCCTGAACGATATGACGGCTGCGTGGTCCCATGGTGTTTATACTTGCGTACTATTGTTTGTACAGATGAACGTGGTACCTTCAGGCGTTTGGAAATTGCTCTCAAGGATGAACCAGACTTGTGGAGGTCCACCATTTTTTTTTTGAGTTCTTGACTGATTTCTTTTGATTTCCCCGTGATGTCAAGCAAAGAGGCACTGAGTTTTAAAGGTAGGCCTTGAAATACATCCACATGTACACCTCCAATTGACTCAAATAATGTCAATTAGCCTATCAGAAGCTTCTAAAGCCATGACATCGTTTTCTGTCATTTTCCAAGCTGGTTAAAGGCACAGTCAACTTAGTGTATGTAAACTTCTGACCCACTGGAATTGTTAAATAATCTGTCTGTAAACAATTGTTGGAAAAATTACTTGTGTCATGCACAAAGTGGATGTCCTAACCGACTTGCCAAAACTATAGTTTGTTAACAAGACATTTGTGGTGTGGTTGAAAAACGAGTTAATGACTCCAATCTAAGGGTATGTAAACTTCCTACTTCAACTGTAGCAGAGATGGCAAAGATTCAAGTGTTACAAATGCAGATGCCAACATATGAGAAATATTCCACAATAATACCAAAATAACTGACCTAAAACAACTGAACCATCCTCTACACACAGTGAAAAAAACGTGAGAAGTCTCAAACCTGCACACATGCAACAAAAGGAGGAAAGTAAAGGGTACTCTTGCTTAGGAACCCGTTCATATCCCTCAGTAGCTCCTCCTTGATCCTCTTCTTCTCCTCATTAGACTTCTCCAAGCCGTCCATTTCTTGCAGGACACCAGCAAAGAGAGAGCTGAACAGCTGCTTGGCCAGTGTGGGATCTCTCTGGGGAAAGACATTTAGAATAAAATTAAGTAGAGAACTTGAGTCCAGCAATGATGAGATGGAAATGTGTGTTCTGCTCTCCCACAACACAGAGCACTACTTTTTACTACCCAAAGTGAAATGTTAAACAAAAGTAAAGTGAGTATAGTAAATGAAAGTGACGTAACAGTGGGGTGGCCATCCAGAGGTGGGACAGACCTGTGCCAGAGCCTGCAGGGGAGCGATGAGGCTACTGTGCTGGATCTGGATATCAGGCAAGTCTCCGGATCTGTAGCTGCGGTACAGAGTGACCTGGGCCTCCTTTCTTAGCCTCTGGTCGGCCATCTTGTCCTAAGTTAACACATAACCCGGCCAGTTAGAAGACAAAATGGCAGCATAAAACTCAAGCAAAAAAGATTGAAATGCAGATAACTACAAATACAGAACAAATATGGATTTGATCTACACTGAGTGTACAAAACATTAGGAACACCTGCTCTTTCAGGCTGACCAGATGAAACCAGGTAATAGCTATGATCACTTATTGAGGTCACCTGTTTTATCCACGTCAAAATCAGTGTCGATGAAGAGAAGTTAAAGAAGCATTTTTAAGCAAGACAAAATATTTAAGTGCCTTTGAACAGGGTATGGTAGTAGGTGCCAGGCGCACTGGTTTGAGTGCAACGCTACGGAGTTTCTCACGCGCAACAGTTTCCCCATGTGTATCAAGAATGGTCCATCACCCAAAACACATCCAGCCAACTTGACACAACTGTGGGAAACAGTCGGGTCAACATGGGCAAGCAACCCTGTGGAATGTTTTTGACACCTTGTAGAGTCCATTCCCCGATGAAGTTAGGCTGTTCTGAAGGCAAAGGGAGGGGTGTGCAACTCAATATTAGGAAGGTTTTCCTAGTGTTTTGTACACTCTGTGTATAACTCCTTCACTTAAAAAGGGGCTTTCTTGACGCTTGCCTTCTCCTGTCTTTGGTGGCGTATTTCCTTCTTGGCGAAGCCCAAGCTGACTTTCTCTTGGTCCTTGAGGAAGCGTCTCCTCAGCCTCAGGATGTCGGCGCGTTGTTCACTCTGAGCTGTTGAAGGGAAGCAGACAAACAGGACATTGACAGCTGATAGACATACAGTATCCACAAGTGCACACAACGGAAAACATTTGGAGAATTTTTTTCTTTGCAATGAAAAAAAATAATAAATCTGTTTCTTATTCTTTATGTCCTGGTCCATGTTCATTCTGAGACTATTGTGTTATCATTTTTAAAACAAAAGGAATAACATCAAATGGTGGTATAAAACTTGAGAGACTAGCCTTTGCTGCGGCTGTCACCCTCGTCAGAAGGCGAGGCGAGGCGCCTGGTGCCAAAGCCGTCCCCGGTGGGCCTCCAAGCAGCCGGCTTCTTCTTGTCGAACACGAGTAGAGCGGAAAGGGACTCAGAGGACAGCGAGTACTCAGCCAGAGTGTCCACGCTGCTGCCGGTCAACCAGTTATAGCCGGAGTGCCGGCCTGAAAGGGAAACAAAACAATGTAAAACGCACATAACCACACAAAAAACACAAGGATGCTAAACACTATCAAAGAGTTAACACAAATGTATAGCTAACAATTAGTTAGTTACAGCTGGTTAGTCATAGCTAACTCACACCCATACCCCAACCAACTGAATATCTCAGTTTCAAAGGCTTTTTGAAGGAAAGGGGACGTACATACCTGGAGCTTGAGTCTGGCTGAACTCCAGTGAGCCTTGTGTTGCTCGGAGCTGGTTCCTCACAGTCCCTGGTTGAGACGTGGAGCTCTCCAGGCCCTGCGTGGCTCCCTGTGTGGCTTGAGTTTCCACAAACATCGGGGTTAGGACGGTGCTCCTGAGACGCCAGTTCGAATCAATCACATAGTCCTTGAAGAGAGAGAAAACGTCATCAAAACACTTTGCTCTACAGTCTTATTGCAGATTTACCCACAGTAGTAGATGTCTGTGTCTTTCGTGATCATGTGTGGAATTCACATTTAAATGTTATAAACCTGAAAAGATACATTTGAATGTACTTTTCTGTCACATTGTTTTGTTAAAGAACATCTATCAAAATGTGCATTCTTTGCAGGCTGAAGCCTATATTAGTCATTTCATAGAAATAGAATGTTCTAAAAATAACAATCTTGAAAGAATGATCTAGAAATAAATTATTTGATTTCTACGGTGGTCACAGTCTCCTGACCTGGAACTTGCACTCGGACAGCGGGTACTCAAACATGTTGCGTGTGTAGTCTGGACTCTGGCTGGTCATCTCCAGGAGCAGGTTAGTGGCCAGACTGAGGAAGTGTTCCTCGATGCGACTGGAGTATAGAGAGTGCAGCAACACCAGCATGCGCTCCAGGGTGGCTTTGGGCAGGCGCTTCTCGTGGCTCCAGAAGTTACGCACGTACAGCCTGCAGATTGAGGGGAGGCAGAATGCTACAGACACTACTTTGTGAGAAATTACTTTTATGCCACATGTAAGGTAAGTACTTACTGCAGCCCTTGGTTTCCATCAGTAAGTCCCTGAAGCAGGGTTTCCTTTGCCTCGTTGAACACTTCCACCGAAACACTGTCAGACTGACTCTCTACATCACTGAAAAGAACTGACTTCGTTAGCCTTTCACAATCATTCTATCCGTAATTTCCCGAGCATCAACATTAGAGCAATTATAGGGGGCATAGTGGTGGGGCCCAAATATGAACTAAACCGTTGTTGTGTAAGGGTGAGGCATGGTGATTGAATCAATGCGGTGAGGCTGTCCTAAAATGAGCACTGTACCAACCTGTAGTTATCCTGAATCCACATGAGGATGTCATACATCCTCTCTCTGCAGGCCGGCGAGGGGTGGGAGATGAATGCTGTGACGGCTCCCAGGACCTCCTGGAGCTCCACTGGCTTCAGCTTGGCCAGGATCTTGTGGATGATGTCCAGACACACTCTCTGTCTCACCTCATCCCTAGGAGAACGGCAACAACGGCATGTGGTTTCTACCGGAGTTTATGTCTGACACGGATTAAGGCTGGTCCTGGACTAAAAAGCGATTACACTGGAGATTCTCCAATTGACCATGCTTTTTAGTCCAGGCCTCATATATATGTGTGTGTGTGTGTGTGTGTGTGGGGGGTGCAAACCTGTGGGCCATGATCTGGGTGAATCCCTTGGTCTTCAGCAGCAGGTAGATGTCTGGGATGACTTCGGCCCGGCTGAAAACACACTCCAGACAGTGGGTCTTCAACATGCCGTGCAGCTTCGGCAGCAGGTAGGACACTACGTTGACAAACCTAATATAGACACACAAGTGTGCGCGCACGCACACACACACACACACACACACACACACACACACACACACACACACACACACACACACACACACACACACACACACACACACACACACACACACACACACACACACACATTATTGTAAGTCAAATCAAAATCAACTTTATTTGCCATGTGAACAACAGGTGTAAACAGTACAGCAAAAATGTTTACAAACTCTCATAAAGCTGCTTTGTGTATTTAGAAAGTAGCCTTGCATATCAAAATAACTGGGTAATTGCCCAGATTTGATTAGAGCAAACCAGCCAGTAAGTCTTCCTCCAGAATCCATTCTAATCGAGGTGACCCGATGTTTATCTACAAATATTTGTAAATCTTTGCCATTTCCTAACAAAAGGAGCATTATCAAAGTAAGTTGGAAATGTATGACAGTGAAGGAGTGCAGCTTCACTTTTAGCCCAGTTAATTTTGTATCCAGTGAATTAGCTAAATTATTTACTTCAGTTTTAGCGCCTAAGGCACTGATGGGCCTGGGCTGAACTAGCTTACTAGATCATGGTGTTTCAGGAAGTTACCAGATAAAAACACTACTCTTACCGGTCCATAAAGGGAGGAAAGTTACAAGATAAAAACACTACTCTTACCGGTCCATAAAGGGAGGAAAGTTACAAGATAAAAACACTACTCTTACCGGTCCATAAAGGGAGGAAAGTTACAAGATAAAAACACTACTCTTACCGGTCCATAAAGGGAGGAAAGTTACAAGATAAAAACACTACTCTTACCGGTCCATAAAGGGAGGAAAGTGTTTGGAAACTTTGCTCAAGCAGATAATGAATTTGTCATCCAGGTCTTTTTTCTTCAGATCTTTTAATTTATTTACAGTGAGACTGAGCAGTGATACATCAGGTTCCTGAAAGAAAGAAACAACATGTTGAATCATGTTCAAATAAAAAGTAAATAAAGTCCATCATTTGAGTTTAGGATTATCAAGAGGACAAATTAACATACACTGTCCTTTTCAGTCATGTTCTTCAAGATAAGACCGATGATCTCAGCGGCTGCAGAGTAGACCTCCTTATATCTGGTGAAGGCCAGGTTGTTGGTCAGGGACTGGATATACCTGCAACACATTTCACATAGTCAGGCCTTATTCACTGAAACACTCAGTACCCTCATTCAATGCAACACTCACAATGGAGGAATGGGTTTTCAATCACGTTTACCAGGTAAAATAATGTCAACAATAGTAAGGTAAATAATGCCATAATACTACTAATAATACTAATAGTCATCATCATCATCACAATCATCATCACCACCATAATAATCTTCTTCATCATAACCACAATCATCATCACCACAATCACCACCATAATCTTCTTCATCATAACCACAATCATGCTCATCATCATCATAACCACAATCCTTATCACCACAATAATCTTCTTCATCATCACCACAATCATGCTCATCATCATAACCACGATCATCATCACCATAACCACAATCATAATAATCTTTTTCATCATCATAACCACAATCACCACAATCATAATAATCTTCTTCATCATCATAACCACAATCATGCTCATCATCAATCTAATCATTTACATTACATTTACATTTAAGTCATTTAGCAGACGCTCTTATCCAGAGCGACTTACAAATTGGTGCATTCACCTTATGACATCCATATGTGGACTACTAATCAGCTGATGCATTTGTTTACTTTCTCGACAGACAGACACAGGTTGCCCATTTACCTGTCGTACTCGATATCACACTTCGTGGCATCGTAGGCAGGGAGGCTGTTGGCCAGAACGATGCCCAGCAGCTGGAGTCCTACTGAGTTATCCTTACTGTTTGGGTCTGTGCCGCAGAAACGCTCGTAGATCAGGCTGCGCAACAAAGAAGAAAGAGGACGCATGTTGATATTAAAAGGATAGTTCACTTTTTTGAGAAGGTTTTCAAAAGCTTGGGGAAATCAGTGGGAAAGGAAATGAAATGCTTGTACTAGGGTCATTCTCACTTGTAGGGCACATCCAGACAGTCCTTCCAGCACTCCACCACAGTGCGAATGATCTCCAGGTTGTGTCTGAAGACTGGTCTCTTGGGGTGGAAGCTGTTCCTCATCAGGAACTCCAGCAGACGATTGGCCAGGACTTCATCTCTAGTGTTGCCCTAGGATACCAAAAAAAAAAAAAAAGAGACTGTACTGCAACATTTCCCCCATGGGGGGGCAAAATCATAGTAGGAGAAACAATGCTGTATTGGAAGTACACTACATGACCAAAAGTATGTGGACTACTGCTCATCGAACATCTCATTCCAATATCATGGTCATTAATATGGAGTTGGTCAATATTTTGCTGCTATAACAGTCTCCACTCTTCTGGGAAGGCTTTCCACTAGATGTTGGAACATTGCTGCAGGGACTTGCTTCCATTCAGCCACAAGAGCATTAGTGAGGTCGGGGCACTGATGTTGGGCGATTAGGCCTGGCTCGCATTCCAATTCATCCCAAAGGTGTTCGATGGCGTTGAGCATTAGCGTGCAGTAGCCCAAGACTGCCGCGCTGGGAACACCGCACAGAGCTCAGAAGAATTATCAGCCCACGTAGAGGAGCACGAGATTGAACTTCTCAACTTTCTAGACTTTTCCCTGTTAGTTAACACTATCAACGTTTCCCTTTACTGTGGCAATTGTGAGCGAATCAATACAATATTAGACACTTTCAATGTAACATACTGAAACAAAACTAACTATGCAAGAGATGTTGTAGGTAGAACGCGTCGAAGTAGGATTCTATTGTGCACGACTCAGCCCGTACTCTACACAGACCGGTGCGGCATAACCAATCAGAGCTGCAGAATGCCTATATGCAAATAGACCATTGCCATATGAATTTATGCCATTTACTTTAAACTGGACTGTGTTTACAGCTGTGGTGATGAGTAGATGTGGTTGTTTGAGATCAAAGCAAAAGCTGCATGTAGCCAGTGAGTTAATAGCCTAGTTATAGATAATGTGTAGTCAGCAATAGGGGAGTGATTGCTTCCTACATGAGCACAAAACGTGTACATTTCTCTTTGAAATGAGTCAGGTAGAGGGTTTTTTTGTCTTAAAGGGGCAGTGTTGTATTTTGAGACAGGCTTGAATAAGTACCAAATAGGCAGAAGGTAGGATAATTTGTCTGATTCTCTGTAATAATGGTATGGGCATAATAATGCATTTTATTTTATAAAGTGGTTTCTAGCATCAAAACAACAACATTTCCAGTCACCTTGTCTGAAGGGCAAGTGGATAAACAGGTTAAGCCCTGTACTGTATGTTTTTTTGTCAAAAGTACATTTACATTACATTTAAGTCATTTAGCAGACGCTCTTATCCAGAGCGACTCATGGAATGTTGGCCTACATTGAACACCACACATTGGCTGCTACTATAGGCTAAATGATAGAACAGCTATTTCTATCTTAAATTGTTATGGGATGCATTTTCTCCATAGTTGTTTTTATTGTAGGCCCCTCTGGTGGGCCTACATTATGATCAAACAGAAAACAAAAGCCTACTTGGCCACTGTTAAAACGGTAACTTAAAGCTGGTACAGCCTCAGTGTTCACAGTAAACGCATGCTGAGATGAGATTGGAGATGTTGGTTAAAGCTGCCTGGCCCTATAAAAGACACTCACAAAATGTGAGTTTGCTATTCACAAGAAGCTTTGCCTGATGTGAACCATTCCTCGAACAACAGAGATCTCAGAAGACCTAATTGTTGACTTGCGTAAAGCTGGAAAGAGTTACAAAAGTATCTCTAAAAGCCTTGATGTTCATCAGTCCACGGTAAGACAAATTGTCGATAAATGGAGAAAGTTCAGCTCTGTTGCTACTCTCCCTAGGAGTGGCCGTCCTGCAAAGATGACTGCAAGAGCACAGCGCAGAATGCTCAATGAGGATGAGAAGAATCAAAGAGTTTCTGTTGACGAGTCTACGATACATAAAACACTAAATAAGAATGGTGTTCATAGGACACCACGGAAGAAGCCACTGCTGTCCAAAAAACATTGCTGCATGTCTGAAGTTTGTAAAAGTACACCTTGATGTTCCACAGCTCTACTGGCAAAATATTATGTGGACAGATGAAACTACAGTTGAGTTGTTTGGAAGGAACACACAACACTCACTATGTGTGGAGAAAAAAAGGCACAGCACACCAACATCAAAACCTCATCCCAACTGTAAAGTATGGTGGAGGGAGCATCATGGTTTGGGGCTGCTTTGCTGCCTCAGGGCCTGGACAGCTGGCTATCATCGACAGAGAAATGAATTCCCAAGTTTGTCGACATTTTGCAGGAGAATGTTACGCTATCTGTACCCCAATTGAAGCTCAACAGAAGTTGGGTGATGCAACAGGACAAGGACCCAAAACACAGAAGTAAATCAACAACAGAATGTCTTCAACAGAAGAAATATTGCTAAACTGAAACAGTTTTATAAAAAGGAATGGTCCAAAATTAAGAAAAGATTTGGTTGAGGTTATTGCTGCCAAAGGAGGGTAAACCAGTTATTAAATCCCATAATTTTCCCACCCTGCACTGTGTTTACACGGTGTGTTCAATAAAGACATGAAAATGTATAATTGTTTGTGTGTTATTAGTTTAAGCAAACTGTGTGTGTCTATTGTTGTGACTTCGATGAAGATCAGATCAAATTTTATGACCAATTTATGCAGAAATCCAGGTAATTCCAAAGGGTTCACATACTTTTTTTTGATACTGTAGCAGAACAATTGGAAGGGGTGTCCACATATGTTTGTATATAGAGTGTAGCTCAATGAGAAAAGGGGTGAAAAGAAGACACGGGAAAGAACCTTGGGGGTGGCCAGGCCAATCCAGGAGAGCACTGTGACCACTATGTCCACCACCATGAAGTGGATCCCTTCACCCCCGTTGTTCCCAGAGACCACCAGCTGTAGGAGCGGCCCCAGCCACAGCCTGGCGTATGGACGGAAAACCTGCAGAACAACAGCGTCAGAACCATCAGAAATATCAGGAACAGTATGTTGGAACCACACCTGCCAATCTTGATTTGAAATACAAATGGGAAAAATGGGAACGATGAAGGGTAAAACTCAGGGAGAAAATATATTGTTAGAGGATGGGTGGCCTCACCTCCTCTGTGTTGATTATCAGCTTTGCGATGAAAAGTCGGATATTTAGCGGTGTGGCTGGATTTGCCAACTTTCCTTGCAGGAACTTCATCCAGGGTGGGAGTTCACTGGGTACACCTCCCTAGACCACACAGAAGACAAGACAACATGTTGGAATGGGTCCCAATCCCCAAAATATACTATCAACCTTTCTCCAACTGCAATAGACAGACTTGTGCAGAATTCCAAATCCACCCCTAGCCCCTACTCCCTAGCCCCTACTCCCTAGCCCCTACTCCCTAGCCCCTACTCCCTAGCCCCTACTCCCTAGCCCCTACTCCCTAGCCCCTACTCCCTAGCCCCTACTCCCTAGCCCCTAATCCCTAGCCCCTAATCCCTAGCCCCTAATCCCTAGCCTCTACCTCCTGTAGATCTGATGAGGGCTGGATATGTGGAATCAATATTGCAAAAAGCCGACCAGAGAGATTAAGCCATAATAATGCTTATATCTATCAAATCCTCTCAGATCTACAAGAGTGCCTGGGGTTTAGGGGCTAAGTGGTCAGTGTGGAATGGAGCAGTGGAATGGAGCAGACCTGTTCAACTCTGGGAGTGATGTTGTTCCTCTGCATGTGGCCCACCAGAGACGTCATGGCCGCCATGCACTCGTGTTGGTTCAGTTCATCCATCTCCAGGTCCACAGTCTCCTCCTGAGCCGAAATGGTCTCGGCTCTCTGAGGTAACAGTCAAACATTTACCAATAAAAAGATACAACAGTGCAAATGAGTTTGTAGGCTCTTTGTGTATATTTATATCCAAAGAGACACACAGCTGTTCCTTCTGCTGAAGGTGCTTCCACTAAGTATTGACTCAGTATATCTTTAGGATATCTTAAATATTGTATATGTACTTATGCAATGTGTATAATAAAGGTAAGGGGCCTGTTAAGGGACGGGACAAGAGACTCTCCCATGGATACACTCTAACCCATGTAAAAGCAACCCTGGAGCATGGAGAGAGACAGCAGTCGGACTGACCCGCTTCCTGACTGTGCGACTTTGCCCCGCAGGATTCTGAGAATTGTAGGAGAAGCTCTGGACTCCGGTTGAGAAGTCAAACTGACTCATCTCCTCACTCAGACTGCTGTCAGCCATGTAGGACTGAGAGGAGAGGTATACTGGCTCCTCTGATGGGCAGAGACAGACAACACGGATAGAAAGGTTAAATATAGAGACAACTGTTACTTCCAACAATGTAACGTGAAGTACACTAAGGAACCTCAACTGAATGTCAGGTGGAGCTGCAGATTCATCCTACCTCCGTTCTCCTCGCTCACTTCTTTCCGAATCATGACGTATTTCTTCTTCCTCTCCATAGGAACCTATAGGGAGAATGAGAAGGCTATGCTCAGATTACTGACATCACTCTGATTACTCACCGACGTCGTCTCATCAGTGGGAGAAAAAAAAACAATATACCTCAATTTCAATAGGGAATCTGTACGTCCTTTGGGTATCAATGAGATTCTCGAATATGAATTGATTCTGGGGGAAAGAACAGATGAACATACATTATTGATTTGTATTGTAGAATTGATCATGTGAGATGAGCCTGGTACTTCTATACCCATACCATTTAGCAATTGTATTTCACCACAGGAAAAAAGTACATAGTTTATATGTTTTTATAAACTGAGTGTATATATTATAATGCACACTCTAGAATGCCCTTCATGCCAATCAGAAACAAGTATTCAACAATGCCATGGTATAACTTGTATTATAAACTGGGTGGTTCGAGCCCTGAATGCTGATTATATCTGTGGTATATCCGACCGTATACCACGGGTATGACAAAACACTTATTTTTACTGCTCTAATTACATTGGTAACCAGTTTATAACAGCAATAAGGTACCTCGTGGGTTTATGATATATGGCCAATATACCACGGCTAAGGGCTGTGTACAGGCACTCCACGTTGTGTCGTGCTGACAAACAGCCCTTAGCTGTGGTTGGCCATAAACCACACACCCTCGGGCCTTACTGCTTAAAATATACAACTTTATAAAATCTGCAATGCAGTTTGGTTGAATAACCCTTTAGTATGGCATGACAATAGGAGTTGGCAATACAGCACAAACAGATCTGGGACCAGGCGACTTTGTATCACCTTCTCAGGTTTCTCTGTGAAGAGGAAGCCTTGGTAGAACTTGGTCTCGTTGAAGCTACAGCTGATGACTGCGATGGCACAGTTATACCCAGCACAATGGTACTGCCTCCTGATCTCCAAGAGCTGAGTTTCTCCTGTCATGTTCTCCGTGAAGGCTTCAAAGCATGACCTAAAGGGAAATTACAACTGGATTTAGCAACACAAACAGATTAAACTAGACGACTGGAGAAATTGATTGAGTAGCATTTTATTTATTTTTTACCCCTTGACAAGGTTAGGGGTGAATATATATTTAATGGATGGCTATATTGGAACATTTTATGGATGGCACCTTTAAAAAGATACAACTTATCGGTGGACTTACTTGATGAGAGTCTTTGACAGTTCGTTGCCCTCTGTTTTGACTGTGGTTCCACAGTAGGCCTGGTTGATCTGGGAGTCTTTGGAGTAAACCTCCTCTTTAGGCAGGCGAGAGTAGAGCAACTCCATCAGTTTGTAGCAGCCATTCTTCTTAATCAACTGGGCCTCATAAGCCGCTTCGTTGGACTGAAAAAAGTCAGAAATATTATTTTCAACTGGTTTAAATGTTTTTCAACTCTATGAGAACATTAGAAAAAGCTCAGTTAGGATTAAGTTTATCTGCAAAAACAAAATACATTTTCTAATTAGGCTAAGTCAAATAACATTTCAAGCCTTACACGTGACAGCAGATCTACACCAAAACACTAAGTTCTCTATGTTATTTTAAAATGTTTTCAGACCTTTTCAGTAAAGCACACGTCCCGTCATATAACAGATTAAAGCAATGAACCTTGTAGATTCCACAAAAGCCAAAGCTCTTTACACTTGTCATTAATGTTCCAACACTGTAAAAGACTGCAGAATATTAAATACAGATAACAAGAAAGCAACCAACAGACCTTGGTAAAGCGAGCGAGCAGTGCCGCCATGATGTCACCGACGTTAGCGCTGAAGAATTCAGCCAGGGCTTTTGGGCTGCAGTAAGAGGCTAATGGTAGCAGCACTCTCTCCAGCATGGCTTGGAGCATGGAGGGGACAGGCACGTCACCCTGCTGGATGGTCTTGTACACGGCACATAACAGCTGCACCATTCGCTCACCACTGGACCTGCTCACACACAAAACAGTTTTCAATCCACCTTACACTTGGAGAAACCAACACTGATCTAAACACGGTGGGGGAAATAAGTGCCTCACTCACCGTCTAGCAATTCTCTGGAAACACGTTTGGAACAAGTCCTCCATAATGTGCTTTGTATCGCGGCACAGAACTCCGGCCATTAATTTCAGCAGAAGAGGACTTTGAGAGAGTTCTAGGGCATCCAAAAACTGAAAAGGAGTGACATTCATGATAATGTACAAGAACAATTCAAGATATCATTAAATATATGTGGCGGGAATCAAACCCAGAACCCGGATGTTGCAAGAACTATGCGCCCACCACCTGAGCCATTAGAACACTACTGGTCTACCGAAGTGTCCACTTCTCCACCCCCTTATGGATTTAAAGTGGACTGGTGTAAGAACAATGTTGGAGGGACTTAGGTCTTAACTATTAAAGTTGATGGCAGACCAGAGCTCAAATACAGGTGTATTTGAGTATTTCTTTTTTAAATTATTATTTTTCTGTGTAGTGAGTATGTTCAAATAATGTGTCCCGAATCAACTACTTCTATTGGAAGTATTTTAAAGTATTTTTAATACTTATGTTAAATACTATTTTTTACATACCTAGGTTAAATGCATGAGAGTGTATTTGAGTATTTTCAAATAATTTCCAAGTGTATTTACAAATACATTCCAATATTCAACTACTTTTCAAATAAATAATATTGAAATACTTACTTCCAAATGTCTTTGAAAGTATTTGAAATACCCTAAATACCATTTTTGAACCCAGGTCTGGTTGACCTTACCTTTCGAAGACAGTCCATGTAGTTGTTGCGGTGCAGGGAGCCACGGGGGAACTCGTCTGACTGCATCGGGAAGTGGGATGCCACCAGTGCCTCCAGGGACGTCTGCAGCTGGGCCAGGGGCTCCTCCGGCAGGGTGGTGAAGAATGGCAGCATGATCAGTGCCTGGCTCTGAAGAGTGGTGGGGTTAAGTTCCCTCAAAACAGTGATTAACATTTTTCCTCTTCCATTGACTAAAGGAAAGACAGTTTTCCATGACTATGAGTCAATCCCATAGCACTTGTTAACAAGATTAAGGACTTAGTATTGTAGTGTGGCTTATGTTCCCAACCTAGCCATCCATGCTACCACAGCCAGTTAATTATCCACAGCTACCAAATGACCCTTCTCCCATCCCCAGCAACTAGGTTTTCAGTGAACATACCTTATAAAATAGGGCTTTAAAAAAAATAAAAAAATAAAAAAACATTTTAGATACCAAGAAAGAAAATCAGGAAGATTAAATGGGTTAAAACGACCTTAATGTTTTACCTTGAGATTCAACGGCAGGGCCATGTCAACGATGAGAGTAGTGAACGTGGAGAACACCAGTTGGAATGCTTGGTGGCCGGCATTGGAGCACACAGATGAATCAATCTGCACAGAATTGGATATACATATAGTTAGAATGAACAGTTAGATAAACTCATATAGGTTAAACACAAGCTAAAAACCTGGGTACTAAAATACAATGAAAACATGTTTAAAAAGATGAAAAGAAGCATATATATATATATATATATCTGGCTATGCTGCACCTGTAGAACCTTGGAGAGCAATGTGAGGGTGGCGGTTTTACTTTCTGACGTGGAGGCATTGTTGCCCCACCACGGCCTCAGCAGCTCCCACCTCTGCAGTATCCACTCCACCAGCCGACTGCCCTGGCTCTTCCTCATCGAGCGCTCCCGGAAACTGTGGTCCAGCATGCCGTTCAGCAGCACGCTAACCTGTTGCAAGGACACCAAAGAAATGTACAAATGTATTCTACAACACTTTTTGGTCATCTTGCTTAGAGAGAGATATACCTTGTCCATTTTCTTGGTAGGTCATGGAAATGTGTATTTTGCTTTCAACCCAATCCTTGACATTTGAACGAAGGTTTGATTCTAAATAATTTATGAGATGAGACCACTATTACTCACCATGCTAGGGTTTTGGGTGGCGGCTTTCATGAGCAGCGTTACGGTGGTATCCAGGTTGCTGAGCAGCTCTGCATTGAGGGTCATCTGGAAGAGGCTGTAGAAGTACTCTCCATGAGAGAAGCTGAGGAAGTTCTGCTTGCGGCTGCCCGCCAGAGGCACAGACAGCATGATGGTGTTCAAAAGCAGCTCTACCAGCTGCTCACTCTGCCAGAATGACGACAGAAGACAAACAGGTAAGCGTAGCAGAGACAGAGTTTGATGAAGTACTTGAGTCAAGCCGCAATCTGTGACCACTCTCAAATTCATAGCTGGAGCTATGAATACAATCACTGACTATCTACGAGATTAAAGTTTTTAAAATATTTGGAAGCTATACATTGTTTACAAAAAGATTAAAAATAAACAGAAGTCTGCCATGTAAGCAGCAAACTGCCAGAGGGCATGGATGTTGCTCTGTTGGCCTTAGCACCCCGCCTGCAAAACAATCTAGGGGAAAGACTGTATTAGGCTAGGTGTTTCCAACCTGTCCACCCAGGGAGAAGGCCAGCTGCACCAGTCCGTCGGCTAGCCTCCTGCTGCTCACGTCCATGGAAGGGAGGGCCTTCCTCTCCTCTCCGGGGGCGATGCCTTTGTATACCGCCAGGAGGAGTTTGGATCCCAGGGACTGTGAGTAACTGAGATCCTTTAACACACAGCAGAGAGAACAGTCACATAGTGAAGAGATTTCAGCAAGAGGGAAGGTGTGTAACGTTTACTATTTGTGCACTACAAGACAACAATTGAACTCTGGCCTAAGTAAAGCTGGGCCTAAATGTTTCAGCAGCATCAGGTAGATCAGTAAGACAGGGGTAAAGGAGAGAAAGAAAGAAAGAAAGAGTACCTGGCTGTGCAGAAGGGAGCTGAGGAAGCCTGCTTTGTGAATCTGTTTGCAGGCGGAGAGAAGCATCTCCATATTGGCATGGCTGGTACAAGTGTCTGGATGGTAAAGGTCCACGCTACACAAGTCCCCCACACTGAAGACAACACAAACCCATTATTAATCATCATTCCTACACTATGATTTACTCTGTGCTCTGATGATTTCCTGAAGAAAATTCATGATAGAACTCTTATAAAGCCCATTGTTCTCTACCTAACATGTTTAAAGGGCTACTTAAAAACGACAATGGTCTAGGGGTTGGTTTGGGACTGAACTGATCTTAACCTAAACAGAGGACTAATCAACACCATACAGACCTTTGCTGGGATATCCTCTTCCTGAGGCTGTCCTCCAGATCCTCTCTGTAGGGTGAGACCAGCAGGGCCTTCAGCAGGGGAACACACACCTCTGGCAGGTGCTTCATCACTTCCAGGTCAGCCATGTTGAAGCCAATAAACGAGGGTTCACAGACAGTCAGAGCCACCAGCTCCAAAAAGGCAGAGTCAAACAGATCCTTCTCCAGTAGCTAGGGACAGGGTTAAAACAGGTATTTAACAGTTTATTTCTACAAGTAAACAATCTTGCAAGTTTCCAGAAGGAAGCAAAGGAAGACCCGTGATATCATACCTAATTAACAATACAGCGAGACAGTGGGCATTAAATTGATAAAGGGATACATTTTACACTTTTCTGACACTTTATCCTCCCCCAAAAATACATGCAGCTTGTGATTGCATGGGGGAATTGTCAGCGATTTAGAGGTTATGTTCATACATTTTCCAGGAAGTACCGAAAGTTTTGTCTTGTTGGACACTAGCACAGAAACGAGGTGCCCATAAATGTCTACAAAGCCAAAAATATACATAAAGTAATCATTCACCTTCCAAAAGTCCTGTTGGCATTTGACCAGTACCACCGTGGCAAACTCCATGAGTCGTACGATGATGGTGCACTTGCTGTAGTTGTACTGGTCTCTCTCTCTGGGACTGAAAAGGGAGATTCTCTGGCCTGCTCTGAAACAGCCCTCTGCTGCCTCCAGCTCCTTGGTGGCCAGTTCAGCAAGGAAGAAGCCCAAGGCATTCAAAAAGCTGGATTTCTCATCAGAGCCTTCCAATAAAGAAAAAAAACTTGTGACTGAAATGCAAGTGTGACCATATTGGATTCAAACCCTGGTCTCCTGTGCGTCACGCTACTTTGTTAGCCCTCTGAGCTAAAAGCGAGTCCTCATGTCTCAGGCAACGTCCCTCATCATACGAGTGTGGCTCACCAGTGAGTTTACTCACCTAGTATCTGCTGGGGCTTGATGATGTGTAGGCCGATGAATGTGTTGTAGCAGTCGAGGGCAGCCAGCAACAGGTCCATCCACTGCAGCGCGGCCCTGACGGTGAAGGGGCCGGCCAGGTGCCTGAGGGTGGGCTGGGAGAGCAGCCCTCCACCCTCCAGCCTGGAGATGAGGAAGCCCACACCACGCTGCTGCAACAGCTCCTGCAGCCATTGGGACGGAGACCTCTCTCCTAAAGACAAGAAAAGTCCCATTATGATCTTTGTGAGCTATACTAAGCCTTGTCTCAGGGTAGTAAGTTGGTGGTCTGTTGATAGCCCTCTAGCAGTGTGGGGGCTGTGCTTTGGCAAGGTGGGTCTAGTTATATCCTGCAAACCAAACAGCAACATTTTCTTGTTTTTATTTTATTTACGGATAGCCAGGGGCACGGTTCAACACTCATATACAAACAAAGCATTCGTGTTTAGTGAGTCCGCCAGATCAGAGGCAGTAGGGATGACCAGGGATGTTCTCTGTTTAGTGAGTCCGCCAGATCAGAGGCAGTAGGGATGACCAGGGATGTTCTCTGTTTAGTGAGTCCGCCAGATCAGAGGCAGTAGGGATGACCCGGGATGTTCTCTGTTTAGTGAGTCCGCCAGATCAGAGGCAGTAGGGATGACCAGGTATGTTCTCTGTTTAGTGAGTCCACCAGATCAGAGGCAGTAGGGATGACCAGGTATGTTCTCTGTTTAGTGAGTCCGCCAGATCAGAGGCAGTAGGGATGACCAGGTATGTTCTCTGTTTAGTGAGTCCACCAGATCAGAAGCAGTAGGGATGACCTCTTAAGTGTGTGAATTGAACCATTTTCCTGTTAAAATGTAATGAGTACTTTTGGGTGTCAGAGAAAATGTATGGAGTAGAAAGTACACTAGATTCCTAAAGAAAATAATGAAGTAAAAGTAGCCAAAACTATAAATAGTAAAGTAAAGCACAGATACCGCCAAAAACTACGTAAGTAGTACTTTAAAGTGTTTTCACTTAAGTACTTTACACCACTGGTCAGTGTTATGTGCAATGTGGTGTGGTGCCAGGGCTTTATAATTTGATTGATTGACTGATTGAATAATATTGCAGTAAATAAACAACTTTTTCAGGTCAATTGTGTTTGACCTTTGTCTCAGAGCCATAGAATTGCACATTTAAATATTTTACCTTTTTTATTTAAATGTGTCTTAATAAATAGAAGTTTAAAATAAAATGTTTAAACATACTATAGTTAGAATGTGTTATTGTCACATTTGTCTTTTTGTTTTTTACAGAGGAACAGATACAAAGTAGAGTTCACCTGGTAGCAGGGGCACAAGCTCGTAGAAAAGCTCCATGCACTTGTGCCGGCACTCTGTTTGAGGTCGCCCACACTGCTCCAGAAGCCACATAACAACATCGGACAAACACACATTTTCATCAGGGGGAAAGCCCCTGGTGGAAAAGAGAGAAGATTTAGTAAATGATACAAGTCAAAAATGCTTTAAAACGGAGTTGCGTGTACTTGAAGTCGAAATTGCAACCATCCCAAAAGAGCGCCAGCCTAGTACATTGCTAACCTTGGAATCCGCCTCTTGGTGTTCTGCTGATTGAGGTTGGAAGCCTTGTACTTGATGATCCTCTTAAGGTGGTCGATAGCACTTCCACACTGTTGCAAGGTTCCTAAGAAAGTAGAAGGATTTTATTCATCTTTATGGCGATATATGGATTTGCGTGATGATGCATATTGTTGGATTTCAGCACCTCGAGATCTTAACTGTATATTATGACCTCTCTGGACACACGTAAAACCTAATTATTTTGTGGACTTTTGTTCATATTGAACATCATGATTAACAGAGCACCAACAGGAATTTAGTGACAATCCTTACCCAAGGATCTCTCGTCTGAATGGGCCAGTCCCAGGCTTTCAACGAATACCACCAGTGCTTCAAAGACAAACTGCTCCACCAGGGAATTCTCTTCTCTGCACAGACAAAGCAAACAAAAACAAATTGCAGTCTGTAGTGTAGGCAATCTAGCCACATTTCCTTTATTTCCTAGTATGAGTGTCCCGTTTACTGCACTAACACGCTTCACAAAGTCAAATAAGACCTTACCTGAATAGTCGGTAGATACTGTTGAAAGCCAGAGCAGCACCCAGCCTCTTAAAACCATTAGGATGCAGGGCCAGGCTGTAGATGCGCTTGAACAGAGACTTGATGTTGGCTGGGCTCTTCTCTTGTTGCTTGGGGGTGGTCTGTTTAATGGACCACTTGATGAACTCGTGAATGCAGCAGCCACAGAAGTCTCGAAGTGTGCTATCCACAGGGTCTATCACGCCATCCTGAAGAAAAAAAGATATAGTCAGCAACCTTTCATAACAACTGCTGTAGAATTAGTACATTTCAGTTTTACACATTCACTCCTGGTTGAAATACATTTGTGATAAATTCTGGCAACATGGGACCAAAAGCATGGAAGAACATTGCAGTTGCAACTACTTTTGCTATCAGTTTCATTCTATTAAAAATAAATAGTATTTGAAATTCAGTAGGGGAGAATTACCATAATAGCCTCCAAAACAGCAACTGTGTCCTGACTTTCAAATTTCTTGTTGTTGGTGAACCAGTGGATGAGCTGCATCACCAGTGGTTCGAAGAGCTGCCTTGTTACCTGAAAACAAAAAGTTGAGGTTCAAATACATGATTTCTGTAGCATCTACAGTGTATTCGGAAACTCTTCAGACTCTTGACTTTTTCCACTTTGTTACATTATAGCCTTATTCTAAAATAGATAAAGAAAAAATCTGCAATCTAACCACAATACCCCATGACAAAGCAAAAACTGTTAATTTATTGAGCAAATAAAAAAATACTGAAATACCACATTTATATAAGTATTCAGACCCTTTACTCAGAACTATGTTAAAGCACCTTTGGTAGCGATTACAGCCTTGAGTCTTTTTGGGTATGACACTACAAGCATGGCACACCTGTATTTGGGGAGTTCTTCTCTGCAGATCCTCTCAAGCTCTGTTAGGTTGGATGGGGAGCATCGCTGCATAGCTATTTTGAGGTCTCTCCAGAGATGTTTGATTGGGTTCAAGTCTGGGCTCTGGCTGATCCACTCAAGGACATTCAGAGACTTGTCCCGAAGCCACTCCTGCTTTGTCTTGGATGTGTGCTTAGGGTCGTTGTCCTGTTGGAAGGTGAACCTTGGCCCCAGTCTGAGGTCTTGAGGGCTTTGGAGCAGGTTTTCATCAAGGATCCCTCGGTACTTTGCTCCGTTCATCTTTCCCTCGATCCTGACTAGTCTCCCAGTCCCTGCCGCTGAAAAACATCCCCAAAGCACGATGCTGCCACCAACATGATTCACCGTAGGGATGGTGCCAGGTTTCCTCCAGACGTGACGCTTGGCATTCTTGGTTTCATTAGACAAGAGAATCTTGTTTCTCATGGTCAGAGTCCTTTATGTGCCTTTTGGCTAACTCCAAGTGGGCTGTCATGTGCCTTTTACTGAGGCGTGGCTTCCGTCTGGCCAATCTACCATAAAGGAGTGGTGAAGAGATGGTTGTCCATCGGGTTCTTGGTCACCTCCCTGACCAAGGCCCTTCTCCCCCGATTGCTTAGTTTGGCCAGGCAGGTCAGCCCTAGGAAGAGTCTTGGTGGTTACAAACATCTTACATTTAAGAATGATGGAGGCCACGGTGTTCTTGGGGACCTTGAATGCTGCAGAAATGTTTTGGTACCCTTCCCCAGGTCTGTGCCTTGACACAATTCTGTCTCGGAGCTCTACGAACAATTCCTTCATTCTCATGGCTTGGTTTTTGCTCTGACATGCACCGTCAACTGTGGACTCTTATATAGACAGGTGTGTGCCTTTCCAAATTATGTCCAATCAATTGAATTTAGCACAGGTAGACTCCAATCAAGTTGTAGAAACATCTCAAGGATGATCAATGGAAACAGGATGCACCTGAGCTCAATTTCGAGTCTCATCGCAAAGAGTCTGAATACTTATGTAAATAAAGTATCTTTAAAAAATAAAATAAAAGATGTATACATTTGCAATCATTTCAAAAAAACATTTTTTGCTTTATCATTATGGGGTATTGTGTGTAGATTGCTGAGGATTTGTTTTTATTTAATCCATTTTAGAATAAGGCTGAAACGTAACAAAATGTGGAAAAAGAGAAGGGGTCTGAATACCTTACAAATGCGCTGTATATATAGGCCTTACAAAGTGGTCATGAAGGCTACATCAAGCCTAGCGGTTAAGAGCATTAGGCCAGTAACCAAAAGGTTGCTGGTTCGAATCCCTGAGCTGATAGGTGAAAAATCTGCCGATGTGTCCTTGAGCAAGATACTTCACTCAGATTGCTCCTGTAAGTTGCTCTGGATAAGAGCGTCTGCTAAATGACTGAAATATACAAATATATCAAGGCTACATTAAGCCTTAAGCTGATGTTTTGTCTGAAGTCCATCAGGCACAGCTAGAGCCTAGGTCCTCTCTAGAATTATTCCTAGGTTCCTGCCTTTCTAGGGAGTTTTTCCTAGCCACTTTTTGGGGGCTTAGGCTGGGTATCTGTATAGCCCTTTGTGACAACTGCTAATGTAACAAGGGCTTTATTAAAATACATTTAATGAATTGAGTTGGACTAACCTGGTCCACGTCGCAGGCGAGCCGGAGCAGCACAGGAAACAGGCGTTTGTGCAGGTTGTACATAGGAAGGCTGCCCTTCTTCCCTTCCACCATCTGAGAACCCTTGCCCACCATGTATACCACCAAGCTATGGAGCAACTCACAGGCTGCCACCTGAACACAGCACATACACACAGCAACAACTTTAAATACAACTCTTGAGAAGTGCACATTGGATAAGTGCTGGCTCTATTCAACTCAATGCCGTGTATAGAGCTATATTCTCTTTCCTTATTTCAGGGATCTGCACACATTCACAACAGTCCCAAACTATTAGGTCTATTAGATATATACTTAAATCAGATTTTTTGGGCCGTCTAGCTTCCTTGTAAAATATATATGTTTGTTTTGAGGGGCCATACTTTGGTTTGCCTGTCACTTGTTGACAGCGCCAGCTCTGTGATGCGAGGTAGAAAGGGGTCGAGGTAGATGACGGGCTTCATGTCAGTGAAAGGCACAGCGAAGCTCAGTCTTTTCTCAGAGTCCCAGGCCACAAACTTCTTCATCATCTCCTCGGCTGAGGTCGCTGGTGAGAGAATAAGATCCTATATAAAGATCCTATATAAACTATAGAAACATACCAAAGGTGATATATAAAGATATGAGGGTATGGTCGACATACAATTAGCTGATATGCAGACGTTCAAACACATCACAGGAGGTTGGTGACACCTTAATTGGGGAGGGTGGGCTCGTGGTAATGGCTGGAGCGGAATCAGTGGAATGGTATCAAATGCATCAAACACATGTGGTTGATACCATTCCATTCACTCCGTTCTAGCCATTATTATGAGTCATTCTCCCCTCAGCAGCCTCCTGTGATGCACATATTAGGTATACATACAGTACACACACACACACGTTTGTTTATCGTGTTTAATCAAAGTGGTAGTTGTAAAATACATCTAGATCCTCACCGGTCACCAGATTCCTGTTCAGCTGCCCTCCCAGGTGTCCCAGCAACCGCACCACCCTCTTCCTCACCATGGCAATGGGAGAAGCTTCCTCCTGACAAACAAAACATCATGTAATTAATATTTGAGAAACGTATGCTTCGGTTACTTATAGCCAGGAAAATGACTCCTACTACTTATTACCATGGCAACCTTCTTGGATCTCTTCAGGAGCTTAGCCATCACTTTGCTGTATCCTTTTTCTTTTCCCGTGGATAGAGACGTCACCTCCCAGGGGCTCTCATCCTTGTCTGCAATCAAGACAAAAAGGGGAACAGAATTATAGCATACCGAACAAACAAGTAGGTCAGATTCCCTGAGGGAAGTACAGCCAAATAGAACAAAGATATTCTTTGTAATTTCCTTTCCAGACTGAGATTAAGCAAGAATGGATGGATGGACAGCGAGGTCAAATCACCGTCAGCAGCGGCTGTTTTCAGGTATCCGTCGAGGTGGGGCAGGATCTCCCTGTAGTATGGCTGCATGGTGTCCCGGGGAATACGTGACGACCACGACTCCAGAGCGTCCAGCGCTGCATTGGCCAGTGGGGCATGGCTCAGGCCCAGCTTCAGAGCCACCTGGGGTACACCAATCCCAGAGAGCGGTTACGTCATCAATTGGGATGAATGGAAAACAGCACCTATACATGTACATGACTTCGTACCAGGTAGGTAGTTATATGTTGAGTTGAAATGTTTTAGGTAAACCAGTAATAAACCCTCATGAGAGGGAGCTCCCAACCTGAAGTGGGGAGATGTATGCCTTGATGTCCAGAGCAACTATGTCATGATGAAGGGAGAGAACGAAGGTCAAGCAGGAGGCCAGGAGCTCATCTTTATACTGCTTCATTCTCACAGCCACCTAAGGAGACAGTGACATTCCAGTACATCACTCTGACCAAACAATCTGGCCTTTAACACCGCTCTTCTCGTTCTAGAGTCGATTCAAAAAGTAGTCGTGCTGTACCTCTTTTCCAAACTTTGAGAAGAGTGCAAAGCAGGCGCTGCTTTGAGCGCTTTTGGGTCCGACGCCCTGTTAAAGAAAGTATAGTGTACATCAGCCATCAAGTACATCACATCACATCTACATCAGCCATCATGTACATCACATCACATCTACATCAGCCATCATGTACATCACATGTACATCAGCCATCATGTACATCACATGTACATCAGCCATCATGTACATCACATGTACATCACATGTACATCACATCCCATGTACATCAGCCATCATGTACATCACATGTACATCAGCCATCATGTACATCACATGTACATCAGCCATCATGTACATCACATGTACATCAGCCATCATGTACATCACATGTACATCAGCCATCATGTACATCACATCCCATGTACATCAGCCATCATGTACATCACATCCCATGTACATCAGCCATCATGTACATCACATCCCATGTACATCACATCCCATGTACATCACATCCCATGTACATCCCATCCCATCCCATGTACATCACATCCCATGTACATCACATGTACATCACATCACATGTACATCACATCCCATGTACATCAGCCATCAAGTTGCAGAACATACAGCTGTGTAAACGTGGCATATATAACCTTTAGTTCTAAACTTTTATCCAGTGCAGTGACTGAATAGATAGTGCATACGACCCAAGAGGGAATCAAACCCACGACGCTGGAGTTGCTAGTGCATACAGCGCAAATTATATCAAACATCTTTTCAAAAAATAGTAATGGGATGGAATTGATTAACACGGTTTACCTGGAAGTACTTGATTCTCTTGGCTACTTCCATGGAGACAGAGAGTAGCTTGTAGAAGCCACTGACAAGCGGGGCTCTTATGGACTGAAGGATCAGCTCGTGGCTCAAAGGGTACACCCACTGCCCAAAATAGTCCAGACGCTTCTTCAGGAGCAACTCACTACAAGGACAAACAGATAGAGGCCTCATAATGTAACTAGAGGTACGGACTCAGGTGCCAAATTGGCATACAAATACTCGGCTTGAAAGCACTGGATGATTTAGGCTGCATTGAGGATTCCTCAGCACAGATTTGTGCTGTATAGCCGCTTTCTATAGTTGTTGTTATGCCAGACAGCACACAGAGATCTGGGACCAGGCTAGTGGATGGGGACTGGTACTGGTACCTGCAGAAATCAACCAGGTTGATGAAGGCAGTGAAGTCCTTGGGTTTGTTGGGAAGGAGGTGGGCTGTTGGATCAGAGGACGGCAGAACCATACTGCTGCTGACCTGGTCATCCTGATCCTATGACAACACAAACCACATATTGATCAATGAGAGATTCTCATTTGTTTACAATATCAAGTATTTTCACGCGTGGCACATCTTTATTCATCGGCTAAAGCCGGGACACATCAGTGGTGACCGTTTTTAAAAATGATTCACCACAAATCAAAAGTTATTATCAGAAGAGGTCTCACCTCCTTCTCGGTGTGGACATTCTGAACTGAGAGGTCCAGCTTCTCCACAATCCTCAGGATGGATTTCACCAGTTCATCATAAAGCAGGCGGCTCAAAGACCTCAGGGTAGCGTTCTGGGTTTCAAACCCCTTGTCGAGAAACCCAGTGTCCTACAGCAGAGGACATTTTGAGTCATTGATAGCAAGGAACACTTCATCAACCAACACTGTATGTGGAGGACTAACCTCTCATGGACAGACTACGTAAGCATAAATGGTAGCGTCTAACCAAATTATGCACAATTTAAGTTCTGGGTTAACCGAGATGAGTTGAGGACTAACTAGGCTAAGAGAATCAAACTGAGCAAGGAAGATTAAAAACATATTTCCCCTTAGAACCAGACCTGGGTTCAAATAGTATTTGTTATCTTTGATAGAGCCTGCCTGCAGAACTAAATGGGTGACGTTTACACTTTTAGGACTATTCTACTGGGCCAGGCCAAGCTTAATCAAGTGCAGTTAAAGTATCTGAAAGAGAAAAATCCTATTCTAACCAGGATCTGCTTAGAACAGCACCCTAACTGGTCACACACACACACACACACACCTTTAGATGATCACAGTCCAAGAGACCCCTGAATAGATCCAGGTAGTCGCGACAAGAGGGAACCCTCCATTTCCCAGTCTGCATTTGAGAAGCCTCTGCAGACTCCCCACCAGTCCCGGTGACACTCTGAGCGTTCTCCCCCTCCTAATAGAACAGTTACCACCATTAACAAATTCCCAATGACAACAACTGATCCCGCCAACTGACAATATCCCATCCTCCCAACTGACTGACAATACACTATCCTGCCAACTTTCAATCATGGTTAGAGAAAATATACCTTTAAAGTATACATTTAAATAACAAAACTATGCAACTAAGTAGAGTTGATGAAAACAAGGTCAACAATGCATAGAGCACAGTCCATGTAAGGAATGTATGATATTCTCATATTAGAGCATTAAAACAGTGGCATAATGTAGGGCCAAAATGACCTTACCTCAGGAAGGACAACTGGCTTCGAACAAACACGAATCAAGCCCTGGTGCACTGAAAGGAGAAAAATAAAACTATTCTGGCATAGTGATGCATCAGAAGTTACGGTAACAACAACTTTGACGACTTAATGAGGCCTTCATAAACCCTTTATAAGGTCGATATAGATTTTATTAATACTATACACGTACAACAAAGGCTTTAGAAAAATGTCCTTACATCTGGCACTTTGGCGATTGTGTCAAAACCCTTTGCAGCCTCTACCTAGCATGGCATTTGTTTACAGCCTAAATGATTGTAGCTTAAATGGTTTGTGAAGCAACTATGATGGCTTTATAAATGGTTTTTGAAGGCTTCCATAAATGGCATATATTATAGGCTAGAGTCTGACTCAGTTTCTTCAACTCACCCACAGAACTGATGAAGCTCCAGAATACTGGACCCTTGGATGCCATGGCGACAAGCACCTTGACGATGGCACGAGTGCAGGTGGGCTGCATTCTCACGCTGTACTGAGGGAAGCTGTCGATCTGTACCACCAGGAGGCGCTCTAGCACAGGTGTGTAGACCTCAGGGATCTGTGGGTGCACAATAAACAGTGATATGGTAATGCTAGTCTCTCCACCATCTGTAACTAAAGTTACATCGGTTGGAACATAGGAACAATTATTGCGGTGCGCTAGATTTAGCATCACTGATTATTTGGACAAATCACGATTTCGCGGGGGTAAGCATTTTTCAGATTTCAGAAGGGGAGGGGTTCATTTGGACTGGGTTCTGGTGTTACCTTGTCTAGGTGGATGATGACACTGGCAATGGAGTCCAAGAAGCTGGGGAGCTGGTAAACTTTGTCCTCCTCTCCGTCGGACTCAGTGAGGTACATCTGTTTGCAGCGTTGAATCAGCTCTGTGTACATCAGGTCCACGTCTTGAGGGCAAACCACTTTACATGGCTGCAACAGCAACAATTATACAACAAATGGTTCAGTAATGCAAAATAAACAGTGCACTGGATAAATTAAATAGATCACAACTTCAAAAGTATGTACATATCAGTGACTAACTGTAACATACTACAACATAACAACAAACCAGTCAGTGGCTTTTCCAGCAGGACAAGCCCAAAGGGATGAGGGGAGAAAGTAGAAACGTACCGCTGCAAAGAACCCATAGCCACGGATAGCAATGGAGAGCTCCTTGTGAGTAGAGTCCATGGTCTTGATTATGGCACAGAACTTCTGCATGAAGAACTTGAGCTTGCCTTTGTGCTCCTCAACATTCTCTGCCACCTGGAGAGCAACCTAAAGCGATAATCCATCAAACAGTTATATTTCTCAGGGCAAAAAGGAAACGCACTACTGCTTGCAAAACAAAGGAATAGAAATACGGTTATTCATAAAAATCCTCTCAAGTGAAACATGACCTATATCTTATGAAACAATAAGTATAGGGGACAAATGAACTGACGCCCTTCTGTGCAGCAACTGCAAAAAAAATGTCAACAAATAAAACGCCACCATTAATTTGTCTGCCGGCAGTTCCACGGTAACAGAATGACTCAGAGACTCCGATTTTTCAATTTCAAAATGTAGGTCAAACAAAAACCGATGATTTCAAAGTTAAACCAACCATACAACTCGATGCACAAGGAATGCTTTTAACAATTTCCATGGAAAACTATACAAAAAACACATTTACTTGAAGAACCGTGCAGATTGAGAATTTTTAGGGCTCATAGACTCTAGCCACCCTCGTCATAGACTGTGCTCTCTGCTTCCTAATGGCAAGCGATACCGGAGCGGCAAGTCTAGGACTAAAAAACAATTTATCAAATGGCCACCCGGACTATTTACATTGACCCCCCCCCCACCCCCTTGTTTTTACATTGCTGCTACTTGCCCTTTATTATCTATGCAGAGTCACTTTACCCCGACCTACATGTACAAATCACCTCGACTAACCTGTACCCCTGCACATTGACTAACCGGTACCCCATGTATATAGCCTCATTGTTGTTATTTTATTGTGTTACTTTTTATTACATTTTTTACTTCAGTTTACTTAGTAAATATTTTCTTAATTTTATTTCTTGAACTGCATTACGGTTTGTTCTGTCATTCTGTTACCAAACTTTCCATCTGCACTGTTCTTCAAGTAAATGTGTTTCTGTCAAATGTTCAGTAGACATTGTTTTGTAGACATTGTTTTGTAGACATTGTTTTGTAGACATTGTTTTGTAGACATTGTTTTGTAGACATTGTTTTGTAGACATTGTTTTTCATTGGTTGGCTTTAAATACATTTTAAAGTGAAATATCGGAGTATCAGCATCATTCTGTTACCATGGAATTGCCCCTAACTACATACTGGCTTTCAGGGACATGGTAAGCCCACCTGTTTGAGGAAGGACTCCAAGGCATAGTAACTGGTCTTCTTCATCTCCTGGTTGATGTGTCCACACAGCTTGGACATGACATCAAACAAGGCTCTGTAGTGGTCCATCAGCAAGTGGCTGAATTGAGCTGCATGCTTTGCTAACAATCGCAGTCCAGCTACAAAGCGTAGAAAAATGGCTTATTGTCAAGCTCAAACAATGCTGCATTTGATTGAGATTGTCTGGTGCAATGGAAACAAAGGAGTAGTCATGAAAGTGAAAATTATTTAGCAAATAATTTGGCACTCAATGCAGTAAATCTTACCAAAGGTGACAGCATAACGGCACATCTCCACCTGTTGAAAAGAGAGGACGTGAAATAAACGGAGGGATGAACAGTCCTATTGCTCACATTAGACCACCTGTACGCTACCACGTAGGATATTGAGAGCACTAATTGTATAACATTTTACCAACCTGAGGACTAATTGTCTTCAAGGCATACTCAAATATTTCCTTTGAGGTTCCTGGGTCTAAATAAAAAATAAAAATAAATAAATATGGAAAATACAGGATTACCTGAAGACAAAGTCACTTTATTGGTGCTGAGAAATCAGAAGTTTACGACTGGAAAAAAAGCTTTCCATACAGGAGCAACACATTCAGTTAAGTAAAGGCAATAAACACAAAACACACGCACCGTCTTCCACTGACTTGGTGAAATTAACCATTAGTGCCGTGATCCCTCTCAAACATCCAGCCACAACAGTAAGCTTTGGCTCCTTTGTCGATGAAGTCATCTAAAAATGGTTTCAACATTGCAACCAAAAGAAAATTCAATTCAATACACACAACAAAATCGATTGGAATTTAACTGTAGGCCTAAATATTGCACAATGAACACGGCTCAAATACCACACAGTCTACTGCAGGGATAGGCAACTAGATTCAGCCGGGGGCCGACTTTTGTCGGACCGGATGTTTACGGTACAGAATTATAATACTTTGTACACTGCAAATTGACCAACTTGTTACTTGAAAATAACAATTATTTAATATCTTGATTACAATGAGACACGATCACATAAAGTTGTGGCCAAATAGATAGACACCCTTGCACATTTCTTAAATAATTCTCCAAAACCTGTTATGGATTTTCAAAAATGCAGAACCAATTTTATTTTTGTAAACTTAAGTTTAAAATTGTAATTTAGAAAATAAAGACAAATTTGACATGGACAAAATTAAAAAGTATATATATATTTTTTTACCCAATTTCAATCGTCTTATCGCTGCAACTCCCCAAAGTGCTCGGGACAGGCGATGGTCGAGTCATGCGTCTTCCGAAACATGACCCGCCAAACCGCACTTCTTAACTCCTGCCCGCTTAACCCGGAAGCCAGCTGCAACAATGTGTCAGAGGAAATATCGTTCAACTTATGACCAAAGTCAGCCTGCAGGCACCCAGCCCGCCACCAGGAGTCGCTAGTGCGTGATGAACCAAGTAGTGGCCCCTCCGGCCAGCCTCTCTGGCCAAACCCTCCCCTAACCCGAACGACGCTGGGCCAATTGTGCGCCGCCCTATGGGACTCCCGGTCACGGCCGGTTGTGACACACCCTGGGATCGATCCCGGGTCTGTAGTGACGCCTTTGACCGCTGTGTCTTTATATTTGTCCACAACTATGTCTCTTTTTTTATTCATGGAAATACTTGGGAACAGATTTACTAAATAAAACTCATTTTAGCTGAATTCCTGGTGAATTTACAGTTGTTTTGAGGGGACGGTTTTGGCCTGCGGGCCACCTGTTGCTGACCCCTAGTCTACTTTATATGGGATGTACCTGAAGTTTCAGCTCTCCTAAATAGGCTCTGTAGAGTTTATCTGAGTGGTTGACCATTTCGCTGGGATGGACCTCACCCAAAACTCCTAAGAGCTCATAGATTTTACTGAGAACTTTTGAAAAAATAAGACAAATCAGAAACACAAATCAGTGTCAATAGGACTTGCAGGTAAACTAGTGTTATAGTATACTGCATTATAGAGAGAGCAGACAGAGTGATTCCTATGCCACTGGAAACATTGGAATTACAAGATAGGTCAGTAAACATGGTTGAATATGTGGGGCCCTATTGAAAGCTATTCTGCGACACCTACTTGAAGGTGCCTGCTTTTTCACACTGTCAATATGACCCCCATCAAGAAGGAAATTAACACTCACCTGTATCTGCCATTTTGTTCTTGTAGGAGAGCTCGAAATAGAATTTGTCGAATATTTTACCAACTTTTAAATCCTGAGCAATGCTGGAGTCCTTAGTTAAATAGAGAACCTATAAAAGTTAGGAAATGGAAAACTGACATTTAGTAAAAAGATGGTGTCATTTAACCAGTTTTCAATAAAAACATTATCACATGAATGCATGTTAATCATTAACCTTGATCAGGAGATCTAATGTTGGTGTCTTGCATTTTGCAGCTTTGTCCTTTGTGTACACAACCAAGCATATGTCCTACGAACAGAGGAAGGATGGAGTTAATACTGAGGAGTCCAAGGTGTCAAATAAAAATAACTTCAAAATGTATAAATACACATTTAAAAAATAGACAACATACCTTGATCTCAATGGCATAAGTCTTCTCCCAACCCTTGATGATTGTAGATATCCTCTGCAAGAACTGGTCCAGTAGATTGATGGTCTCAACTCTTGTATCCCGGAGCTGCATTTAAATATGAACCAGTCATCATGGCAACAACAACAAAATAGAACGGGACTGTACTTCTACATTTCAATTGGGGAACAGATTTTCATTGACTTCATTCATTTGCACTAACCTCTTCCCATGCCAGTGATTTTCGAAGAAAGTTGAGCAACCCATCTTCATTTGAGAACAACAGGGATGCATGTAAAGCTTCAAGAGAAAACAATCAATCAATTACTTGATGTCACTCACTCACCACTTCATAAACAAACAGGTAATTCTATATTTTACAAAAACACTATGTTGTATAGTCCCTACAGAATTAGAATAGCATCATAGATCAGCGTGGGCTTGCCCTCTTGACCCCAACGGATTGTTGAAAGCTAGGAAAGATCTCAATTGCTACTCCTCGTGTCCTCTCCTTTCACCCCCTTCTCAAAACCCATTGGAGGAGGAGATCAGAAATGAGAGACTTCTGGCTCTCATCCAATGGGTTTTGAGAAGGAGACTAGGAGAGGACGTGAGAATGCAACTGAGATCTTCCCATAGTGTGGACAAGCATGCAATGCTGCTGACCAGAGCCTCAGGTGTAGCAGGCCTGCTAGTCAAGAGCTACAAAAAAGTAAGGACCTCTTTAGTCCTTAGAATGAAACAACATTGAGAAACACGCTAATTTATGGTCTTACTCGCTAATTTATGGTCTTAAATCACTATTACCTACATAGTTAATCTCAAATGACATATGAATGGGGACGTCTGGAATCATTCAAGATGGATGCAATGCGCATGTGTAACTGATTATTAGCGTCTCAAAAAATGCCTCTGGCCATTGTCTCAAACAGGTGCCCAGTCTGTGACTCTTGATCCGAGCCAGTATTCATTCATTAGGAAGGTATGTAATCATTACGCCAATTATGTAGCAAAACGTTTTGCAACAGAAACCGTTTCCTCCAAACGAAAACGAGAGTTTATATTAGACAAATTCAGATAGGTCCCTTCCCGTTTAAGAAACGTTTTGCAACAGAATAGGCTAAATGAATACCCCCCAGCATTAGCAAGCCAAGGCGCAAATCTATACTTGCTAGCTAAATTGCTATGATATCTACATAGCTAGTTAACGTTATGCTGTTTGGGTCTGACAACAATTGAAGTTAATATATTGCACACTTTATATAGACCAACAGTGAACCTTACCCAGCTCGTTCTCGCTGTTCGTTAGCATGCATTCTTGCCCCAAGTCCCCGATAATGTCATGACATCTTAGCGCTGCATCTCTTGTGTCGCCATCTGAGAGAGCTGCATGAAGTTTCAGAAGATGCCCTTGAATCCCTCCAACAACCTTAACTTTGTCGTCGGAGGACATGTTAAACCAATCTAGCTACTGCTAGGTATCCTTAGAACACATCAACAACATTCATACGCGCGCGACCAGAAATACATCTGGAAGTTTAAACACTCCCATCAAAGGTGTATTCACGACCAAGCATGATGTTCAAAAACGTTACAAACCCGGAAATCAGATGTCAATTGTTTAAAATGTAGCAATCTCAATCAAATTCTATTTTATATTGCAATAATATTTCATTCTAGCATTGATGAGCCTTTCAACAGGCAGCGATTGTGTCACAAGTCTAATAAAGTAACCTTAAATGTATCGTCGTTTTCAAATGCTCAAGCAACGCTGAAAAGATCCTGAATATACCCCTGTAGTCGTCAACGCTAAACGCATGCAACTGTAAACAGCGTAATCTACTGGCATGGAGTGTCGATTCTATTCGTATGGGGAAATATTGTTTTTATTTATTTATTTTGGAAGCCAAAATGACACAGAAAGTTGAGTTAGTGTGCACTCTACAGTCTGTAGAGAGCAATGTGTAGGTTGGCAGTAATCTGAATACTAACAAAAGAACACTGTCCATCTTTTCATAAGGTTTAATAATGGCAGTTCAGCCAGTTACTACATTCATCATCAGACTAAACCCCACTTTGTTTACACACACAAATCACTAGACTTTTAGTACAGTAACGAGTAACAACACTTACAATAGTGAAATAGCCAAAACGAATGTGGAAAAAGAAAGAGGCTGAAAAAAACAGAAAAATCAGACATAAATCTAAAAATTAGGACAATCTTCCCTCTCATCATTCTGGCAAACCAGAATTCCTCTAATCACTTACATCATCAGTGTGCGACAATCTTAATTCCAGCCTTTTAAACCTTTATCTCCCACATTCATTAAGACATTACGGGCCAGTTTCCCAGATACAGATTAAGACTAGTCTTGGATTTAGAAGCATGTTCAATAGAGACTCTCAATTGGATGTACTTTTTAGTCCAGGACTAGACATAATCTGTATCTAGGGAACTGGGCCTGATCGTACATCATCAGCGCTTGTCGCAACAGTCTCAATCTCAGCCTAAAGGCTTTCATCTCCCACAACCATTAAGGCATGACTAGACATTTTCTTTCCTAGTACCCGCTCACTCCCTCTACTGTATCTCCCCTATGACAGCCCTATTGCCATGGCAATAAAGGATGGCTGCATGTCACGTTGTGCTATGTCGGTAAGCAGCAGACCACCTCCCAGTTGTGGGTCATGGGGTCCCTTCAGTGGGTTCTTTGCTGCAGCGTTCTCCCCCACTGGGAGTGTTCTGTAACACTGGTGTCCAGAAGAGTCTCCTCACACCTGGGTTATAGGGTCAACTCTGACTTCCTATATGGGTGGTCTTCAATCTGAGTGTCATGCCTGTTACCTCTTGTTAGAGGTGTGCACCTGGTGTCGGACCTAGTCTGTAGGAACTACAGAACAGAATGAATGCAATTTAAGGAAATGATGGAGACATAGGTTTATAGGTGGGATTTTAACATGTGTAATATTGGATTCAGACACCATGTGTCCTGCATCCTGGTTAGGGATTTGTGATGTCATAACACTCACAGCGTGGATGTCCTGGTGGTCTGGGGTTACTGGTACTGCTGCCAAAGGAGGACTGGATGTTGTGGATGGTCTACTGCAAAATCTGCCTCTCTCTCCCCTGCAGCAACAATTCAGGTGAATAATAATAATTTCTATATTTTCATTGGATGTATCAAGGTGTAAACCCTCTTTGGTAACTAAACACAATATAAATAAAATAAATAGATAGGCAGGGAACACAGAAAGGGGGTTTAGTAAAGATTGAAAATGACCTTCCCAGCATTGAGTTCAGAAATTGCTGCCAGTATTTGATACCTCGGCCCATCTGTCTTAATCCCCAATTCCTTTAAATCTCCATCTGTCAGAGTAAAGAAAGTAGCAAATACAACTTGGCTTATGATATAGTGTGAATCACACATACCTCTTGCTCTTCGAATATGGGCTGGATAGTTCATCTTTTTGTAGTAAAAGACAAGCAGAAATCAGCAGAGGAATGGTGTGTTTTTAAAGTATTCATACCAACCACTGATGCCCAGGTTCACCCTCGTCGGTGATGGTGCCACTACTGGAGCCGCCGCTGCTCTTGGAGCGTGGGTGGGAGGAGGCAGAGGACAGGGAGTCCCCCAGGGCAGGCTTGGGGGTGGGGGATGGAGATGGGGTCAGGGTGGGAGAGGTGCTCTTGGAGGTGGAGGAGTTCCCAGACTGAGGTCTCTTCTTCAGGTCTATCTTCTTACACATATCACTTCATCTTTTGCTAGTAATACTGACATTTTGTAAGCATGCATGACCCTTTATAATGTCTTATAATAAGGCTAGTATATTTTATGTCTGACCCGTCTGGAGTAGAGGTCTACCAATTAATTGGAATGGCAGATTTCAAGTTTTCATAACAATCGGAAATCGTTTTTTTTGGGCGCCGATTTCCATTTTTTTTAATACCTTTTATTTAACTAGGCAAGTCAGTTAGGAACACATTCTTATTTTCAATGACGGCCTAGGAACAGTGGGTTAACTGCCTTGTTCAGGGGCAGAACGAGAGATTTTCACCTTGTCAGCTCTGGGGATCCAATTTTGCAACCGTACAGTTAACTAGTCCAACGCTCTAACCACCTGATTACATTGCACTCCACGAGTAGCCTGACTGTGACGTGAATGCAGTAGAAGCCAATGTAAATGGCTAGCTAGCATTAAACGTAATCTTATAAAAAACAATCAATCATAATCACTAGTTAAAACGACTAATTCAGTTTAGCAGGCAATATTAACCAGGTGAAATTTGCATTCATTGCACGCAGAGTCAAGGTATATGCAACAGTTTGGGCCGCCTGGCTCATTGCGAACTAATTTGCCAGAATTTAAGTAATTATGAAATAACATTGAAGGTTGTGCAATGTAACAATAATATTTAGACTTAGGGTTTCCACCCGTTAGATAAAATACCGAACGGTTCCGTATTTCGCTGAAATAATAAACGTTTTGTTTTTGAAATGATCGTTTCTGGATTCAACCATATTAATGACCAAAGGCTCGTATTTCTGTGTGTTATTATGTTATAATTAAGTCATATTTGATAGAGCAGTCTGACTGAGCAGCAGCAGGCCCGTAATCATTCATTCAAACAGCATTTTCGTGCGTTTTGCCAGCAGCTCTTCGCAAAAACACCGCTGTTTATGACTTCAAGCCTATTAGCCTAATGGCTGGTGTAACCAATGTGAAATGGCTAGCTAGTTAGCTGTGTGTGCGCTAATACCGTTTCAAACATCACTCGCTTTTAGATTTGGAGAAGTTATTCCCCTTGTGCTGCAAGGGCCACGGATTTTGTGGAGCGATGCGTAACGATGCTTCGAGTGTGGCTGTTGTCGACGTGTTCCTGGTTCGAGCCCAGGTAGGGGCGAGGAGGGGGACGGAAGCTATACTGTTACACTGGCAATACTATAGTGTCTATAAGAACATCCAATTGTCAAAGGTATATGAAATACAAATATATTAACTACAACCTAAAACATCTTGGTTGGAATATTGAAGTCTCTTGTTAAAAGGAACCACCAACTTTCATATGTTCTCATGTTCAGAGCAAGGAACTTAAACGTTAGCTTTTTTACATGGCACACATTTTTACATGCCACATATAGCATATTGGCACATATTACTTTCTTCTCTAACACTTTTTGCATTATTTAAACCAAATTGAACATGTTTCATTATTTATTTGTGGCTAAATTGATTTTATTGATCTATTATATTAAGTTCAAATAAGTGTTAATTCAGTATTGTTGTAATTGTCATGATTACAAATAAATACAATTTAAAAATCGGCACGTTAATCGGTATCAGCTTTTTTGGTCCTCCAATAATCGGTATCAGCGTTGAAAAATCATAATCGGTTATGATTTTTCACCTGTGGTCCATATAGCTTTTTCCAGGAGAGCATAATGGTTCTTACCGTTAAAGATTACCTTTATGTTTTAGGGAAACGCACCCCTGCTAGTAAGGATTGTTTTATTTTGTTGTGAATATTATAATATTATAATTATAACATTTTAATCGGTGACACGCCCATTTAACATCTGTATACGTTTTTTGACCAATGAGCACATAAATTGGTAGTGACCACATGAGAGGCGTCCAGCCATAGTTGTTACGGCTGTCCACCGAAGCCCCCTTTCGCAGTAGAAATCAGACCAGATTCTCATGTCCACTATCTCAAGAATCGCTCGAGCAGTTTCGTAGTCGCCTTAATCACAAGCACGAAACGACAACAGTGCGTTTCCCAGAACATTCATCTCTAAGGTTAGTTAGAGTTCCAGTTGTGAAGCACTAACAAGTGTAAAGTTAACTCCTCAAGTAATACGCAGGTTTGGTTTGTACTATCATAAAATAAAAAGCTTTTTTATTTTCTACTGTAAATCATATAGCAACCGGTGTTACCATCCCAACCTCTGGAAATCATTGTTCCCTGTTGACATTCTGCGCGTGCGCAAAATGAATAAAACATTAATAGCGGTCTTTTCGGACCACACAGCACAGCACCACAAGTACAATGAAATGCTTAACTCACAAGCTCTAACCAACAGTGCAGTAATTAAAATCATTCAACACATTCATTTTTCAGTATAGCAACTTAATATTAATATATTAATGGTCAACTTTAATATTCACTAGGCATGACATTGGATATGGGCCTACTGTTCTCTAGGCTTCTAAATTAGAGATCACTGGACATTATTGTTGCTGTAGGAAATGTGAAACATATTAATGCTGCTTTACGCCACTATTGTTTTATATTGCTTTTTATGAATTGGACTTGTGGTTGTTAATTGAATTGACAATTGAATTTGATAAATGCATTCCAGTGGAGGCTGCTAAGTGGCTGGAATGGAGCTAATGGAATGGCATCAAACACATGGAAACCATGAAGTATTTAATACCATCCCACCTATAGCCCTCCAGTCATTACCACAAGCCTGTTCTCCCCAATTAAGGTGCCACCAATCTCCTGTGAAATGGCTGCAGTCAGATTCTCTACCCTTCTCCCATAGTGTGTACTCGTTCACTCCCCCTCACCAATTAAAACCACTCTATAGGTTAGACACCCCAAGCATGGGCTAGAGGTAGTCTCCACCATATTTTTCTTACACCAATCCATTCCTTTTAAAACCATGGGAGGTATGGAGTGGAATTTAGGACCCTAATACTTTGATCAGGATTCAACACTTCATTGATTCTGTGGTGCTGCAACCTCCGTATAGCAGTGCATTCGGAAACTATTCAGACCCCTTCACTTTTTCCACATTTTTGTTATGTTACAGCCTTACTCTAAAATTGATTAAATAAAACAATTACCTCATCAAATCTACACACAATACCCCACAATGACAAAGTGAAAACAAGTTTTTAGAACTTTAAGAGAAAACACCCAGAAATACCTTATTTACGGAAGTATTCAAACCCTTTGCTATGAGACAAGAAATTTAAATTGAGCTCCTGTTTCCATTGAATATCCTTGAGATGTTTCTACAACTTGATTGGAGTCCACTTGTGGTAAATTCAATTGATTGGACATGATTTGGAAAAACACACACCTGTCTATATAAGGTCCCACAATTGACAGTGCATGTCAGAGAAAAAAACCAAGCCATGAGGTCGAAGGAATTATCTGTAGAGCTCCGAGACAGGATTGTGTTGAGGCACAGATCTGGGGAAGGGTACCAAAACATTTCTGCAGCATTGAAGGTCCCCAAGAACACAGTGGCCTCCATCATTCTTAAATGGAAGAATTTTCCAACAACCAAGACTCTCCCTAGAGCTGGCCGCCCGGCCAAACTGAGCAATCGGCGGAGAAGGGCCTTCAGGGAGGTGACCAAGAACCCGATCGTCACTCTGACAGAGCTCCAGAATTCCTCTGTGGAGCAAAGTACAGAGAGATCCTTGACAGAGCTCCAGAATTCCTCTGTGGAGCAAAGTACAGAGAGATCCTTGACAGAGCTCCAGAATTCCTCTGTGGAGCAAAGTACAGAGAGATCCTTGACAGAGCTCCAGAATTCCTCTGTGGAGCAAAGTACAGAGAGATCCTTGACAGAGCTCCAGAATTCCTCTGTGGAGCAAAGTACAGAGAGATCCTTGACAGAGCTCCAGAATTCCTCTGTGGAGCAAAGTACAGAGAGATCCTTGACAGAGCTTGAAAGGATATGCAGAGAAGAATGGGAGAAACTCCCCAAATAAAGTTGTGCCAAGTTTGTAGCGTAATACCCAAGAAGACGAGGCTGTAATTGCTGCCAAAAATGCTTCAACAAAGTACTGAGTAAAGGGTCTGAATACTTATGCAAATGTCATATTTACATTTTTTACTTTGTCGTCATGGGGTATTGTGTGTAGATTGACGAGGAAAAGTAACAATTGAAAACATTTTAGAATAAGGCTGTAACGTAACAAAATGTGGAATAAGTCAAGGGGTCTGAATACTTTCCGAATGCACTGTACCACAACCCACCAACAGCAGATGGAGTCATTCTCCTGTCAACTGCATTGTGTGTAGTCGACTACCAATCAATTTGAGGGTCACATTCTCCTCTCATAACGCCACTCCACAAACAGTTTATGAGCCTAAATGTAAGGATACTGAATGAGTAATGTTCTTTTCAACCTGTGGCAACCGGCCAAGAACAACAACTATGGCCTGTACATCAACCATTTCCAATTACCCTGTCAAACACTGATATAGAGCTCAATGTCGTCAGCAGGCTATAAATAAAAGGATTTGACAAGTCTTAAAGTAGGAGTCACTTTGTCTGTCCTTACTGCTAATAGGTCTACATTGGCCAATAGGACGTATAAAACACTACGCTTTTTTCTCCTTAGTTCCTGTTTGTTACTGTAAAGTAATATCACAGCTCACTGATCCCTAGACATCAGCACTCTTCTGGGAAATGGGATCGTCAATCATCAACTCAGTGCCATCATATTGGCCCTTCAATATGGTTGCAGCCAGGTTCCACTATGTTTGTTAACATTTATTATGGTTTTGACATTCAACAGTGTAATTCATGCACTTCAAATACATTTAGATGAACAATTGGGCAACACTTAAAGCATGCATGTATGAGGCTTTTTAATGTCTTGTAGTAAGGCGTACTACCTTATGTGTTGTCTCTCTATGTATCAACATTTCAGATGATCGAAATGGCTGCCATTTTGTCAAGATGAGATGAAGAGAATAAGACTTTATAAGGGTCATACATGCTCATGACAAGTCATAATGCATTATACAGCAGGCTTTAAAGAAGGTGTTATCAACATTCTTAGTAAATTATTGCCTTACTGCTATATGCAAGAGTTAAAGGAAAATTCCATCCAAAAACTATATTTTGGTATTTGTTTAGTCCATTGTTGATATAGTCCCAAAGTCTTTTGCTTTGTCAGCAATCATGTTTTCAAGATATGTAACTGTCTGACGCAAAACGCAGCATCATAAGATGCAAAATCCATCATACTGGGATGTATCTGTATTTTGAAAATGACTTATCTTAACCTGATTGCTGATAAGCAAAATATTTTTGGGACTATGTGAACCATGGACTAAAGAAACAAATACTAAAATATTGTTTTTGGGTGGAGTTTTCCTTTAAGTGTTTGTTTGTGCCAGAAGGCAGGTATAAAATAGTATATGTGGCTAAATTGCTGACTAGAGCTGTTATAGCTCATTATGTAAATCTAAACACACCACAGTCACTTCGAATAAATCATGAAGGGCTATTTCAGTAAAACTGGTTTTAATTCCTCTGGTTCATATTAATTCTAACGGAAATTAAACTTCCTGTAGACTACTAATGCACATGTCCAGAAGGGATGCATAATTGGAATGTATCCCGAGGATATGTTCAAAAACTGAAAGGTCAGTCTTAATTCCACCCCTATTCCCATACCTTTAACCGCATGGGATATTACACTGTCTGAGTCATAAGCTGTTTTAATGGAATCCGGGAACTGAACAAAACAACGTTGTGAGGCCATTACCTCATACACTGAATTAGTCCCAAACATGAAAAATCTGCGTAAGCTTTTAATGTGCAGGGACCTTAGGGGAAAAAACCACAACAGATGTCCCCAAATTATTCATCAGAACTGAAATATTCAGTTGAAAAGGTTTGAACATAATTTCCCTTTAAGACATGTCACCAAAAAGAGACTCTCTAAATCAATGTGCTTTTGTTCTCACTGCCCTGTCATTCTCTGAGTATTCAAAGCCCATTTTAAAGCTCTGTGTGTCATGGCCGTTAAAAGAAGAGGACCAAGGTGCAGAGTGGTGAGTGTACATTTTCTCTTTATTTGGAAAAGGATGCCGAACAAAACAAAAAAACACTACAAAACGAAACCGTGACGCTAACCTCTATGTACCCTAAACAAAGTCAACTTCCCACAAAGACAGGTGGGAAAAGGGCTACCTAAGAATGGTTCTCAATCAGAGACAACGATAGACAGCTGTCCCTGATTGAGAACCATACCCGGTCAAAACATAGAAATACAAAATCATAGATAACAAAACATAGAATCACACCCTGACCAAACCAAATAGATACATTAAAACACGAGGGCGTGAGACTGTGGGGGATCAGTTCATACACTTTGTGAGAAAAAGAGAGAGAGACACAGAGAGAGAGAGAACCTTTTTCTCCCACTCGGTCTCTCTCACACTCTCTCTCTCTCTTTACCTCTCTCTCTCTTTACCTCTCTCTCTCTTTACCTCTCTCTCTCTTTACCTCTCTCTCTCTTTACCTCTCTCTCTCTTTACCTCTCTCTCTTTACCTCTCTCTCTTTACCTCTCTCTCTCTCTCTTTACCTCTCTCTCTCTCTCTCTTTACCTCTCTATCTTTACCTCTCTCTTTTTACCTCTCTCTTTTTTACCTCTCTCTCTCTTACCTCTCTCTCTTTACCTCTCCTCTCTCTCCTTTACCTCTCTCTCTCTTACCTCTCTACCTCTCTCTCTTTACCTCTCTCTCTCTCTCTACCTCTCTCCTCTCTCTCTTCTTTACCTCTCTACCTCTCCTCTCTCTCTCTCTTTACCTCTCTACCTCTCTCTTTACCTCTCTTTATCTCTCTCTCTCTCTTTACCTCTCTACCTCTCTCTCTCTCTCTTTACCTCTCTACCTCTCTACCTCTCTCTCTCTCTCTTTACCTCTCTACCCCTCTCTCTCTCTTCTCTTTACCTCTCTACCTCTCTTTACCTCTCTCTCCTCTCTCTCTCTTACCTCTCTCTCTCTCTTACCTCTCTACCTCTCTCTTTTTACCTCTCTCTCTCTCTTTACCTCTCTCTCTCTTTACTTACCTCTCTCTCTCTCTTTACCTCTCTCTCTCTCTTTACCTCTCTACCTCTCTCTCTTTACCTCTCTACCTCTCTCTCTCTTTACCTCTCTACCTCTCTCTCTTTACCTCTCTCTCTCTCTTTACCTCTCTCTTTACCTCTCTCTACTTACCTCTCTCTCTCTTTACCTCTCTTTTCTCTCTACCTCTCTGTCTTTACCTCTCTTTACCTCTCTACCTCTCTCTCTCTCTCTTTACCTCTCTACCTCTCTCTCTCTCTTTACCTCTCTACCTCTCTCTCTCTCTTTACCTCTCTACCTCTCTCTCTCTCTTTACCTCTCTACCTCTCTCTCTCTCTTTACCTCTCTCTCTCTTTACCTCTCTCTCTTTACCTCTCTACCTCTCTTTACCTCTCTCTCTCTCTCTCTAGCTCTCTACCTCTCTCTCTAGCTCTCTACCTCTCTCTCTCTCTCTCTCTCTCTCTCTTTAGCTCTCTCTCTCTCTCTCTCTCTCTCTCTTTAGCTCTCTCTCTCTCTCTCTTTAGCTCTCTACCTCTCTCTCTCTTTAGCTCTCTACCTCTCTCTCTCTTTAGCTCTCTACCTCTCTCTCTCTTTAGCTCTCTCTCTCTCTCTCTCTCTCTCTCTCTCTCTTTAGCTCTCTACCTCTCTCTCTCTCTTTAGCTCTCTCTCTCTCTCTCTCTCTCTCTCTCTCTCTCTCTCTCTCTCTCTCTTTATCTCTCTCTCTCTCTCTTTATCTCTCTCTACCGCTCTCTCTCTCTTTACCTCTCTACCTCTCACTCTTTACCTCTCTACCTCGCTCTCTCTCTCTTCACCTCTCTATCTCTCGCTCTCTCTATGAAAAACAGGGAAGGCTGTTAAAGTCTGTTTCCCACTTCACACTTTAGCTGACTCTGATTTAAATGACTGAATCACTGCGAAGTTCATTTTGGAGAGGATGAAATTAGTGTTTCCTCATTAGATTAATTTCACATGTTGATTATTTTGTTCCTGGGAGTATGAGAAAGCACAGCCATGCATGTTGGTTATAATGTTATTATAAGGTTATAATGAGTATTATTTGCAAACTAAATTAAACTCATTTGAAAACAAAAACAAATCAAACCTCTTCATTTGACATTCATGGGAATATGACTTTGACAATGTGTGTGGCTTTAGACCTGAAGTTGATTCAGCCTTTTGTTGACTGTAAATCAAAAGACTTGGATCTGACCACAGGCGGTGATGACAAATCAATCATGGACAACAGTGTTCTTGAGAATCCCTTATCTAAAGTATTGGTTTTAAGAGAAAGGAAAGAGCTGCTTACCATCCATGTTTCACAATTGAATATGTTGTTTACCATCACCCCTCTAAACGAGTATTGCTTTGTGTGTGTGAGAGATATAGAACTGGTGTTGAAATGTCTCTCAGCCTCCGTCACATTCTGAGTTAGACAATATATGTCAACTGTGCATATATTACCATTCTCCTCCACGCTAAGCTAAAGGGGTGTATCAATCACTGGTGTGCTGGCTTCTGTGCTGCCACCTTGCTGTAGCAGCCCAGCCACATCTGTCACTGCTGCAAGCAAAGCCCCAAGATTATTTATGGGATCGTAACAGACTTGGTTTTGTACACTAGGAAAAACAAAATAAAGCTTTATCTACAAGATCTAGGTAATTTCATACTCCGTGGCTCTAGAGAATGTTCCTCATCCCTGATCACAGTTTCATCTTAGTCGATATGCATTTCCATATACATTTTGGGATAAATGGCTTGCTTCAGTAAGTACGGGATTTGGCTACGGCTGTGAGAACATTAGTGAACATATTTTGCTTGGTGTCAGATTTTCTTATCATTACAGATATTGTCATTTACACAGGAAGTTATATCTCTGGGTATTTCACTCACTTACCATCAGGATAACATTGAGATAGATGTGGACAACAGGAAGTTATATCTCTGGGTATTTCACTCACTTACCATCAGGATAACATTGAGATAGATGTGGACAACAGGAAGTTATATCTCTGGGTATTTCACTCACTTACCATCAGGATAACATTGAGATAGATGTGGACAACAGGAAGTTATATCTCTGGGTATTTCACTCACTTACCATCAGGATAACATTGAGATAGATGTTATATCTCTGGACAACAGGAAACATTGAGATAGATTATATCTCTGGGTATTTCACTCACTTACCATCAGGATAACATTGAGATAGATGTGGACAACAGGAAGTTTCTAGACATTTATTTGACATTTATTTAATATGAGGAAGGCTATGAAATTGTTGCTTTTAATGTTATACACTATAACACAAGTGATACTTCTCCAGCAATGCTTTTCAAAACTTTGCTTTTAAATGTTACAACGAGATTTCCGCTGTTTTGTATGAATGTAGCCTCTCGCTAAAAAAGGCAAATGGTAAATTCACACAAAGAACAGTAGAGGGCAGTATAGTACTGACATTTTCACAGCAGGGTAGCCTCTGGAAATCCATGGGAATTCACTGATGTCCAAGACTCAGGAGTGACAGATTATTAAATCCAAATCAAATTTTATTAGTCACATGCGCTCAATACAACAACTGTAGACCTTACAGTGAAATGCTTACATACGAGCCCCTTACCAAAAATGTAGTAAAAAAAATATGGATAAGAATAAGAAATAAAAGTAACAAGTAATTAAAGAGCAGCAGTAAAATAACAATAGCAAGACCATATACAGGGGGCCCAGGTACAGAGTCAATGTGCTGGGGCACCAGTTAGTTGAGGTAATGTGTACATGTAGGTAGAGTTATTAAAGTGACTATGCATAGACGATAACAACAGAGAGTAGCAGCGTTGTAAAAGACTGCTGGGGGCCAATGCAAATAGTCTGGGTAGCCATTTGATTAGGTGTTCAGGAGTCTTATGGCTTGGGGGTAGAAGCTGTTTAACCCTAGACCTACTCCAATTTGCATACCGCACAAACAGCTCCACAGATGATGCAATCTCTATTGCACCTCACACTGCCCTCTCCCACTACTTGACAAATGGAACACCTATGTGAGAATGCTATTAATTGACTACAGCTCAGCAATCAACACCATAGTGCCCTCAAAGCTCATCAATAAGCTAAGGACCCTAGGACTCAACACCTCCCTCTGCAACTGGATCCTGGACTTCCTGACGGGCCACCCCCAGGTGGTAAGGGTAGGTAACAACACATCTGCCACGCTGATCCTCAACACAAGGGCCCCTCAGGGGTGCGTGCTCAGTCCCCTCCTGTACTCCCTGTTCACTCATAACTGCACAGCCAGGCACAATTCCAACACCATCATTAAGTTTGCCAATGATACAACAGTAATAGGCCTGATCACCGACAAGACAGCCTACAGGGAGGAGGTCAGAGACCTGGCTGTGTGGTGCCAGGACATCAACCTCTCCCTCAAAGTGATCAAGACAAAGGAGATGATTGTGGACTATAGGAAAAACAGGACCGAGCACACCCCCATTCTCATCGACAGGGCTGTAGTGGAGCAGGTTGAGAGCTTCAAGTTCCTTGGTGTCCACATCAACAACAAACTAGAATGGTCCAAACACACCAAGACAGTCATGAAGAGGGCATGACAAAACCTATTCCCCCTTAGGAAACTAAAAAGATTTGGCATGTGTCCTGAGATCCTCAAAAGGTTCTACAGCTGCAACATCAAGAGCATCCTGACTGGTTGCATCACTGCCTGGTACGGCAATTGCTCGGCCTCTGACCGCAAGGCACTACAGAGGGTAGTGTGTACGGCCCACTAAATCACTGGGGCTAAGCTGCCTGCCATCCAGGACCTCTACACCAGGCAGTGTCAGAGGAAGGCCCTGAAAATTGTCAAAGACCTCAGCCACCCCAGTCATAGACTGTTCCCTCTACTAACGCATGGCAAGCGGTACCAGATTGCAAAGTTTAGGACAAAAATGCTTCTCAACAGTTTTTACCCTCAAGCCATTAGACTCCTGAACAGGTAATCAAATGGCTACCCGGACTATTTGCATTGTGTGCCCAACCCCTCTTTTACGCTGCTGCTATTCTCTGGTTAACATATATGCATAGTCACTTTACCTATACATTCATGTACATACTACCTCAATTGGCCCGACCAACCAGTGCTCCCGCACATTGGCTAACCGGGCTATCTGCATTGTGTCCCGCCTCCCACCACCCGCCAACCCCTCTTTTACCCCACTGCTACTCTCTGTTCATCATATATGCATAGTAACTTTAACCATATCTACATGTACATACGACCTCAATCAGCCTGACTAACCGGTGTCTGTACGTAGCCTCGCTACTTTTATAGCCTCGCTACTGTATATAGCCTGTCTTTTTACTGTTGCTTAATTTCTTTACTTACCTATTGTTCACCTAACACCTTTTTTGGAATATTGGTTCGAGCCTGTAAGCATTTCACTGTAAGGTCTACTACACCTGTTGTATTCGGCGCACAAGACAAATTAACTTGATATGAGACGGTGGCGCTAACATTATGTACAAAACAAGTAAAAATATAAGTTGCAAATAAACAAACAAAAAACGCAATCAGTTGGGGACACGTAAAACATCTGCCTTCTTCCTCGGTGCCATTTTAATCTAAACTACCCCTCATCTTTGACTATAAGAAGGCATGTTTTATCAGTGAAGGCACACAGGCTTTGGAAGCATGCATGCACTAACCTACTATGTCATTTCACCTTCCGTATAATGAGGCCAAAGTATTGACTATCACATTGAAATTATTGTAACCCATATTGTAAAGCTATTTCTTACTAATCTCCATACAGTCTAACAGTGATTGTCAATAAACTTCCTTTATAATCAGAGCTTGTTTACAATATTATTTTAGTACACAACTCGAGGCAATCTGTGATTACTACATTCATTTTTGGACTTTTAAATGAATGATATATACCCATTGATTCTTAAAGGAATACAGTATAACTTGTAAATGTATCAGGAGCTTTGTTCAACTGTCGTACCCCATCAGAACCCAAAATATAAAGCTTATTTTACTCTATTGTTTGTAAACAAAGCAAATGTAAACGAACACTCTATAGCCTCAAAACATGGTTAAAAAAAATAAAAGTTAATGGATAATGTAACGTCCGTTGGTGGAAGAAGGTGAGGACCACAGCACGTGTTTGTCATTTTAATGGTAAAGCTGAACACTATACAACAAGCAACAACAGAAACAGCTCCGTCAGTTGCAAACCACACTAAAACAGAAATTAACTACCCACAACACACAGGTGGAAAAAGGATACCTAAGTATGGTTCTCAATCAGAGACAACGATAGACAGCTGCCTCTGATCGAGAACCACACTGGCCAAACAACACAGAAATCCAAAACATAGAAAATGAACATAGAATGCCCACCCTAGTCACACCCTGGCCTAATCAAAATAGAGAATGAAAGCCTCTTTATGGCCAGGGCCTGACAGTTCTTACATCCATAGCTCTTTTTATGGCTCTTTTCTTCAGCCCTCAGCTTTTTACCAAAACAGAGGCGGGGTTGACCACGTTATTGTTCGAACTGCAGATTGCCCCTTTAAAGTTCGGAGGCTCATTCATCTTTAATTAGCTTCGGTCCTGAGACATTCTTCAAGATCAGCTCTGAATTTTAAGAACCCTCGGAATGAAATCATTCACCATCCTACAGAACACCATTTCAGTTATGTGACTGATTATGAAGCGAAAAATACCCAGTTGATGCTAAATGTTACTCCTAAGTTAAATTAAAGGAGATGTTAATATACATCTTTGTTGTTTTGACAGGTTATCCCGTTAAACAATAAACTCTCTCATGTTCAGCTTGATCATGAGTAAGCATGATTGCTTTCCATTTTACTCGGTCATGTGTAGTAAATCCTGAGCAGTGCAATCATTAGCTTGTAAAAGAGAATATGAAGTGCTACTCAATTAAATTATAATGGTATCACAATGGATCAAAAATGGTAGTCATTGGATGCCAGGGTCTAAATCATGAGATATAATGACTGTTGCTTGTGTCTTGAATTAAGGATAACATGTTCAATATACACGCCATAACCATGATCTTTCTCGTTGGTTAGCTTGCCTTTGTTGGGATACTGTGTCAGGATATGTTTTCAATTGATGACTTTTATTTTTAGCCCTCAGGAAAGAGTGTCTGTGTAGCCAGGGCATTCAGCCGGGCCTACATTTCATCTGATTTAAACAGTTAGGCCCAACCAAGCCTCTGTCTTTATCAACTCTACCATCAGAGATGTGATGCCCTTCAAATTTAGAGTTAGGAGATAACACTGTGGGACTATATTGAGGTGACTTTGTAGCAGAGCATGCAGAGAAGATCAATGGAAAAGAAGAGGCAACACCTCCTGGATGTGATTAGAATTGATTGAATAGCGATCAAAACAGAGACAGAGTAGAGTGTTGGATTACTTGACATTAAGATTGTTAGATTGAGACATGGTTGGGGGGGATGGGATGGAAGGTTGGGGGTGGAGGGCCACTCTTTATATTGCATTTATTATCACTTACTCTGAATTTTTCTTTCTTTATTTTTGAGTGGCAGCCTATGTGTTAATGTTTTATAAACATATCATTTGAAATTAATAATGTACCTGTAACCCCAAAAAAAAGAACATGACATTTTGTCCCCAAAAAAGGTGAGGTTTCACCTTGGAGATGAGGGCCACCAGAGAGACGTAGGAGTAGTCAAAAACACACTCCTAGACCCCAGCAATATCACCAGTCTCTGAGGCCAAGGCTCCTAGACCCCAGCAATATCACCAGTCTCTGAGGCCAAGGCTCCTAGACCCCAGCAATATCACCAGTCTCTGAGGCCAAGGCTCCTAGACCCCAGCAATATCACCAGTCTCTGAGGCCAAGGCTCCTAGACCCCAGCAATATCACCAGTCTCTGAGGCCAAGGCTCCTAGACCCCAGCAATATCACCAGTCTCTGAGGCCAAGGCTCCTAGACCCCAGCAATATCACCAGTCTCTGAGGCCAAGGCTCCTAGACCCCAGCAATATCACCAGTCTCTGAGGCCAAGGCTCCTAGACCCCAGCAATATCACCAGTCTCTGAGGCCAAGGCTCCTAGACCCCAGCAATATCACCAGTCTCTGAGGCCAAGGCTCCTAGACCCCAGCAATATCACCAGTCTCTGAGGCCAAGGCTCCTAGACCCCAGCAATATCACTATAAAAATCAATTTAGAAAATGAAAAGCTCACATTGATTGATCGGTTAGATACTACTGTATCTCGAAGCCTTCACTAAAGGCATAGAGCGCTCCTGTTCTTTTCCAGATAGGGTCTTTTTACTTGTATCAGTAAGAACTAATGGCAACCATCATCACTCCTCTATTATGTTTGTTTTGCAATGGTCCCTGACATCAGCGTCCATCCCTCTCTCGGATTATAAACACGCCTGCAAACATTATGTGGCGAGGCCCAGTACAGTGTCATGTTCATTAAAGCAACAGCATACCACTGCTGGCTTGCTTCTGAAGCTAAGCAGGGTTGGGCCTGGTCAGTCCCAGATGCTACTGGAAGTGGTGTTGGAGGGCCAGTAGGAGGCACTCTTTCCTCTGGTCTAAAAAATATCCCAATTCCCCAGGGCAGTGAATGGGGACACTGTTTTTTGGATGGGAAGTTAAACGGGCCCCTCAGGGATATGTGCTTTGTTCTCTCCTGTGCTCCCTATTCACCCACAACTGTGTGGCCGTGCACGACTCCAGCACTATCGTTAAGTTTGCTGACGACACGACGCCCCCATCGACGGAGCTGGTCGAGAGCCTCAAGTTCCTCGGTGTCCACTTCACTAAGGAATTAACATGGTTCATACACACCGACACAGTCATGAAGAAGGCACGGCAATGCTTCTTCCCCCTCAGGAGGCTGATAAGATTTGTCATGGGCCCTCAGATCCTCAAAAAGTTCTACAGCTGCTTGGTATGGAAACTGCTTGTCATCCGTCCGCAAGGCGCAACAGAGGGTAGTGCGTACGGCCCAGTACATCACTGGGTCCGAGCTCTCTGCCATTCAGGACCTCTATACCAGGCGGTGTCAGAGGAAGGTCCTAGAAATTCAAAGACTCCAGTCACCCAAAAGTGACTCTAAACTGATAGTGTTAGCTAGCAAGAGTGGGCAAGTTAGCTGGTCCTGCTGTTGGACGTATCACCACGCAGACTATGTTTTCTACTGTGATTGGTCAGCAACTACACTTTTCTCCTCCTCAGCTGAGCGGCTTCCACTGCACATGCACCGCCGACCGCTCTGCCTGGATAGAATTTTGCCATTGCACATCAACTCTGTACTGGTACCACAGCTATGGTATACAACCAAGTTATCATTACTCATTGTGTATTTATTCCTTGTGTTATAATTTTTTATATAATTTTTCACTCTGCATTGTTGTGAAGGGCCCATAGGTAAGTGTTTCACTGTTAGCCTATACCAGGGCTCTCCAACCCTGTTCCTGGAGAGCTAACGTCCTGTAGGTTTTCGCTCCAACCCCAATCTAACGATTCTAATAATTAGCTGACTGATAAACTAAATCAGGTTAGTTACAAAACGTACTGGAGGGTAGCTCTCTAGAGACAGGGTTGGAGAGCCCTGCTCTATACCTGTTGTTTATGAAGTGTATGACATATACAATCTGATTTGAACAGAAAACATTTCTACCATTTTAGTTCCCCGTTGCAAAATACTTTGACATGTTTTCTGTTGCTAGTCTAATGAACATGACCCAGCTCTGTGCTGTCAGAATAAAAGAGGAAGAGTTACGTGGTGGTGGAGTTCGCCCAGAGGTCACTGAAGCATGTCAGGTGTGACCAGGGGAGAGGTGCCAGCCAATTGGACAGGTCTGTTACTACCAAGACCCTTGGGACGGTGTGACATGACATCAGAGCCTCTGTGATCAGTCTAGTAGAGTGTACAGCACAGTCCATTTGGAAGGTATTCAGCCTTATACCCAATAAGACTTGAGGCTGCCAAAGGTGCTTCAACAAAGTACTGAGTAAAGGGTCTGAATACTTATGTAAATTTATTATTTCAGTTTTTTTATTTGTTCTAAATTAGCAAAAATGTCTAAACCTGTTTTTGTTTCATCCTTATGGGGTATTGTGTGTAGATTGATGAGGGGAAAAAACAGTTGAATCAATTTTAGAATAAGGCTGTAACTTATCAAAATGTGGAAAAAGTCAAGGGGTCTGAATACTTTCCGTATGCACTGCATCTTGGGTAATTTGTTTTCTTTACTGTTCTCTGACTGCTCTGTTCTTTGGGTCACATTGCAACCTCCAGAACACCAGAAGCACAGCCTCAGTCGCTATATATCATAATGGCAGATTTGTGCAGTAGTCTTCTCAATCTCACCTCTAGCAGTTCGATTTCCTTTTTGGTAGGCACAAAGGCCAAAAGAAAGACTGATTCAAATGAGTTCACAAGCCCAAGGAAAAAGAGTTAGGCCTTAATCAATACCTAGCACAATAAACATGCCTCAACCCAATAAACATACCTCAACCTAATAGAGTGCTCTCGCACTGTCTCTGCTCAAACTTTTCAGGCATCTGAAAGTCATGGCGGGGTGGACGGTGGTGTTGCTGGGAATGGTGTGATCTGATTCCTGGGACAAAGGTTTCTGCTAATGAAACTGTCGTTTCAACCCTTTGCTGCTGTGCCCATCTCTCTCACACTCTCTCTCTCTGTCTCTTTCATTTATTCATCTGGTATATACATATAGATTGCATTTGGATTACTGTTACAGTGCTATTTGGGTTGTTATTTGGATTACTGTTACAGTGCTATTTGGGTTGTTATTTGGATTACTGTTACAGTGCTATTTGGGTTGTTATTTGGATTACTGTTACAGTGCTATTTGGGTTGTTATTTGGATTACTGTTACAGTGCTATTTGGGTTGTTATTTGGATTACTGTTACAGTGCTATTTGGGTTGTTATTTGGATTACTGTTACAGTGCTATTTGGGTTGTTATTTGGATTACTGTTACAGTGCTATTTGGGTTGTTATTTGGATTACTGTTACAGTGCTATTTGGGTTGTTATTTGGATTACTGTTACAGTGCTATTTGGGTTGTTATTTGGATTACTGTTACAGTGCTATTTGGGTTGTTATTTGGATTGGTTCCGACATTTTTTTGCTTTGTTATTTTTTGTGTAAATATTTGTGTACTTGTTTAACATTTTACTGCATTGTTAGGAGCTGGTAACATAAGCATTTCACTGCACCCGCTATAACATCTGCTAAACTGTGTATGTCACCAATTGGATTTGATCTCTTTTTTCTTTCTTCTTTACCAGTCTGTGCCCTACTTTCTCCTGAACTCTGTGGCAAGGTGTCCTGAATGTCAGACAGAAGTTCTGTTGTCTTAAAGCGACATCACAAACCAAAGTCAACATCCCTGGTCATCTATTCTGTTGCTCCGGCTATATACCACAATAGAAAAAGAGTGGAAAAGAGCACCATATAATTTCCAGATTTGCGGTGGTAATCTTTAATATTTTTGGGGGGATGAGCCAACACACATTTGAGTGAGAATCCAATTTACATTTGAGGGAGAATCCAACTCACCTTTGAGGGAGAATCCAACTCACCTTTGAGGGAGAATCCAACTCACCTTTGAGGGAGAATCCAACTCACCTTTGAGGGAGAATCCAACTCACCTTTGAGGGAGAATCCAACTCACCTTTGAGGGAGAATCCAACTCACCTTTGAGGGAGAATCCAACTCACCTTTGAGGGAGAATCCAACTCACCTTTGAGGGAGAATCCAACTCACCTTTGAGGGAGAATCCAACTCACCTTTGAGGGAGAATCCAACTCACCTTTGAGGGAGAATCCAACTCACCTTTGAGGGAGAATCCAACTCACCTTTGTTCATGTGTTTTTTCTATGCACTTATTTGATTGTCACAAAGCTAATTCCTTTCCTTTGGTAGAGAAAACTCTGAAGGTGGAAATAGAAGCACATGTTGAATGTGTCTCCTTCCTCTGATAGATTCTGCGAATAGACAAAATCAACAAGAGAACACACTAGCAGCACTTTACGATGTGCGTTTCAACTTCTAGCACTCTGGCTCATCAAAACAAAAATAAACTCACTGAAATGAACAATGCACAGCGCAAGCAATTTTGGACAAATGAACTGTTCTATTTTCACTGGCATTGTGACAGATTGAATGTATTTGATGCATTTTCTTTGCTAAACAGAACATTTATTATCAGCACGTTGTCTTAGATAAATGAGTTTGAGTAGGAGGAAAAACAACATAAAAAGGGCTTTTGTTTTTCTATAAGTAGTCATTGGACCTAATGTATTATAACAGATAGTGCGCCGCAGATAATAGTTTTTTGACAGTAGTCTTCAACACTGCCAAGAATTCTGTGTCCTAAATTGAACCTTTGAGGATTTTGAGTAGAACGGAGACGTGAAGCCGGGGGGAATCGGGTCTGGATCCTAAAAGCCCACTGAGGCTTTTTGTTTTTCTGGCCGCGATGTAACAGTCAGGAACAGGTGCAGGAGCTTTCAAATGTATTATTGGGGAAATTCCCTTGTCTTTGTGATCATGGCTTTTTCAGTGAGGGACAGATATTCTCCCAAGGTTTATGTTGAGTTGATTGGGGCTCATGAGAAAAAGTGGAAAGTATTGTCACACATAGCAATCATCACTGATATGTCATTAACCTCCAGCATCTGCAACTTCGATGACACGTTCTGTAATTTCCTCCCCCTCTTTCCCCCTCGTCCCGTCACAACATTCAGGAGACACCGTGCCCAGGATACGGATGCAGAATTACTGTCAATACGTTGGCTCCCACAGCTCATTCTGACATTGGTTGCAGCATAATTATGTCCTGCTGTATCTGTCATCCAACACTGGCATAAAGTATCGACATCCACATGGCTCCGTATGAGAACAGCGTCCATTTTAGGTCAGCATCACATAGAAGTTGGAAGTTGTGTTGAACTCATACAAACATCTCTCATCCAGAGTTGGCTTCACTGGACTTGGTGTAAAAATCAGACAAACATGGTGTCAACAGTTGAATCATTGGGTCTATAGCTGGCTACGTCAGTCATAGTGAGTAACTTGCTAACAATAATAATATCTAAATATTATAACCTAACACACTATGCTTTGAATTAGGTCATCCTCTGATTGGTTGAAGGTGATCCAATTGCTGACAAATCAATATTAAATAATGCACTTCATTACAGATGTATGCTCAAGCGGTTTGAATGAATAGGATAGCCAGACTGATACGTGAAGTGGAACAGGAATAGTAAACAACGATCAGGCAAATCTTTACAAGGCCCCTGAAGCCTTTAAACCTCATCTCTAAAGTCAACAGGAAATAATATCTCCCTTCATGTTCAGCTCGGCAAGTCACAGGAACAGAAAACTGTTAGGTGGCAAGACAGTCAGTCTGAACCTGTAATTCAAACATAATTCACCTTTTGACTAATGTTCTCAGTTGTTCTCTCACTGCTGTCCCATAACACTTTCCATCTAATTTCACCTCACGAAGACGGCAAAAAACGAAAGGCAGGAGATTTGTACTTAGCTCTTGAGGGAATCTGTGATTTTTTTTGCCAACTGCCTTCATTGTGTTTACATTGCCAGCTTTCAAGAAACTGACAAGATTGGAAAGTTGGAAAGGAAGTGACAAGAAACACAAAACACAATATGAAGCTCAGTCTGCCACAATCTGTTCCATTGTCGGTTGCAAACATTTAGGCTACTCCCCTGGACATGCGCCATTAATTACAAAACTGAACCATTTTCTCCAGTCTGTCAGTCATTTGATTTAGTTTCCCCACAGACAAATATAAATGAGTTGAAGTAATTATGCTAAATGGTTGTATCAGAGGACTACTGTCAACAGAGCAACACTGAAAGCTCCTCTGTCTCTTGTTGCTCTGGCTGGCTAGCAGATAATACATGTTGATATTTCAAGTGTCTCCAGTGTCTGTCATTCTGTTCGGACCTGTGTGCTGTGCAGCTTGTTGAGGAAACTTGGCGGCTTTAATTATGTCTACATGACAGATGTTACAGAATTGCAGAGCTCCTTGTCACAGAAACTTCAGCAGGAGGGACTAGGGTGTCAAAGAGAGGTGGCAGACTTGTCAAAAAATCTGCCAGATGTTATGTCATGGAAATCAAATAAATAAATAACTTGATTTTCAGAAGCCAATTTACCAGCATCTGAAGCGCAGCCTTTGCTTGCAGCAATTTCTTTAATTACATATTTATACATAGACTTAATTCAACAAAATGATTAAATGAGAAATAGGCTGGGTAATACAAACACACCATTGCATTAAAAACTAGGGGTTTTAAAGGTCATGGCAAGAATGTTCCCTGTCTATAAATGTACGATCATTTACTCTACAAAAAACGGAAACAAAACCCCAGGATGCTTCAGAGCTGAGTGTGACGGTGAAGGGCAGTGTGGAGTTTATATCATACCTCATTTTGTTTTTATATTAAGAATATCATATTTTCCACCACTTTTCTCACAAAATTACATTTTTTGATAAAACAAAACATTAGAGTGCATTCTGAAAGTATTCAGACCACTTATTCACATTTTGATGCGTTTGATATGTTCCATGTTGATACGATACCCTTATCCTAAAATTGAATTTAAAATGTTTTTTCCTATCACTCTACACACAATACCCCATAATGACAAAGCTAAAACAGGTTTTTAGAATTTGTTGCAAATGTATTTAAAAAAATAAACATTCCATTCAATACTTTTTTAACACATTAAATCTGATGTTTCTATGTCAAACTGTTTTGTTATATTTCAGTCTTCTGTGATGTGCATATAAAGTGTAATGCAAACTATAAATGTAATACATTTCAACTCTATATCTGAGTACAGGTGTCTTCTTTTTAAGCCCATTACCATGTGTGTGAGGTGTATACAGTCGTGGCCAAAAGTTCTGAGAATGACAAATATATTCATTTTCACAAAGTCTGCTGCCTCAGTGTCCTTAGGTATTTTTTTGTCAGATGTTACTATGGAATACTGAAGTAAAATTAGAAGCATTTCATAAGTGTCAAAGGCTTTTATTGACAATTACATGAAGTTGATGCAAATAGTCAATATTTGCAGTGTTGACCCTTCTTTTTCAAGACCTCTGCAATCCGCCCTGGCATGCTGTCAATTAACTTCTGGGCCACATCCTGACTGATGGCAGCCCATTCTTGCACAATCAATGCTTGGAGTTTGTCAGAATTTGTGGGGTTTTGTTTTTCCCACCCTCCTCTTGAGGATTGACCGCAAGTTCTCAATGCGATTGAGATCTGGGGATTTTCCTGGCCATGAACCCAAAATATTGATGTTTTGTTCCCCGAGCCACTAAGTTATCACTTTTGTCTTACGGCAAGGTGCTCCATCAGCTGGTCCTTTTGTGGCAGGGCTGAAATTCAGTGGAAATGTTTTTCGTGGATTCAGTTAATTTGCATGGCAAAGAGGGACTTTGTAATTAATTGCAATTCATCTGATCACTCTTCATAACATTCTGGAATATATGAAAATTGCCATCATACAAACTGAGGCAGCAGACTTTGAAAATTCATATTTGTGTCATCCTCAAAACTTTTGGCCCACGACTGTACTTTTGTTTCAAAGTAGATTAGTTTAAGACTACCAAGAAACACTCCGTTTGACCCGGATTTAGCCCACTGCAGTAGATTGTATTAGGCTATACGTTATTGCTGTATTTTGTCTTATGCCATGTAGAAATAAAATACCATGTGTCATTACAATTGGTCAATAGGCCAACCAATATGAATGTGTGTTGCAGAAAAGGTTTAAGTAGGGGTAGCCTGCTAATATTAGTCTCACTACTCATGTGTATGCTGTCCACCAATAATTAGGATTTCAATCCAAAGTAGGATATTTGCGCATGCATACAGCGTCAGACTTATTTTCAAGTTTAATTAGCTACTAATTGTTTACCTCAAATGTCAGCTTCAATATTTGCCATAGTTAATATGCATACATGACATGTCATTATTATTATGGGGAGGTGTGTTTGCCTGACGACTGATCCTGAATTGAATTCCGCTGCTCTATCGATCGCCCTAAACATAGCCTGAAACTGCCATCCTAGAAATGGTTTTTTTTTACTGACGTCAAAATGAGGGGCATTGTCCAAAACAATTTAATCAGCGATTGGATAATCTCAAATCAGTCGGACTATCAAAGCTAATGAAAAAGCCAAAGCCAAACCTAGGGCTGTGGCGGTCATGAAATTTTGACAGACGGTTATTGTCATGCAAAATATTGTCGGTCTCACAGTAATTAACTGTTAATTAACAAAACACATTTAGCATCTCCAGGCCTCCACACATACAAGCCTCTGATGCGCTCTTTAAGAACATGTACACTTTAAAAAGTCTAATAAATCAATTGAATATACACCATCACAATAAATCCATTATTTATTTTAGGCAGGTCTAAAGAAACATGATATGAAGAAAATGTATTTCAGAAGAACAGAATATGGGTTGGCCTACTGTATGTTCGGTCTATGCTCCATGCCATAGGCTGTAGGTTTGTTCATTTAGCTGACAATATTTGCTTATAAGTTCCTGCCATTATTTTATATTATGTGATTTTATAGTAAGAATAATATTGAATATAGTAGAAAGGTTATTTTTCCCATTCTGAAGCGAGAGTGCGCATATGAAGTGGCTATGTTGAGCACAAATCATGATTATTTGAAAATTAATATTAATCATTTCAAATTAATCATCTGAAATGCTAGATTTAGAGTTATTTGGCAATTTGAGTTGTGAATGATACAACCCACATAATTCCTTAGAAAAAGATAGATGGGCTACGTGATGTGACTATAGGCTGTTGATAATTTGAGAAAGTCGGGGGAAAAGCTAGTGCTCTGTTCCTTGCCTCAGGCTGCACACGTTCTCTCATCAAGTGATCATATTTTCACCCATCAGACTATTCAAATCAAATTGTATTTGTCACATGCACCAAATATGACCTTACATTCTCAATTTAATTTAGAATGACACATTATCAAATGGGCAAGATAATATATATATATATATATATATATATATATTTTAAATGGCATTCGTATGCAATTGAATAGCGCGACAGGTGATATTCCGCCCAAACTCTGTATGCCATGGGCTCTCTAACCCTGTTCCTGCAGCTACCCAGTGCTTAATTTTGGAAACCAAGTTAAATCTGTTGGGGAATTTGGATAATAACATGCTTTCACAACATATTTCATGAAACTGTTGACAGGCCCTCTCTCTGTGCACTTGAGAAAGGAATGAAGGAGAAGGGAGGAGATGGAAACATATGGTGGTGAGATATTCTGTAGCTAAAGGTTATGTGTCAGCCTATTAATTATGAAAATATACAAAATGCCCTATTACTAGGCTATTCAAAATCAAAAAATACAAATTCACTATAATTTTAGGCTAACTCTGAATTTGTTTAATTTAGGCTAGACTAATTATGTACCAAAGATATCTTAAATCTGTATTTTTTGCTTCTTTTTTTCTGCCATGTAATATGTGGTAGGCTATGTATTGTATAACGCACAACCATTATTTTAATTCTGGGTTTTTTTTGTGCTTGGGCTCATATAGCCCTATGTATAAGCTCTAATATACATATGGGTGTTTTGCATTAATCACCACCTTAGAAAGCACTGTCCATTTCACTGTGTTAGGCTTTGAAACAACATCCACCACGACCATGTTTTACGCTGTTTCGACCTGTTGAATTTCTTTCTTCAAATGTATCTATTACAGTGAGGTGAGTTTTAAAAGCAAGATACTGCTTTGATGAGAAGTGTTTGATGTGATTTTCAATTGCATTTGCATTGATGGCAGAGTGGCTAGAGGGACAGTAGATCCTTGCGTAGATCCCAGGCCATTAGCTGGGTACTACTAACACATGTCCAGAGTGCCTAAGAGGAGATTACCGTGACTCAACGGTCAAGTAGAATTTTACTGCGGTCATGACTCATGACTGCTTTACAATGACAGATTTTCCTATTTGAATGTGAGAAAAATGTTATGCTGCCTTCACGTGCTCGTGGGAAATGGGAAACTGGGAAGTGGGATGTCATAAGTCCGACATGATTGTGTTCAATTGCTTTTGAAGTCGGAAACAATTTTTCAACCTGTACAATTTTAGTTTGATATATAGCCAACAATGCTCATGATAAAGTTAGCTATATTGCTTTGCATTGACAATATGGCGAAACTAGCTACATTTTTCATATTGATTGTAATTGTCAAAAACTGATTTGTCATCTTTTGGTTGAAAAGGTCAATGGTGAAAGGTCGCAACTCTGGTAACATCATTTACTCAGAGCTTCCCATTTGTAGTTCTGACTTGGAGGGTCATTCAAGGGAAATTTCCCACTAGGAACTAGGAGCTGCCCATAACTCTGATAGCAAGTGAACACTGCATGTAACTCTGTCGGGACACAACAATCATGTCATGCATAACCTGTACAGGAACTGCACAGCTCGATAAGTTGCTTGAACGCCCCCCCCCTTTCTAGCGTTGACTCTACTGACAGCTACTTTATTGAGGAAGATTGTACTTTCTATGCCTGTGATATGTGGTTGTTCCACGTAGCTATCTTATGATGAATACACTTACTGTATGTCGCTCAGGATAAGAGCGTCTGCTAAATTACTAAAATGTTAAAAATAATGGCTCAAATGAAGGGTTGGCTAGTTTAAATGAGGAGTCGGCTAGCTAGAAAGGTCCATTTTAATGCAATGTGGACCCTGAATGACAAACTATTTAGTTTATGCATTTATTGAGAGGAATGGATCACAGACCACTGCTTTAGCTATAGCCAACCAACCATAGCAGCAGATGGGAACTTGCTTGGCTATCACCAGAATTCTAATCACCTGTTCACACACCTACATGTCATCATCCCACACTATTTAGTTCAGTTCCTTGCACCCTATCACTGTGAGGTATTGTTTGTTTTTGAGACATGTTTTTGGAGTGCTGTCTCCCCCCCCCATCCTTCTCGCCTCCTGTGTATGATAGTTTTTGCCTGCCTCACTCACAACGCCTTTTGCCTATTTCCTGCCTGTACTGTTGCCATTTTTGGACCTACCATGTATGACTTTCTGCCTGCCCCTGTACCCAGCTACCTGCCTCCTCCTATGGCCCCTTGCATTAAACATCTGCTACGCTCTGGTCCCTTGCATTAAACATCTGCTACGCTCTGCACTTGAAACCATCTCCCTCGTCTCCCTCGTGTTCATTACAGAACCCAGGAGCATTGACTTCACTCATGAATAAATGTGCCGCTCATGTGTCCCTTTGAGTGTGTGCAATGCTACCGTTGTTTTCACCTCTATCTCTTATTCACATATCTTGTCTACCTTTTGTACATTTGTAAGGAATATTTTTAATCCAAAGAGCATGTTAATAGCAAATAATGATGTAAAAAATGTAATCGTTAGGGCTGGTTGGCTTTGGACAAAATGGTGGGTGTTGTATGAAGGCGTTAACTCTTCTCTCCGTTATTCATGGTTATGTGAACTTATTGAAGGGTTACTATACCAGACTGATGTCACATGGTTGTGAATTCAAAGTCTCCGGTATACCTGGGGAGATTCCATTTACAGCATAATGAACGGGTGAAATATACAATGCGTTCAATCTCTTTCAAAAGGTCTCGCTGTGCTGTCTACCAAGACCTAAATGATTAATGTGTATCAGTAGAGGGATGAGGAGGAGGAGGAGACATACAGCTTTCTATCTTTATCCTCTATTGACCTGCGGTTATGGCGAGAGATGTGAACGGCAAGCTGAATGTTTTCCATATAGGCTACATACTTGCTGATATTCAGGATTTTATCATATTGTAAAATCACCTTAAATGTATTTAGATTTTTAATTGATCCACTATTAAATGATTTTAATCCAGCCACTGTGTCAGATTTCAAAAAGGCTTTACAGCGAAAGCAGACCATGCGATTATCTAAGGACAGCGCCCTGCATACAAACACATGAAAATAATTTTTCAACCAGGAAGGTGCGACACAAAAGTCAGAAATAACAATATAATAAATGCCTTACCTTTGAAGAAATTGTTCTTTTTTTTCTTTTTGCAATCCCAAGTGTCTCAGTGAATGGTCGTTTTGTTCGATAAATTCCTTCTTTATTTCCCCAAAATGTCCATTTATTTGTCGCTTTTTATTCAGAAATACTACAAAGTATCTAATAAGTTACCTGTAAACTTGGTCCAAACATTTCAAACAACGTTTCTAATCCAACCTCAGGTATCCTACAATGTAAATAATCGATAAAATTTAAGAGGTGTTTCCAATTCTGAAGAAAAATAACACGGAGCGCACTCCTGTTCACACGCACAAGAATAGTAGAGACCTTCAGAGTGACACGTGGAATGAATAGCACTACTTCTTAATTTCTCAAAAGAAAAACATTGACCAATTTCTAAAGATAGTTGACATCTAGTGGAAGCCATAGGAACACTAACCAGGTTCCTAATTAATAAGGGTATCCCATAGAAAAACATTGGGAAATCCCATGACCTCAAATATCCCTGGATGGTTTGTCCTCGGGGTTTCGGCTGCCAAATCAGGTCTGTTATACTCACCGACATGATTATATATGCATATCCTAGCTTCTGGGCCTGAGTAACAGGCAGTTTACTTTGGGAACGCTTTTCATCCGGACGTCAAAATACTGCCCCCTATCCTTTTAAATGACATTCTCAGTCATAGCATTGTCCTCTAAAACTTTTCATTGTACTCTGTTTTTATTTCTTTGCTCAACATCACTTTATGAAAAGACTTGGGGCATTGATAACATTGCTGTCGAATTTCAGTTGTCTGTTCGGTCTTGGACTCATTCATCATGGAGACAGGCTACTGACGGAGCTAGTCTACCACAAAGCCTTCTACAGCACAGATATCGATCTGGTCATAGCCTCAATGCAGGTCTAGATGAGTAACCGCCTCAGTATTCTGTGCGTCTTCAGTGTCGCAGGTCTTTGTTCCACATAGAGCAGATGTGTAAACCAATCAATCAAATGTATTCAAAGTCCTTTGCAACAGTAAGCCGGCCTAGACCACAAGGAGCAAGCAGAAGTGTCAACATTGGAACATTAGAATGGAGTGTAAACGTGTCAATATTGGAACGTTAGAATGAAGCGTTTGTGTTAATATCATCACTTTAGAATGGAGCATTTGTGTCCATATTGGAACGTTGGGATGGAGCGTTTGTTTCAATATTGGAATGTTGGAAAGGAGCAGTTGTTTCAATATTGGAACGTTAGAATGGAGTGTAAACGTGTCAATATTGGAACGTTAGAATGGAGTGTAAACGTGTCAATATTGGAACGTTAGAATGGAGCGTAAATGCGTCAATATTGGAACGTTGGAATGAAGAGCTTGTGTCGTTATTCAGGATGTGTACAGAAGATAATAACTCAGAGGGCCTGTCACTGGGCCCTCTAGGAATTCAGCTCTTGTTCGATATCCTAGGCAAAGTGATAAGTAAATCAACTGTAGGTTGATCTACCCCTCACCCCCACCTCAAGATCCTATCCAATCTAGATGAGTAACCGCCTCAGTATTCTGTTTGTCTTCAGTGTCGTAGGTCTGTGTTCCACGTGGAGCAGATGTGTAAACCAATCAATCAAATGTATTCAAAGTCCTTTACATCAGCAGTGGTAAAGGGCTTAACAGTAAGCCGGCCTAGAGCACAAGGAGCAAGCAGAAGTGTCAACATTGGAACGTTAGAATGGAGTGTAAACTTGTCAATATTGGAACGTTAGAATGGAGCGTTTGTGTCAATATCATCACTTTAGAATGGAACACGTGTCCATATTGGAACGTTGGGATGGAGCGTTTGTTTCAATATTAGAATGTTAGAATGGAGCTTAAATGTCAATATTGGAACATTAGAATGGAGCTTAAATGTCAATATTGGAACATTAGAATGGAGCGTAAACATGTCAATATTGGAACGTTAGAATGGATCTTAAATGTCAATATTGGAATGTTAGAATGGATTGTAAAGATGTCAATATTGGAACGTTAGAATGGAGCGTATATGCGTCAATATTGGAATGTTAGAATGGAGCGTAAATGCGTCAATATTGGAACGTTAGAATGGAGCGTTGGAACGTTAGAATGGATCTTAAATGTCAATATTGGAACGTTAGAATGGATCGTAAACATGTCAATATTGGAACTTTAGAATGGAGCTTAAATTTCAATATTGGAATGTTAGAATGGATTGTAAAGATGTCAATATTGGAACGTTAGAATGGAGCGTATATGCGTCAATATTGGAATGTTAGAATGGAGCGTAAATGCGTCAATATTGGAACGTTAGAATGGAGCGTTGGAACGTTAGAATGGATCTTAAATGTCAATATTGGAACGTTAGAATGGATCGTAAACATGTCAATATTGGAACTTTAGAATGGAGCTTAAATGTCAATATTGGAATGTTAGAATGGAGCGTAAATGCGTCAATATTGGAACGTTAGAATGGAGCGTAAATGAGTCAATATTGGAACGTTAGAATGGATTATAAATGTCAATATTGGAACGTTAGAATGGAGCTTAAATGTCAATATTGGAACGTTAGAATGGAGCTTAAATGTCAATATTGGAACGTTAGAATGGAGCTTAAATGTCAATATTGGAATGTTAGAATGGAGCTTAAATGTCAATATTGGAATGTTAGAATGGAGCTTAAATGTCAATATTGGAACATTAGAATGGAGCTTAAATGACAATATTGGAACGTTGGAATGAAGCGCTTGTGTCGTTATTCAGGATGTGTACAGAAGATAATAACTCAGAGGGCCTGTCACTGGGCCCTCTAGGAATTCAGCTCTTGTTCGATATCCTAGGCAAAGTGATAAGTAAAACAAATGTAGGTTGATCTACCCCTCACCCCCACCTCAAGATCCAATCAAATAAACAAGCACTGAATCACCTACGGTTTATAACCAGTTTAAACTATTTGTAGCTTCATCCTTGACATTCACGCCGTTTGAAAATCAATGTAGCTGTAGCTTACTGAATTTGGCAGCTCCACAATCTATCATCTCCGGAACATTTCCAATGAGTGTCTTGTTGCCACAGCATTTTAGGAGCAAAACACCTATTCATTTGAATGGTGCACATTCACATTTCATATTTGGATGTGGGCTACATTGAGCTTTCCGCATTGAGTCAATCCTCTGAAACAGGAAGCCCCTAATTCCGGTAATTAATTCAAATGTGAGGGATAATAAGGGACGCTGTGGACGTCTTGTTTCACCAACAGAAACAAGGGGCTGCAGAGTTGATTTCCAATTAGGGGCCATTTAACAGCTATTCTAATAAGCTCTCAGACAGACAATGAGGACAATTGGGGCGATGTCTGACAGATACTTCCTGGGAAACATTTTCATTGGGCACTATTCCTTCACATGAATTGTTCAGGAAGCCTTATCGCAGACTGTGTCATCACTAAATGTCATCAGCCATGTCTTGAAATGGAGAAACCGCTTTTTAAACTATTTTTATGTTGTTGTTTTTTTTAACTGCACCTGCACATTGATGTTTGTACTGGTCTGAAAATTTGATTTGATTTGAGATTAGAGGTAGAAGATAACCCATGTTCGCTTGATTAAGGACCTAAGAGAATTGTTGTTCTCTAAAGCAATTATTCTGAAGACAATTAATGATTCGCAATATACAATTGTACAATAAACCCATATCAAATCTCACAGGCACAGTATATTGCAATTAGTGTAAGATTTTGTATTTGTGGTGGCAGGTAGCCTAGTGGATAAGAGTGTTAGGCCAGCAACTGAAAGGTTGCTGGTTCAAATCCCCAAACAAATTATCTGTTGAAGTGCCCTTGAGCAGGGGACTTAAAGGAAAACTCCACCCAAAAACTATCTTTTGGTGTTTGTTTTTGCCAAATTCTCTAAAATGACTTTAGAAGCTGCTTATGGTAGAGAAAAGTTAACAGCTCTGATGCCTTTTGCACACTCCCTCAGAACTTGAGACATCTGTGGCATTGTGTTGTGTGACAACTGCACATTTTAGTGGCCTTTTATTGTCATGATCATGCTTTTTAATCAGAGTCTTGATATGTCACACCTGTCAGGTGGATGGATTATCTTGGCAAAGGAGAAATGTTCACTTACAGTGATGTAAACAAATTCCTGCATAACATTTTGGAGAAATTAGCTTTTTGTGTGTATGGAACATTTCTGAGATCTTCTATTTCAGCTCAGGAAACATGGGACCAATACATTACATGTTGTGTTTATATGTTTGCTCAGTAGTCAATTAGGATATAGGACACATGGAAAGCAATAATGCAGAGATCTTTTTGGTTGCACAATATCAGCAATTTGGTGAATTTCAAATAAGTAGCCATCTAGTTAAACATATCTCACTAAATTACATTCAGAGTGCGTTCTGTAAACACCCACAGTAATTACTTGAACCACTAGTTGGCTCTCCGTTTGTTTGGCCCCTTTCCCAATAAATATTGCTGACAGAATCTTAACAGCATAAACAGATATGAGTTTTATAGATTCATTTCCTCAACAGCACACAAAGGACAGAATCACTGTCTAAAAATAGCCTGTGCTTTGTATGTCTCTGAATACACTAAAGCCCTCCAATATTTTTGCCTAAACCCATCTTCTGAAAAGTGTGTTTATCATATGAATTAGTCGAAAGTATCCTGTGTAATGAGTTATACAATGACCTAATCATCAATTCACCCACATACACTATTGTATTGGGCTTATATTGTCGTTAACTAGTATTTGAATGTAATACACTTATGTGTGCTTTTCATTATTTTAATATCGTCGTATGTCTGCTTTTATTAAGCTTTACGTATTGGCCTCGTAAAAGCTCTGACGAAGGCCTTGACGATGATAAGTCAAGCTTAATAAAAATCAGTGATCCTAGCAAGAGCAGTGATCCTAGCAAGAGCAGTGATCCTAGCAAGAGCAGTGATCCTAGCAAGAGCAGTGATCCTGGCAAGAGCAGTGATCCTAGCAAGAGCAGTGATCCTAGCAAGAGCAGTGATCCTAGCAAGAGCAGTGGTCCTAGCAAGAGCAGTGATCCTAGCAAGAGCAGTGATCCTGGCAAGAGCAGTGATCTTAGCAAGAGCAGTGATCCTAGCAAGAGCAGTGATCCTAGCAAGAGCAGTGATCCTAGCAAGAGCAGTGATCCTAGCAAGAGCAGTGATCCTAGCAAGAGCAGTGGTCCTAGCAAGAGCAGTGATCCTAGCAAGAGCAGTGGTCATAGCAAGAGCAGTGGTCCTAGTAAGAGCAGTGATCCTAGTAAGAGCAGTGATCCTAGCAAGAGCGGTGATCCTAGCAAGAGCGGTGATCCTAACGAGAGCGGTGATCCTAGCGAGAGCGGTGATCATAGCGAGAGCAGTGATCCTAGCGAGAGCAGTGATCCTAGCGAGAGCAGTGATCCTAGCAAGAGCAGTGGTCTTAGCAAGAGCAGTGATCCTAGCAAGAGCAGTGATCCTAGCAAGAGCAGTGATACTAGTAAGAGCAGTGATCCTAGCAAGAGCAGTGATCCTAGCAAGAGCAGTGATCCTAGCAAGAGCGGTGATCCTAGCAAGAGCGGTGATCCTAGCGAGAGCAGTGATCCTAGCGAGAGCAGTGATCCTAGCGAGAGCAGTGATCCTAGCAAGAGCAGTGGTCTTAGCAAGAGCAGTGATCCTAGCAAGAGCAGTGATCCTAGCAAGAGCAGTGATACTAGTAAGAGCAGTGATCCTAGCAAGAGCAGTGATCCTAGCAAGAGCAGTGATCCTAGCAAGAGCAGTGATACTAGCAAGAGCAGTGATACTAGTAAGAGCAGTGATCCTAGCAAGAGCAGTGATCCTAGCAAGAGCAGTGATCCTAGCAAGAGCAGTGATCCTAGCAAGAGCAGTGATCCTAGCAAGAGCAGTGATACTAGTAAGAGCAGTGATACTAGCAAGAGCAGTGATACTAGTAAGAGCAGTGATACTAGCAAGAGCAGTGATACTAGTAAGAGCAGTGATACTAGCAAGAGCAGTGATCCTAGCAAGAGCAGTGATACTAGCAAGAGCAGTGATCCTAGCAAGAGCAGTGATACTAGTAAGAGCAGTGATACTAGCAAGAGCAGTGATACTAGTAAGAGCAGTGATACTAGCAAGAGCAGTGATACTAGTAAGAGCAGTGATACTAGCAAGAGCAGTGATACTAGCAAGAGCAGTGTGTGGGTTTCTCCTTTTTCTCATCTTATTCAACTGTTACCATGCACCTGCAACAAAGATAGCTCAGATGTGCGATTGCCTTTTGAATTGTGAATGTCCTTGTATGTGCAACGACATCACAAAGTACTCCCAGGAAGAATAAGTACATGTCTCATGGGTTTTACCACCTCCTTTAGTACTTCTCCATGGCAAGGGAATTGTTTTGTTCTTATTACCACGATGAAATCCACTTGGATTAATACATGGTTTAATATTAGTGAACAAGAACAGGGCTCAATATGGCCAGCTGCTATTTGCACTTCTTAAAAGTGCAATGGTGCCTTGTTTTTAATTAGCATAATTCATTTCAACAAGGGCACAACACAAAGAAGGACAGTCATTAAGCTAGCCCTTTATGCTTCCGACTATAATGAATTGAATCCAAACAAATCCCACATTTTCACTGAAGTGGCCGTTACACAGCTATTATTTGTAGAGTGATTAAAACGGGGAAGAAACAGGTACAGCGCTCACTCTCGAAGTCCAAAACGCCTCTACTTTGAAGAGATTATAATCGTTGACTTTTCAGTTATCTTGGCCTTCATCAGAATACATTGATAAGAGTGCATTCATCTCTCTTGAAAAAAACACATTGTCTGGGATTGTGTGATGCAAACCAGTAAAGCCACCATGGTAGGCTATATGGTGTACGAATATATTATCCTGAATGATTGATTAGATATCCATCCCCAAGTCTGTCTAGCTAAGATTAAGATGTGGAGTACCGCAGTTTTGAGGGGCCCCCCGCTAGGTCTGAGCTCTCCAAAGCTGTTGTCTAAATAAAGGGGCTACTCAGTGATGATTAAAGTGGTGAGAAGCAGCGATTTGGAGTGGTAGTCGGTGCACCAGCGACACGAGGAACAGATGCTTCCTCTTCCCACTACAGCTGGGTCTGATTACAGTGTCCATATTAGGACAGTTTGACAACCTCCATGGCTGTGTGACTCCTAATATGAAGTCCTAATAGTGACTATACACCACGGGCTCCCGAGTGGCGCAGTGGTCTATGGCACTGCATCTCAGTGCTAGAGGCGTCACTACAGACCCTGGTTCAATTCCAGGCTGTATCACAACCAGCTGTGATTGGGAGTCCCATAGGGCGGCGCAAAATTGTCCCAGTGTCGTCCGGGTTAGGGTTTGGCTGAGGTAGGCTGTCATTGTTCTTAACCTAGTTAAATATTAAATAAATACTGGAGTGGCTTTATCCTGGAATGCTCCACCTTTGGCACGGAACCCATATCAAAGGTCCGTCATTGTTCCATATGAAGGACATCCATGTGGTTTGATATGTTGATTAATGGTTTTGCATGCTCTTTCAATGTTGTGTTATTTCTGCAATACTGGTAGACTATTTCTTCTCCGACTATGATATGAAGTTATTTTTGGGTTTATTATTCTTCGGCATTATAGCCCGTCCATGTATAATTTAATGACTAGTATTTTTACTCTATTTTGACCCAGAAGTCATTGATAGTCAGAACATGGGGATCATTATTAAGATCATTATTGCGTGAAATTTTTTATTTTGCAATTTAATGTAGGCCTTACTTTGCTTTACTTATAAAATATCTCGCTATTTTATAACTTTAGAAGAGAAAAAAGTGACTTTTCATACTGTATATCATCTCTAATATCTCAAGGTTGAATTAAAAACTTTTGTAATAGGGCACCACTCAAGTGAAGGCACCACCCAAGTCTGGGAACCATCCAAGTGAAGGCACCACCCATTTGAGGGCACCACCCAAGCGAGGGCACCACCCAAGTGAGAGGCACCAGAAACATGCCAAGATGGGGCTCTACCTGTTAAGACACGCCCCTTTGTCCTTCCAGTCTGCAAAGTGCCCTTTTCGGTAGTAGTATCATTTCCCCCAAAATATGTTTTTGTTATTAAATTCTCATCTATGCTTCAGAACCCAAAGGTGGGAGCGCATATCCAGATTAGTGACCAGAAAGAACTTGTTTACTTTCCCCCAGTTTTGCCAGGCAAAAACAGAGTAGGCCTACATTTATCCTCCATATTAAATACAGTTCTACTACTGACTTGTCTTTGCCAGAAAAATAATAGGCAACCTGGCAATTTGATTGATTATTTTCACATTTCAGATAGGCCTAGTTTGTGTGCCTACTGGCTATGTGTCTAAAGATAAGCAGCTGTACCATCGCGCTCCCTTCAGTGTTATGGAATGAAGATGTAACATATTTTGGCAAATTTATTACGATATTTATTAAGAAGAACAGGGCTACCTGGCTAGCAATGAGCACTCTCCAGCCAGGCTGCCCTCAAAATTGATGGTGTGGTGCAGACAGAACATACGTTCTTGCAACCTCTGCTACAAGTAGGTTGTATGATTTAGCTTGCTCTGGACTCCAGAGAAGTGACATGATATATCCCTAGACGATATTATTGGCAGACTTTCAGCTCCAAATACAGGTGTACTGTATTTTCTTGTATTTTGAAAATGCAGCATCATTTATGGCTATAATGACAGACTACTGTACATTTACTATTTGGGTGTCGTGGCCTCGCGGGTCAAAAAGTTTGCAAACCACTGGGATACATGCTAGTGGAAACAAATTGAGTTGGGTCGGATTAGCAGGATTACTATTGCAACAACACATCATCAGTAGGGTAAAACTAACCTGTCTCACCAGCTCACGTTTCCTATTAGTGGGTGAACAATCCAACGCTTGGTGAATTCTGCTTCACAATGGTAGGCTACAGTATTTCTGGCTATATTCTATTTGGACAGGAATTGTGTTGAATTTCTCCACATACTGTTAGAAACCGTCTCAAGGAAGCTCATCTGTGTGCATTGTGGGCAAATGCTCACCTTCGATGGCCACTGGCAACTGTACCGGACAGATGGCAGACAGCATGTATGGCATCATGTGGGCAAGCGGTTTGCTGATGTCAACGTTGTGAACAGAGTGCCCCATGGTTATGGTATGAGTTACGGACAACAAACACAATTGCATTTTATTGATGGCAATTTGAATGCACAGAGATACCTTGACGAGATCCCGAGGCCCATTGTCATGCCATTTAACCACCGCCATCACCTCACGTTTCAGCATGATAATGCATGGCCCCATATCGCAAGGATCTGTACATAATTCCTAGAAGCTGAAAATGTCCCAGTTCTTCCATGGCCTGCATACTCACCAGACATGTCACCCTTTTGAGCATGTTTTGGATGCTTTGCATCGGCATGTACGACTGTGTTTCAGTTCCCGCTAATATCCAGCAACTTCGCCCAGCTATTGAAGAGTGGGACAACATTCCACAAGTAAAAATCAACAGCCCGATCAACTCTGTGAAGGAGAGGTGTTGCGCTGCATGAGCCAAATGGTGGTCACACCAGATACTGACTGGTTTTCTGATCCACACTCCTATTTTTGTTGAGGTATCTGTGACCAACGGATGCATATCTGTATTCCCAGTCAAGTGAAATCTATAGATTAGGGCCTAATGAATTTATTTAAAAGGACCGATATCCTTATATGAACTATAACTCAGTAAAATCTTTGTAATTTTTTGCAAGTTGCGTTTATATTTTTGTTCAGTGTAATTGCTCAAGGAGCCTGTGACCATTTGAGGTGCCCTTTTGTTGTTTGAGCACAGCCCCAATAAGAGCCATAGCTGTGAAATTTGCGTATATTTGATGAAGCAACGGGCAATTTACAGGCTTACAATTTCCATCTCCATGACTTGGATGGTGCTTCAAATGTAAATTGCCTCGACAGTGCTCTTAAAATCCTGCATTACTAATGTGAAGCTGATGAAACAGCCATCCATTCAAGCTGACTGCAGTCTCTACATTCAGGAGATGAGCCGTTCATTAGATACTGCACCTACTTTCACATGATTCATGATGTCAACAGGTCAATTTGCTTTCTGCTGTATCCTCGCTGTGATTTCCTGTAAACATACAGTCAGAGATCCTGGAAGTTATAGCTGCAACATCTAAATGTCTTGGAAGTTTATGATATGTTAAGAACTGAAGCAGTTTTATACACAGTAGTCTGAAATAAAAATAAAAAGTACATTAAATTACAAAACTGACGATGCCCAGAGCTTAGCCATGATGCTGCACAATAAGTCATAGTTATAATCAAGGTATGATATATTTGGGCTTGTAATGGGAAATCTGTGGAAATCAGTGTCAATGCTGTATGTTTCCTTATGAGACGACGTGCATATACTTTTCTGGATAAGCTTCTTCGGTACCATGGTGGTCCCCAAACAAGCGTCAGGGGTGTATGTCACCACCTACTGTAAACGTAGCCATTGTATCCAAATGGGGAAAAAACAACATCATACAAAATACAAAAATAGACACACACACACACACAAAAAAAAACATACCACTCACATTCTAATTCAAATCACATTCCTACACAGGCTCAGGGGCCTGTGAGAGCAGAACATTCTTTGACAGGATTTCTTGGACTCAGTGAGTCCCAAAAAGTGTTGGTGCTGTGTTGTTTATGACCATTGCAATAAATGCTACAAAGTCCATCTTCTTCGCATGTAATATATCAGGATCCCCTGGTTGCCGAGAAACATTCACTTGTGCAGGCTCTATTTCTGTCACGGCTGGCTGAAGGACTGGACCAAGGTGCAGCATAGTAAGCGTACATTTTCTTTTTTATTTAAATGACGCCAACAAAACCAAGAAGCTTTGGACTATGTGCCCTGAACAAAGTCAAAGTTAACTTCCCACAAAATAGGTGGGGGAAAAAGGGTACCTAAGTATGGTTCTCAATCAGAGACAACGATAGACAGCTGCCTCTGATTGAGAACCACACCCGGCCAAACACATAGAAATAGAAAATCATAGAAAAAAGGACATAGAATGCCCACCCTAGTCACAGGGCGTAACAATTTCAGGGCTGGGTTTTAATGTTACCCAAAAGCATGGCAATGTTAATTAATCAGAAACAGATGCAATGTTCTTCCTCTTCATGGCTAATCTGAGCCAAACAGCCTTGTCCCCAGATGGATTACCAAGACGTGTACTCAGAGTATGCACGGACCAAATGGCAAGTGTCTTCACTGACATTTTCGACCTCTCCCTTACCGAGTCTAATATCAACATGCTTCAAGTAGACCACCATAGTCCTTGTGTCCAAGAAAGCCAGGGTAACCTGCCTAAATGACTACTGCCACGTAGCACTCACGTCTGTAACCATGAAGTGCTTTGAAAGGCTGGTCATGGCTCACATCAACACAATCATTCCGGAAACCCCAGACTCACTCCAATTCGCATACCACCCAAACAGATCCACAGATGATGCAATCTCAATTGCACTCAACACTGCCCTTTCCCACCTGGACAAAAGAAACACATATGTGAGAATACTATTAATTGACTACAGCTCAGGGTTCAACACCATAGTGCCCACAAAGCTCATTGCTAAGTTAAGGACCCTGGGACTAAACACCTCCTTCTGCAACTGGATCCTGAACTTCCTGACGGGCCACCCCTAGGTTGTAAGGGTAGGCAAGAGCACATCCGCCATGCTGATCCTCAACACGGGGACCCCTCAGAGGTACATGCTTAGTCCCCTCCTGTACTCCCTGTTCACCCACGACTGCGTGGCCAAGCACGACTCCAGCACCATCATTACATTTGCTGACGACACAATTGTGGTAGGCCGAACTCGCGTCCATTCACATCAACAGGGCTGTAATGGAGCGGGACGAAAGCTTCAAGTTCCTTGGTGTCCACATCACCAACAAACAATCATGGTCCAAACACACCGAGACAGTCGTGGAGATGTCATGCAGGTGAAAGAGGACCCAAAAGCGACTTAACAGAAACAGAGTTTATTTAAGTCCAAACAGGGAATAACAAAAATCCTCTAGTCTGTAGAGGGGAATAACTGGAGAAGCGGCCACAGACTGCAGGTCGCTTCTTCGGGTAGGCGCAGGCCGTAGTTGACAGAGACACCTGCTCACACGCAGCATCTGATGAAGGCAAAAAAACACGACAGGACAGGGCGATACACAATCACAGCAAAGTGAATACTAAACAAGGAACCGACGGGACAGGAACGGAACACAAAGGAATAAATAGGGACTCTAATCAGGGGAAAGGATCGGGAACAGGTGTGGGAAGACTAAATGATGATTAGGGGAATAGGAACAGCTGGGAGCAGGAACGGAACGATAGAGAGAAGAGAGAGCGAGAGAGTGAGAGAGGGAGGGGGAGAGAGAGGGATAGAAAGAGGGAAAGAACCTACTAAGACCAGCAGAGGGAAACGAATAGAATGGGGAGCACAGGGACAAGACATGATAATAAATGACAAACATGACAGGAGAGGGCACTACAACGCCTTTTCCCCAACAGGGAACTTGGCATGTGTCCCCAGATCCTCAAAATTCAACATCTGCACCATCAAGCGCATCCTGACAGGTTGTATCCGACTGCAAGGCACAGAGGGTAGTGCATACGACCCAGTACATCACTGGCCCCAAGCTTCCTGTCATCCACTGAGGAAGTACAGCTCCCGCTCAGCCCAGTCAAAACTGTTCGCTGCTCTGGCCTCCCAATGGTGGAACAAACTCCCTCACGACGCCAGGACAGCGGAGTCAATCACCACCTTCCGGAGACACCTGAAACCCCACCTCTTTAAGGAATACCTAGGATAGGATAAGTAATCCCTCTCACCCCCCCCCTTTAAGATTTAGATGCACTATTGTAAAGTGACTGTTCCACTGGATGTCATACGGTGAATGCACCAATTTGTAAGTCGCTCTGGATAAGAGCGTCTGCTAAATGACTTAAATGTAATGTAAATGTAATCCAGGACCTCTATACTAGGCGGTGTCAGAGGAAGGCCCTAAAAATGGTCATAGACTCCAGACAAACAAGTCATAGTATGTTCTCTCTGCTACTGCACGTCAAACGGTACCAGAGCACTTATTCTAAAAGGCTCCTTAACAGCTTCTACCCCCAAGCCATAAAACTGCAGAACAATTAATAAAATGGCTACCCAGACTATTTGCATTGATCCCCCCTTTTTCTTTTA